>NC_092754.1:86102776-86460276 GCF_047496795.1 Chiloscyllium punctatum
TTGTAAGTAAGCTAATAGAATTTTGAAAATCTATATGTTGCTAATATATAATAATTGTTCATTTCAATCCATAGAATACAGAACAGTACAGGACAGTACAGGCCCTTTGGCCACGATGTTGTTCCGACCTTTTATCCTACTCAAAGATCAAACTAACTAACATGCCCTTCATTTACTATCATCCATGTGCCAATCCAAGAGTCACTTAGATGTCCCTGATGGATCTGAATCGACGACCACCACTGGCAGTGCATTCCACACACTCACCACTATCTATAAAGAAATCTCCCCGCAACTTCCCCCATTCATCTTAAAATCATGCCACTTTGTCGGGAAAAGTCTTTCATTATCCACTGTATCTATGCCTCTCATCATCTACACAAAGCTATCAAGTAAACTCTTCCACTGCAATGACCAAAGCCCCAGCTCTGTCAACCTTTATTCATAAGACATGCCTTCCAGTCCAGGCAACACCTTGATAAATCTCAGCTGCACCTTTCTAAAGCTTCAGCATCCTATGTCTAATCAGGTGATCAGAACAGAACAAAAATTCCAAGTGTAGTCTCATCAGGGATCCATACAGCTGCAGCATAACCTCGTGGCTCTTAAACTCAACCTCCCCGCTAATGAAAGTCAACACACTATGCACCATCTTAATAACCCTATCACCTTAGATGTCAGCTATGAGGGAGGTATGGATGTGCACCCCACGATCCCTCTGTTCCTCACATTGTCAAGAATCCTGCATTTAATCTGAAAATATGCATTCAAATTTGAAATTGCAAAATGAATAACTTCACATTTTCTCAGGTTGAACTCCATCTGCCACTTCTCAGCCCAGCTCTGCATCCTGTCAATGTCCTCTAGCAACCTACAAAAGCCCTCCACACTATCCACAACTCCACCAACCCTCGTGTCATTGGCAAACTTCCTAACCCACCTTTCCACTTCCTCATCCAAGTCATTTGCTAAAATCACAAAGAGCAGAGGTCCCAGAACTAATCCCTTCAGAACACCATTGGTTACTGGCTCCAAGCTGAAAACAATCCATGTAATCTCACACTATCTTCTATGGGTCAGCCAATTTATTATCTAACCAGGCAGGTTAGATAATAAATGTCCCATGCCTCATTACTTTCGAAATGAGCCTACCATGGAGAACCCTTGCTAAAATCCTGATACACCACACCCGCTATTCTGTCCTCACCGATGTGTTTGCCACAACCTCAAATAATTCAATGAGGCTTGTGAGGCATAACCTGCCGCTCACAAAGCCATACTGTCCATCTCTAATCAATCTATGCTTTTCCAAATAATCATAAATCCTGTCTCTCAGAATCCTCTCCAATAATTTGCCCACAACTGATGTAAGACTGACTCATCGATGATTCCCAGGATCATCTCAATCGCCTTTTTTCAATAAGGGAATAACGTTTGCCACCCTCCAATCATCTGGTATGACTCCAGTGGACAGTGAGGATGCAAAGATCATTGCCAAAACACAGTAATATCTTACCTCCCTTCTCATAACAACCTAAGTTACATCATTTCTGGCCCAGGGGACTTATCTAACCCCATGAATTTTCAATATTTTCAGCACATTCTCTGTCTTAACATCGACCTGTTCGACCATATCAGCCTTTTTCACGTTGTCCTCACAAGGAACAAGGTCCCACTCACTTTTGAATATTGAAGCAAAGTACTCAGTAAAGACCTCCCCTACCTGCTCAAACTCCTGGCACAAGTTTGCTTCTTTATAAGGGGTATAAATGTGGAATTATGTCTCAGCACTGAATTAATGTAAAGATATTGCCGTGTACAATCACTCGACTACTTTGAATATTGAACGCTATTTTAACTGAGAAAACACAGTTGAATTGATTTGATTATATTTCACTTCATGTTAATGTTTATTGTATTTCGAATCACAATAAGAGTTTCCTTTTTACATATAACAAACTTACTTAAATTAATCACACGTTTATGTGAAAGAAGTAGAATTAACATCTGCTTGTTCCTGTCTTTATCAATGACTGTTCATTTTGAAATTGTGGAAGTTGTACATTGTTGAAAGGAAGGGAACTTGTCTTCGGCTGAATATTCACATGGAATGACTGATGCATTTTTAAAATTAAAGTAGAATGATCACGCAGTTTTGTCAATTTGTCTTTCAAAGAATTATCATGAGATTCCTGTTTATTTAAATCCACCATTCCATCATTCTATTGTTATTGTAAAATATTGTTTAATTTCCAGTCCAATACACACAGAAACGACCTAATTATATCCCTTTCGAATTACTACAATAAACAGCTTATTAGTTTTCATTTGTGTCGCCACTTTAAACATAATATTGCAGTCCTACCGTCCTGATTGGGAACATTATGAAAGGAGCCTGTGGAGCTGTGGCAGTGTCTCTATTACAAGACCAGAGGGAAGGCTTCAAATCACGCCTTCACCAGAAATATATCAAGAGCTATCTGAATGTTGATTAGAGAGCACCTAAGCACAGACTGAACTGCTTTTCAATCCAACATTAGACCTGCTTTTATCTATTATATCAATAATCACAAAATCTGATACTTACTTGTGTCAGGTTACCAAGAAATATGCGTTGGAAAATTCGCTTTAGCCACTTTGATTTTACAAAAGACTTACATCTGTCCCTGTTTCCTCTAACTGAAAGAAATCTAAAGGGAATTTTCACTTTTACAAAAAAAGGGGAGGTGTTTCCCATATAAATTAATGCTTCTTCGATCTATGGCTTTTCAGTTTATGTAAGATTTCGTAATAACGCTCTACTTTCGGCTAGTGGGGATACCAGTATCTAATTCTGTTGCTTATAGGTTCCTGGAGAATATTTGAAAATGTTGCAGAATTAAAGATTACGATGTCTAAGTAATGAGAATGATCTTTTTTTGTTGCAAAGGGGCAAGTCCAAAAAATTGAAACACATTAAACATTATTCTCTCGTGCTATAACTTTGAAATAAAGTTGATATCTTCTTCAGTAAACTAATAAATGCTACAACCTATTACTTGTCAGTCAGCTGATTGCCTACTTTGTAACTAAATGTTGTGATTCATCTAAATATTACTCTGTCCTTTGGTCAAAGTGAATTTGTGATTGTTGTTCAGGTTATGAATTGTCAGAAACTTGTTTTTATTTTTCCATTCACCTGTTCATTTCGACAGTAAGATTGAAATGCTTTGAAAATATTGAGTTTGTTCATTTAAAAATAAGGTTTGACATCTCTCACATATCTCATTTCTTATAGTAAGATTCAAGAATGTTTCCTGGTGGAGTTCAAGTAAATTCCAAACATTTGTTCACTTCAAATAAGGTCTTTAACACCCAGTTATCAATCTGTTGTTAATGTTTCAGCTGTTACATTGACATTGATTAGGTACTCATTCAGTGAGATCAACTGGCAATTATCAACTACTTGCAGGATTATTGAATGGAGCAAAAGATACAGACGTGGTAACATTTTTTAGAAGGAATTGCTTTTTCATTTAAATGTGTAGGCTGTTCAAGAATTCTATATCGCCTTCCATTGGTTTTCTTGTCGAGAATGCAAATTTATAATTCATGTGAATTTTAATGTGTTCTGTATTTTGAAATTTGTATCAGATTTAAGAAGAAAAAGAGGAGCAAATAACATGAAAACTTCATTGAATAGAAAGCACAGTAAATTAAATTGACAGAGGTAACTTTTAGTATTGTCTCTGAATACTTAGTCAAATATTTCTAATGGCAAGAGCGTTGTGCCAGTAAAGCACAGCAGGTCAGTCAGCATTCAAGGAGAAGCAGAATCGACGTTTTGGGCAAAAGCCCTTCATCAGGAATCTTTTCGATACTCCTGCGCTTTGAATGTACCTGCACTTTTGCAACACCACAGCTTTCCTCACTTTCTCCAAATATGCTTAATGAACATGAACTGAAAATGTTAGCATCAGCAGTTGAACAAGACCAAATAAACACATTTTTTGAAATATTTATATTGAAAACTTGTTTGAGAACATGCAACAAATCAAATGGAACAACATCTCTTGCCGTTAGAACCCTTGGCCATTCATAATAAAGAATAACCATGCTTTGAACAACCAGTATGGTTATAACGACTGAGCTGAAATACCAGATGACAACGATTGCATTTATTGAAGGGAATGACAACCAGATCCTTACTGTGATAGTGGGGATTGATCTCAGAAACAGTAAAATTTTACTGTGATTATTCCACTGAACAGTAATTAGATGGTCATGAAGATCTTTGTGCGGCTTTATGTGCAGTGTTTTGTTTGAACATTGATTTCAGAAACATTGAGATATTTTACAAGATTGACAATTGACAGTTAAAGATAAGTTTTAAATGCAACATTTTAAAAAAATGTCAGTTTTGTTTAGGGAAACACAATTCTAAATTTATGGAATCCCTACTATGTGGAAACAGGTCATTTAGCCCAACAAGTCTACACTGACGTTCCAAAGAATAATCCACTCAGCACCATTCTGCTCTCAGATTACTGGACATTTACCCCTGAATAATGCATATAACCTGCACATCCCTGAACAGAACGTGCAGCTTAGCATGGGCACTTTACCTCACCTGCATATCTTTGCATTGTGGGAGAAAACCAGAACATGCAAAATCCACACAAAAATGTGACTGAGGATGGACTCAAACCCAAGTGCATAACACTGTAAGACACGAGTGCAAACCACTGATCCTCTGTTCTCAATACCCAGCTCCCATGTTCAAGAGGTCTATGTAGCTGTTCATTGGTTCTCTTGTCCAGATACTAATTTATAAATCATATCGCTTTTATTGTGCCCGGAATTTTGAGATTTGTCTCAAAGTTAAGAAGAAAATGAAGAGCAATTAATATAAGAACTTGAGAGAACAGAAAATACAGTAAATTTAAATTACAGACTGTGAGAATCAAAGCTCACTCACTTCAATAATTTCAGCCCAAGACAAGATCTGAAGCAATCAGTTTGTTTATTAGACGCTTGCAAGCGTGGTGCCTGGAATAAGGCACACAGAGTTGAGCAAATACATATCTTATATTGGACTCACGACTCCAAACCCGGTGCCCATTACTATTGTTTCTCGCTTGCCTTATCCGGCCTTGTGCTGAACAAATTACAAGTTTTACTTGGCCATTTCACCACATCCTGCTGTGGTCCATTGTGAGGTATATCCCCCATCACTTCTATCTAAATCCCCGACTTGTGACATTTCCTCCCTTGCCCCAACCATATTGATCCTTATGACTTTTTAATAGTGGTTTGTTTTAGTGTTTTTTCAAAAGTGGGAAACAGATGCTTATAACTACTGTTTGTACAAGCAAATCTCGCTTAACCTACAACCTCACAGCACCTTCTCTTGTTGTCTGTAACATCTACCATTGTTTGCAGGCACGTTTCGTTCTTGTATGCACATTTTAGTTAATACAAAAACAATTATATATTTCCTTCGCATAGTTTTCATTCTCGTTGACTCAGCTCTTGGTTGAAACAATTATACACTGGTGTGAGTGCATTAACCTTGCATAAATAATGACGATTGCAGAAGTGACACTACTTTACCTATATCCCAAATTTCCCTCTTTTTCTTTAATTACCATTTGTTATCTTCTGCATTTTTCTTTTAAGTATTGCCCCCAAGATTCGCAAGCATCATTCTGGATATTTCATCCATCTGGGTCTCACTCATCCCCTCATTATTTAATCGACAAAGTTCCTCTGCCTGATTCCATTTTAGGGGTATCTGTTTTATTAAGGCTGTCTGAATCAGCCTTTGGTTGAGTCCTCGTATACAGGGCATGATACAACAGCCAATGGCTACCAATACCCCGGCTACTACTATCAGGGAAGTAAGGATCAAAACCACCACTCCCTTCCATTTTCCAAACCATGATTCACGCCATCCCGTGAGAGATGTGTCTACTCCTGAATTCTCAGCTAGTTCCTCTGCTAAGGTCGTCAATCCGCTTAATGCCCGAGTAATAGAACCATCAGGTGCAGTGTTATTAGGAATAAAGGTGCAACAGCTTCCTCCTAACATCACACACACACACACACACACACACACACACACACACACACACACACACACACACACACACACACACACACACACACACACACACACACACACTCTTTCCGTTAAAACCATATCCAGGGCCATTCTGTTTTCCCATGCCATCCTACTTGTCACATCAAGCTGTTCTGATATTCTTTTAACCGCATCTCTTGTATAATTTATAAATCGCTGTTGATTATAGAAAATGTAATTTATCCAATCTATATTTTTATTAATTGTTACCCATGCAGTCTTATCCTGTGACAGGGCTATTATACATTTCATGCCCTTCCTGTCTCGCTTACACCCGAGTGGAAAGGGAACCTTGGTCACTGGTCTCCTGGAGACACATGCATAGCAATTGCTCTTGTTCAGACTTTTTACAGTACACTTTACCCATTCAACCCAGGCATTTGCATCCCAATATCCAGTTTCTATTTCGATGATCTGTTTCAAGTCCTTTATCACTATAATTTTTACTACTGTAGGATCATCGGGAGGGGTGAAAGGTTGTACCTTATTATCCAATAGTTCTGCCCGTTTTCCCTGTCCTACACTAATTTGAAAACAACAGCCCGAGAAATCCTTCCCGTTTGCTTACATTTCTATCCCAAATGTTTCATCTAATTGTATCTCATAGGTGCCCCCCCCCCACCCCGAGAATTGCTTTGTGCCATGTGGTTTTCTTTATCATTAGGTATATTGGGTTACGCTCTTTATCGGGACAATTGAGAGGTGATCGGAAGGTGGCCAGTGTATTGTGACAAGACCATTATACCAAGTACCATCCCCAAAGGACTTAAGATGTATCTCTGAGCTGTGGTACTGTCTCTGATTATCTACATCACCACAATTTACTAAACTGCATGCATCAGGTCTATTACGTATGGATTATCAGACTCAGGGACCGTTAATAATACATATGAAATTATATTTGACAAAATCCCAATACTTACAGAGCTAGCATCATACCTCTAAGCATCCCCAGCATTCTAAAAATTCTGCTGAAGCACAAAAAAACTTAATACACAATCCTACAGAAATAATCCCGCCCTCGCGTCGCCACTGTATAATCAGTTACTCTAAGTCTCTTCAGCCTGAGTTTCAGCGGGTCTTCCGTTGATTCGGCTGTCCAGACTTCTTCCTCAACTGGAGGGTCCATTGTCCCTTTGATCCGAGTGTAGTGAGTCCAGCCTTTCTCCGCTGTCCTTATTGTCGTTTCGGTAATCAAAGGATCCTGATACGGCCTTCCCAGTCCAGCTGCAATTTAGTTTCTGTCTATGATTTTACTATGGCCCAAACTCCTGGCCGGATGGGATGAACGGTGAATTCAAGGAGTGGAGTCTGTGCCAATAAATTCTGTTTCCTGAGGAGGGACAAAGAGGCCGACAAGCCCAGTATATATTTCTTTAGAACAAGTCTTTAGTTTCGGGAATTGTCAATTCTCCGTTCGTTCCCAGATAAGGTAATCCAAGTATAATTTCATAGGGGATAGTCCCAAATCTTTCCTTGGGGCTGTTCGTACTCGTAAGAGAGCTATAGGTAAACATTTGGTCCAAGGGAATCTGGTTTCTATTATCAATTTAGAGAGCTGTCGTTTGAGTGTTTGGTTCATTCTCTCAACCCTTCCCGATGATGGCGGGTGCCATGGAGTATGGAACTACCAGGAAATTTCCAACCCTTTCATTATCTCCTGTCACACTTCAGAGGTAAAATGTGTTTTTGGTCGGAATATATACGGTTCACTAGCCCATATCGGGGAATTATGTGCTCTAATATTGTTTTAGACACCGCACTCGCAGTGGCGGTGGCTCGGGGGTATGCCTCAACACAACCAGACAGATGATCTACTATGACCAGCATATACTTTAGTCTTCCGACTCAGGGTAGTTCAGTATAATCTACTTGTATACTCTGGAAGGGTCTCAATCCCGGGTCTCTTCCTCCCGGGGTCTGTTCTCTCAAGACTTTATTATTTACCTTTGTGCATATTATACATCCCTCACATATGTGTTTAGCAATTGTATATATTCCTTTACATCCATATTCCCTAAGAACTAAATCACACATTGCTTGTACTCCCCAATGGCTGCTTTGGTGTTGCATGGCCATAATTTCTCTCATCATCATTTTGTTTAACATTTCTCTTCCATCGGGTAACATCCAATCTGCTGTGTTTGAACCCCCTAAATCTTTAAATTCTTTTTTTTCTCTTTCAGTAAATATAGGAGCTTCTGGGGATCAGGGACAGTAGGTATTAGGGAATGAATCAGCACGCCCTGTGGGTCCAGGCCTGCTTCCTTAGCCACTTCATCGTCGAATCTATTCCCCCTAACTTCTGGTTCATTTCCTTTCTGATGATCATTTACATGCACCACCGCTATTTCTCAGGGGAGTAATAGGGACTCCAAGACACGTTTAACCAACTCCTCATGTCCTAATTCCTTCCCCCAGCTATTGATCAGTGCTCTTTCCTGCCATATCTTTCCAACAGTGTGCACAACACCAAATACATATTTAGAGTCACTGTATGTTGCTCCCTCTTTATTTTCTAACGCCCTAAGAGCTCTTTCCAATGCGTAGAGTTCGCAGGTCTGAGCTGACCACCTATTTGGCAACCTTCCTGCATCTAGCACACTACCTTTCGTCCTGTCTACAACTGCATACTCATTATGTCTTTTCCCTTCAGTCACCTGGGATGATCCGTCTATAAAAAGTTAGGCTCCTGCATGAAGTGGAACATCTCTCAGGTCCATGCAGACCTTAGTTTGGTATTCTATAATGTCAAGGCAGTCGTGCTCTGGATTCTGAGGAGAGTCTCCTTCCCCTTTCCAATGAAAGGAAGCTGGATTTAAACAATTTTCCGTGACCAACACTAGATCATCCTTTTCTATTAATATTGCCTCATATTTCAGAATCCACGAGTCTGTCAACCATCGCCCAGCTTTTTGGTTTAGGATCGTTCTCACTTGGTGTGAGTGCTTACTATTAGGGCTCCCCCAAATGTAAGCTTCCTGCTTTCCCCCACCACAGTGCAGTGGCAGCCACGGCCTGCACACACTCGGGCCACCCTCGGGATACTGGATCCAATAGCTTCGAAAGATATGCTACTGGCTGTTTCATTCCTCCCCATCTCTGGGTTAATACTCCTAAAGCCGCTCCGTTATCTCCAGTAGCAAAGAGGTGGTAAGGTTTATGTAGAGAAGGTAAAGCTAACATGGGGACATGGATTAAATCTCTTTTGAATACTTAAATAGTTATTTTTCCTCTTCTTCCCAACTCAGACACTTTGGTTCCTCCTCTAATAGTTTGAGATATAAGTTATTTGTCTTTTCAGCATAAGAATCAATCCACAATCTGCAATATCCCGTTAAACCCAAAAAATTACGTAATTCCCGTTTAGTCCTGGGCAGCAGAATCCCCACTATACCCTCTTACCATTCCGGTCTGATCTTTCAATTTCCCTCACTAACTAAATGTCCCAAGTATTTCAATTCTCGCTCCACATATTGTATTTTGCTTTTAGATACTCACAGTCCCTGCTGACCCAGGAAAGTCAATTTTTTTTTAGTGGCTTCTACTGCTCTTTCCCTTTTCTTTCCTGTTACTAAGATGTCGTCGACATACTGCAAAAGTGTAGTTCCCTTGGGGCTGCTAAATTGCTCCAATATTTGTTCTAACACTTGTCCAAATAAATTCGGGGATTCTGTAAACCCCTGGGGGAGCGCGGCACACTGGTATTGCTGTTTCTGTCCTGTCTTGGGATCTTCCCATTTAAAGGCGAAAAAAATCCTACTTTCCTCCGCCAAGGGACAAGCCCAAAAGGCATCCTTTAAATCTATCACACTCAACCATTTGTGGTCATGAGGGATCTGAGTTAATAACGTATAGGGGTTTGGCACCACTGGATGCCTCATTTGTTCTATTCGATTCAATATTCTGAAATCCTGCACCAATCGATAAGTTCCTTCGGATTTTCGCACTGGTAGAATTAGGATATTATAAGGAGACATACATGGCTCCAACAGTCCATCTCTAGCCCCTCAATTACTGGCTGTAGTCTTCGTTTACCTTCTATGGAAATGGGATATTGTCGCTCATAAACCGTCCCCTTTCCTTTTTAAACTTATTTCTAGGGGACGGTTCTGTTTTTTTTCCATGATTCCCTTCTCTAGCCCATATAATAGGGTCTACATCTCTCTCCACATCTTCTGTCAACATTGCCATTTGTACAACTAATTCTTTTTTCCTGAATTCAAGTCTCCAGTCCTAAGAGGGTAATTAAATCTGTCCCTAGTAAGTTACTTCCTATATCAGGGATATACAACTGTTCCCCTGTAACTGTATCCTTCGGACCTTCGATCATCACAGGTTCAAATACTGGAACAGTAAATACTTCCCCTTGAACCCCTGGAAACAGTAATTGACCGTGTTGACATTCCTACTTTCTTTGGTTTAAAATTCAGCGACAACCATGCTGCCCCCGTAACTACTAGGAAGGCTACCTCTTCCCCACAGGGTCCCACCTTCAAGTTTATCAAGAGTTCCTGGTGGCTCCCCGGGGCAGGAAACCCTGATACCGTGATTGTGAACACCGGCAATATAGGCATTTGCTTTCGCCAGGTGCAAGGTATTGGCTGGTTAGCTCAGCTGGTTAGAGCATGGTGCGACTAACACCAAGAATGTGGGTTCAATCACCACACTGACCATGTACAGCGTTGGCGCACTGATTAGAGCCGAGCGAACCAATGAGCGCACCTGGTGCGATGAAAGCAAATGCGGCTTTTGTCAAATAGCGCTGGCTTCAGCCTGGGTCATTCACGCCTCTTAATCTCCCTTTAATCTCTCCATGCACTGTCATTATCACGTTTGCATCTGGAGCCTTGACTCACCTTCTCTCAGTGTGGTATAAATAGCTCCATAATACTCCCCCTTTGTTTTTATCTTTATCTTTAATCAGTTGGACTGGAAACGTCAACTGTTTTCTCTCCTTGCAGATGGTGCCAGACCTGCTGAGATTTTCCAGCATTTTCTCTTTTCGTTTCAGATTCCAGCATCCGCAGTAATTTGCTTTTATTAATGGCTCTATGATATTGCTGGTGATATGATAACACCAGTGTCGATGCATGAGAGGTGAGCAAGCGAACGAATTGCCTCTGGAAGTCGTGTGACGAGTATTAACAGAGATCCAGGAAAATAACGCGAACGAATCTTTGATTGAATTGAAGCGTGAACTCTGGTTCTCCTCCGAGACGGTGCTAGGTCTGCCAAATACTGCACATATTTCATGTTTTGCATTTGTTGGTGAAAACAACAGAGACTTGTTGTTTTGCTGCAGGCAACATCCACCAGTCATCACGGGTACGGCGATCAAGTCGTGCGTCTAACCCTGTCAAATGTTTTATTGCGCAGAGGGCGCTTCCGGCTTTGTGGAGCACGTTGTTTGGAAACACAGCAACCACACAAGCGCAGTGTGGGGATCGAACCCACGGCCTTGGCGTTATTAGCACCACGCTCTAACCAGCTGAGCTAACCGACCAACGCTGGCGGCCCAGCGAAAGCAAATGCCTATATTGCCGGTGCTCACAACCAAGGCTGCTCTGCATTTTCTGCTTCTCATCGATCGCACGATAGTCTGAAGTATTTCCTTTCGTTGCAAAGCTTTTCAACAAAAAAAAACATTTACTTTTCCGAACGCGCATACTCGAGTTAACCATTTGCTCTGATACCTAAAATTAAGTACAATGTCCAGACGCATGCAATTTCAATCGCAACGCCACCAGCTCAGCTGCAGCTTCTCACGTTGACAAATTTCGTCTGGAGAACCGTACCTTCAACGATCGCTCACTGTTTTTCTGGATACTCACAGACCTTTGGAGTCAGGGTTATGTGCTACTGATTAACTGCTACGAACCTTATGCCAAATGCATTTGAATTGTAATCGATCAGTGGGGTTCTTTCTGCTCCCGAACGACGCAGTTTTTTTAGTGTCTGCAAGTTAAGGGCTCAACACGCTCCACTTGTGCCACTCAGCTGTCATAGAGAGATGCAGTGTAAATCGCTATGATCGTATAAAAGGGGACAAGCATTCCCCTGAGCAGGAGCACACTCAACCTCGTAATTCTCTGCGCCTCTATTCCATCATAGAAGGACAGCACGCTCACCGATTGCATCTCTGGAGCCAGAGAGTAACTGCGCAGTTTTTCCCATCTCCATTTCCGGTTGGAGATGAGCGGCTGTGCCGATGTTAAGCTGAAATGCTATTGAAGCATACATTTCAACAATATCCTGTACTGTCCCCCGAGTCTTTGATGTTTTGTCGGAATCGATCAATCTAATTTTTCAACATTCTCATTCAAGTGATCTCCACAGCCTCTGAAGACATGGAACTGAAAGATTCAGCTCATTCTCAGTTCCCACATGTCTGTCACTGTTCACTGAGTACTGATATTGTACATGTGCTATTCTTCCCAACATTTCCTCTGCTAGTATACTTATTGCTGCTTGCAAGCATCCTGTTCTGTGGTTACTGTGATCGTGGTTGTCGGTATTTTGCATTGTGACCACAGCAACCTCGATTTGAAACCAAATTACAGCACTAAGTGTTCTCTCCGTTGTCCTTTTTGTGACACATGCTAAGAAATTAATTGTTTTACCTTCAAATTCCGCTCTCTTACATCTCTGCGTTTCATATATCAGGGTTCAAACACACCCGTTGTCAGAGATTCCGGTCCTTCCCACGATCATTAAACCTCCTTTCCATCCCTCCTCCCATTTCTCTGAGGCAATGCCCAATCTATCACTCTCTTTCACATTCATACTGTTCTGTCTGTGCTGCTGCTGCGGTCACTGTTGTTGGGTGAACGTGCCCCAATCCCACCATCGGGACCTTCAAACAAATCAATCCATTTGGATACCGCGGTTGTGAAATCAATCACTTTGTCACAGCTTTTACTGACCAGAGACAATTGTAGCGTCAGGCTCATGGAAAATACTCAGGGCAGTTCTGGTGAAAAGACATTTTATTGTTAAAGATCCGCTTTTATGGCTTTCTGCGTTGGTCTTGTGGTAATTTCATAGGATTGATAATCTAGAGACCGAGGTAATAGTCTGGGTACTCGGGCTTGAATCCCACCATGCCATGATTGTCAAATTTGGATCCAAAAATATCTGCAAGGAAGAATCTAATGACTGCTATAGATCCATTGACAGTTGTTGAAAGAAAATCTGTTTCACTGATGTCATTTCAGAATGGAATCTGCTATCCTTACTTGGTCTGGGCTGCATGTGACTTCAGACTCATTGCAATATGGTTAAGTCTCAACTGACCTCTGGGCAATTCGGAATGGGTAATAAATTCTGCTTAGCCAGAATCGCCCTCATACTAATCCAGAAATTTTTCAACAAATGCTCATAAGACTCACACAAGAGTGTCGTTGTGCAGTTTTGCAAGTCACATTATAGCAGGGCTGTTATCACACTGAGAAAATTGCAGGAGATATTTACCGGGATATTGTTTGGCCTGAAGAGTTTCAGTTGTGAAGAAAGACAGGACAGAGTGGAGTGTTTGTCGCAGTGTAAAGGAGATGTAGACAAGACATGATTGAGTTAGGGTATAGATAGGGTTGACTGAACGAGTTTCCCATTGATGGAGGGATCGATCAGCAGGGGCCAGAGACTTAGGGAGAAAGACAGAAAGGTTTGAGAAGATGTGCGAAAAAGCTTTATCAGACATGGGGTTGTTGGAATTTGGAATACACTGTCTGCATTGTTCAGAGTGGCAGAAACCTATATAAACCTGAATAAATATTCAGATGCGAACTTTTGATACCAAGACATATAAGGCTGTGGGGTTAGCATTGTAAAATGGGATTCAGTTCATTAGGCAGTTGTTATTGACAAGTGTGGCCACATTAAGTTGAAGGGCCTTCTTTGACATTCTTGTCCTCGGTAGTATAATGATTAATGTCCCCGCCTGTAACAGGGCTCAATTTTCCCCTGGGGACAATGTAAACATTTTAAAACTGTCGCTCCATTCCCACATGTGGGGATTGATACCTGTCCATCCATTCTCGATGGGGCATGTCACAGGAAGGACAGTGCTGCCTGAATCAGTGGGGAAGGTGAAAATGTGTTGCTGGAAAAGCGCAGCAGGTCAGGCAGCATCCAAGGAACAGGAGAATCGCCGTTTTGGGTATAAGCCCTTCTTCAGGAATCCTGATTCCTGAAGACGGGCATATGCACGAAACGTCGATTCTCCTGTTCCTTGGATGCTGCCTGACCTGCTGCGCTTTTCCAGCAACACATTTTCAGCTCTGATCTCCAGCATCTGCAGTCCTCACTTTCTCCTTAAAGTTGGGGAAGGACTGCAACTCTCAGGGACGCAGAGTGTCAGTGAACGGCCAAACACGTGACTTCTGCAAACGACACCTTGTGCCTGTGTTGGAATGAAAAGCATTTGACAGACTTGTTCCGGATTGAAGTGTTTACTAGAAGCAGGAAGCTAAGGAAGAAACAACATAAACGCATTCAAATATGAATGCAGAAACATTTCCCGCAGCACGAATGAAATTGTAAAGGACAGAGTAGCGTTTTGATACATTGAATTTGGTTCATTTGTTTTGATGAGGCTGTTACCAGGGTAGAAAACCAATACGAAATTATACAGCATATGCTCAGTATGATGGAACATTGTCTCAGTAATTCGCATTGCTGTTCAGAGGGAGGGTTAGGTTGATTGGCAAAGTTAAATTGCCCTCTCGTGTCCAGGGAGTGAATTAAGTAAATTCGGTGAATTAGCTATGGTAAACGTGGGGACGTCACAGGACGTCAGGTTATACTCCAACAGGTTTATTTGAAATCATATGGGGGAGGGATTCCCTTTCTTCAGGTGAAATATAAGGAAATAGGGAGGGGAGCTAGGTCTGGGTGAGATGCTCTTCAGAGAGTCGACACCGGCTCGATTGACTGAAATGCTCTTTCTACACTGTAGGATTCCGTGATTCTATGAATTGATAATGAAGGTGGTTACTGGGGTGTAAAGCCATTAGAGAAGATGCTGATGGGGGTGTACTGAGGATGAGATTTTATTCACTTGCCTTCTTGGAAAATTGAGACCAGTTATCCCTGAACCAAGGAAAACATAATGGTTTTTTTCAGGTTATGAAATGTTTGAACAGACTTAATAGGTGGAAAATTCCCTCTTTCAAGTAAGTAAACATCGAGATGCCAGGCATTCAATAGCTTTGATAAAACCTTGGAAGGGCAAAGAAATGATGAGAACAGAATCGCTGTCACTCCAAGAATCTGTTTTTCAAAATATTTGGAAAGGCACATTTGGTGACATACAAGGAATACATTTCACAAGGAGAGAGACAGCGTGTGGCTAGGTAAAGGTGCAGAGGTGGGGTGTAGTCGGTCGGAAGTTGCGGGAAACAATGTCTTAGTTGCTTAACTTTAAATGTAAAGAAATTTCTTTAATGTGTGCAACTGAATAAATTCGCTTCCAAAACTCTGCATTTTGAAAGATTTGGCATAATATTCCACCTAAAGCATTGTAAATGGAACTGAGTGGATTTTTATTTATTGTGAAGGGAAGATATTACATAATGAATAGGAAGTGACCAGTTGCTTGGAGATCGACTTCCTGCTTTCATCACATGCTTTAAGGATGTGAGAACAAACACCATGATGTTTGGTCCATTTAATACTCAACATTTAGTAAAGCAACAAGCAACAAAACTGGTGGGTTTTCTTTTGCACTTTAACCCTCTGTTTTTCTAAGCAGTATTTTCCTTAAGCTGAATTAAAGTCAGAGCAAATTTGCATACAACATTAATCGTTCCGATGAGATATATCTAATTAACTTCTGATCATTACAATGAAAATTGTGAGGTTTCAGCAAAATTAAAATGAAAGGAACAAATCAGCATTTCTTGCGATTGAATCCAATTCAGGTTCAGCCACATGAGAAAGGCCGTTGAGCGACAACATCACCTTTATTTCACTCACCATGGCTGCTTCTTCACGTGAGAGAAAAAGTGACTGAAGAAATTATGAGTCAAATGTAGGTGTAAATATGACGGAAAATTCTTGTCCTGTTTCATTCTGACTCAGTTCTGACTCAGAATGTATTACTGACAGCTATTCATTCTGACCAGCATGGCTATTTATTGGAATTTGCTGTTATTATAATTCTAGTGAAAGCAGTAACACAATGGTGTAGATTCGATTCCTCTCTGGAACTTTCTCATCCATGACTTTCACTGCATATAACCTGATGAGGTCACATGTCACCCCACTACAAAATGTGCAGAGGAGATTGTGAGATTACGGTGCTGGGTTATTATACCGCTGTGCTCCACATTCACGGGTTCGAGTCACACTCTGGTTGCTAACTTTACACACCGCTCTAGTAGTTTTCCTTTGCACCTCACACTCTGGTATACACTGGATCGAGAATCTTGCCCTTCACTGCACGGAAGATTCACAAATAATCTTCACCACATTAAAGTCGAAATGAAGAGTGAGAGCAGCCATTCTATTCAATTGTAGATGAAATTGGTGTAATGAGAAGGAACGCATTTTTCTTTCTGCCCTAAATTCCATCTTGTCTTTCTATGAATTTACATCGAAAGAAAGAGAAAAAATTAACAAGAGATCGGGAGCACAAGTTTATCCAGTGGGGTTGTTCATGAGTATTTTAACCTAACACTTCACACAAAGATCTGATCAGCATTTCAAACAGTCACTCGGAATTGGAAACGCAGAAAACTTCTCCAATGAAACAAACATTTCATTCTTTCACAAATTTCTGCCGTGTGCGAATCATACAAGGATCCATTATCCAGAGTGATCACTGACTTGCCAACTGTATAAGATCTGGCAACTTCCTTCAGCAATCACAGCTTCTGGACAGCCACCTGTGCTGGGGCCCAGTGTCATTTGTCGCCCCCAGGTCATAGCACATTTCTTCTTCCTGAGTACTCGAGGCTTGTTCCTGATCTGTCTTATCTGTTTAATGAAACTTTTCTGTAACTTCTTCCCATCCCCTCACATTTCTGAACTTATGAATAAAATAAGGCGTTAGACGAAATGTTAAACCAAGTGGAAGTCTGCTATTCAGCCCAAGGAGTCTGCTCAACCATTCAACGAATTCATGATGGATCTGATTTTGAGATGCCGATGTTGGACTGGAGTGTACAAAGTTAAAAATCACACAACACCAGTTTATAGTCCAACAGGTTTAATTTGAAGCACACTAGATTTCGGAGCGATGCTCCTTCATCAGGTGATAGTCACTGCGAAAGCTAGTGTGCTTCCAATTAAATCTGTTGGACTATAACCTGGTGTTGTGTGATTTTTAACATAGTTGATCTGATAATCTTGAATTTCTTTCTGCTCACTTCGATCAACAAAGCTTCATCATCTTTCTTATTAACTATCTGGCACAGTTTGAAAATACCCAACCACATAGTCTCAACAGCGGTTACTGGAAAATGCCACAGATTCTTTGACTCCTGAGCAAAGAAATTACTCCTCATTTCTGAATTAAATGGGCAATATCTAATTCTGAGATTATGTCCTCTAGTGCTCTCCTCAGAGCATACGCCAAGCCTCCTGCCCGTATCTACCCTGCCAAGATCCCACGAATATTGAACATTTATAATTGTTATTATGTGATTATAAAGTTCCCCTCCTCCTTTGTTTCAAGGAGAATAATCCCAGCCTAAAATTCATTTCACGAAGTTCTACTGTATACAGAGTTAGCAACATGTTAGTATGTCTGTGCTGTCCCTTACAGCGTCCTTACATATTATTAAGACAGGTGGAGAAATTTCGGCGAGGAAACGGGTTGATATTTCAGGCGCAGATGGGAATTGAAACTTGAAATCAGAAAGTGATTAGAATCGGATTGACCCACAGAAGGACCAAATACAGCGAAGATAACTCTGACAAATGAGAATCGACTCATATTCGATTGACATTCAATGGCTTCAATGTAACTGAATTCCTCCGTGTAATCGTCCTGGGAGCTAGTATTTAGGAAAAATGGAACCTGACCGCCCATATAAAGAAGTTGACGACAAAAACCTGTCCTTGGGTGGACTTTGTTTGATTATTAACTCAACTCTTGTCTCCTTGAAGCCTACATCATCCGCAACGCACAAATTAGATGTTAAACAGAACTCTCTCCATTTGCCTCGGTGGGTGCAGCTTCAATGCCACTGAAGGAACTGGGCACCCTCCACTACAATGCAGTCACTAAACTGTATATTGTTCAACACCTGAATATTTATTCCCTTAACTGCTAAGGCGCAATTGCAGCAGAGTGCACCACATTGAAGATTCACTGGAGTAAGTCATCCAGGCTTTGATTGCAGAATCTTCAAAGCTCAAAAATTGTAACGACTATGAGGACAAGTTTGAAGATGCACTCAACCTTCACCATTTGCAAATTACCCTCTAAGGCACATACCAGCATGACCTGGAGAGGAATCAGTGGTAAATTCATTGAGCGGTGAAGTAGTTTGATGGGCAAAGAGTTACACTTCAGCCCTCTATCTATCATCTTTCAATTTTTAAAAATGTAGATTATTGCATGGACCAGACTTGTGCTCGTTCCTTTAGTTGTTTCCTAAACTAGCGGTTGGTAAAGATCGAATATCATCCACTTTCTGTTGTCAACAATAGAAAATATCCAAAAACCTCTGGAACGACTGATCTCCCTGTCTAACAATCTTCAGGGATCTGTGAATGTCCACTCCAAGATCTCTTTGTTCCTGTGCACCACTCAGAATCCTCACTGTTATTGTTACAACTTCCCAAATTCACTACCACTCATTGGTCTGGATTCAATTCCATTCGCCATTTTTCCTTTCCACCCGATGGATACATCCCTGCGGTCCCTGACATTATTCATCATAGTCAACTACACGACTATGTATCATCAGTAAATTTCTACATCTTGACTCCCAATAAAAAAGTGTGAATTATTGATCTACATCAGGAGACAGTGGTACCTCACTGGGAACAAGCGTCCAAACATGGTTCATTGCTGCCTGGGATGAACAACTGCCATGTTCCAATCTCCAAGGGTTGCTAGCCCAGTAACTCGCCACTACATTTGCAGATGACACAAAGATTGGCAGAGTAGCCAGAAAACAGAGGGGACTGTCAAAGAATGAAGGGGAATATAGATAGACAGAAGAGTTGAGCGGAGAAGTGGCAAATGGTGTTCCATCCAAGCAAATGTGAGGTGATGATTTGGGAAAGTCTAATTCCAGAGCCAAGTATTCAGTAAACGGAAGAGCCTTGGGTAAACTTGATGAGAAGAGAGATCTAGGTGTTCAGGTCCTTTGTACCCTGAAGGTGACTGCACAGGTGGATAGAGTGGTCAAGAAGGCATATGGCATGCTTGCCTTCACAGGATAGAGCATTGAGTATAAGAGCAGGCAAGTCCTGCTAAAATTATACAAGAGTTTGTTTCGGCCGCGTTTAGATTACTCTGTACAATTCTGGTCGCCAAATTACCAAAATTATGTGGACGTTTAGGAGAGAATGCGGAGAAGGTTTATGCAGATGTTGCCTGGTATGGAAGATGCAAGCTCTGAAAAGAGGTTGAATAGGTTACTTCTGCTTTCATTAGAAAAAACGAGATAGAGATGACCTGATTGAGGTCTACAATATCATGAACGGTGCAGACAAGGTGGATAGAGATAAGCTTTTCCCCAAGATGAGGGATTCAATAATGAGACGTCACGCATTCAATGAGAGAGGTGAAACGTTTAAGGGAGACAGACATGGAAAGTATTTTGCACAGAGGGTGGTAGGTGCTGGAATACGTTGCCAGCAGAGGTCGTAGAGGCAGGCATGGTAGATTCATTTCAGGTGGGCCTGGACAGATGCATGAGTAAGTGAGAAGCAGAGGGATACGGATGCTTAGAAATTGGGCGACATGTTTCGATAGTTGATTTGGACAGGCTCAGGCTTGGCCGTCCAAAGGGCCTGTTCCTGGGCTGCACATTTTCTGTATTCTTTGTTCTTCTTTGTTCACTACACTACCAACTGTGCGTTACAGGTGAAGTAGTGCTACTTCTGCAATCATAATTACTTATGCAAGGTAAATGAACTCACACCAGTGTACAATTGTTTCAACTAAGAGCTGAGTCAACAAGAATGAAACCTACATGAAGGAAATATATAAATTGCTTTCATATTAGCTAAAATGTGCATACAAGAATGAAAGGTGTCTGCAAACAAAGTACATGGTATAGACAGATAGATAAGGTGCTGTGAGGATGTAGGTTAAGCCAGATATGCTTGTACAAGCAGTGGTTACAAACATTTGTTTACCATTTCTGCAAAAACAAAAAAAAACCAATTAATAGGGAGTAAGGTTCAATTTGGTTGGGGAAAGGGAGGAAATGTCACAAGTGGGGGAAATAAATCGCAGTGAAGGAGGATATACCTAACAGTTGACCACAGCCAGGATGTGGTGAAAATGCCAAGCAAAACCTGCACTTTGTTATGCACAAGGCTGGATTATGCAAGAGAGAAACAATAGTAATGGGCACTGGGTTTGGAGTAGCGAATCCTATGTACTTGCTAAACTCTGCGAGTCTATTTCAGGCACCACGCTTGCAAGCGTATAATAAACATACTGATTGCTTCAGATCTTGTCTTGCACTGAAATTATTGATGTGAGTGGCCTTAGTTTCTCACAATTGGGGGATCATCCGGGATATTCTTCCATCGCCGGGGGGAGTGGCCTGCCCTGGACACTGGGAAGATGCCTCCCATTCACAATTGAGGAGCGGTTTCTTGACCCGGTTTTGCCCACTCCCTTCTGAAACTGGTATGAATCCCACAAGAGAGACATCTGAGTTAGACAGTGAAAGCAGGTCGATAAAAAAAATGGAAAAAAAATCGGCCAGGCAACTCTGTGCACAGACGAACGTCAGAAAATTGACTTTTAAGTATTAACTTGGTGGCCGGGTTAAGGGGTATTTAATCGCTGAGGGACTGGTGAGGGCCCCAAGAAATGGCGGGTAGGCAGAGTAAGTCGAACTGTCATGGAGAAAAGGAAGAAAAAGTCCCTGGTAACATTCCTTCTAAAAGTCCTGTGGGGAGGATGTTGAGGGAATGGACAAGTAACACTTGTACAAGGGAAAAAGATAAAAAGAAAATGATTAAATATTGTTGTTTATTATGGACCAAAGACCCAATCCTTCGTCCAGCTGTCTTCTGGCCAAAGTATGTTTCGGCCGAGGATTGGGTCTGTCAGTATTGAAATTTGTATGTGAATAAAAAACAACCTTTTAGTCAAGAAGAGGCGGACTATGCGTCCTGTTGGAAAGGCAGTTTGGGAATGATGGTAGAAAAGACAAAGGATTCCCCCTCTACCTCACCCAGTCCCTGGGATCCTTTTGCCTGTTTGCACTCCCACCCCCGTACCATAAAATCAGATTAGGTGAAAATGGGGTAGGAGGAGAGACAGACAGACATGGACAGAGAACGGATGACCCACAAGAGGAGGACGAAGGGGCGGTGGACGGGGATGGTGTTGTTCCCCACCATCAATCCGCAAAAAAAGAAAGGAAAGAAAAAGTAGATGTAGAGGAGGCCTCTGGAGTATCTGAACGAAAGCAAAAGGGGTGAAAACAAAAACAAAAAAAGGGGAAGAATATAAAGACTTATCCCCTTCAGGAAGTACCAATAGGGGACAAAAAGATTGGGTTTGTAAGTGCCCCCCTCACCAGTGGGGAGGTCAGAACATTTAAAAAAGAGATGAACGTCCTGGTAGAGGATCCGGTAGGACTGTCTGAACAAATTGATCAATTTTTGGGGCCCAGTCTGTATACGTGGACTGAGTTAATGTCTATTTTGAATATAGTATTTACTGGGGAAGAAAGGGGACTTATACCAGGAGCAGCCATTAAAATATGGGACAGGGAACTTCCCATTGGCGATGGGGATACTGGACAGGGAGAGACGGAGTTTCCCCTCAGAGACACCCAGTGGGAAAATCAAAACCCGGAGCATAGGGAAGAGATGATGGAATTGAAAGACCTGATACTAAAATGAATAAGACAGGCAGTTCCGAAGTCGCAGAATTTGACTAAAGCCTTTGAAATTAAAGAGGAGAAAGATGAGATTCCCTCAGCTTTCTTGCAAAGATTAAGAGACTCAATGCGGAAATACTCTGGAATGAACCCCGAGGACCCAGTGGCACAGGGTCTTTTGAAAGTATATTTTGTGACAAAGGCATGGCCAGACACAGAGAAAGATACTGAAGATAGAAGGGAGGAGTGAAACACCATTAGATGAATTGTTAAGAGAGGCACAGAAAGTGTTTGCAAAGAGAGAGGATGAGATACAAACAGAAGGCAAAAATGATGGTACCTACGATTGATGATGTAGTTAAGAAAAGAATGGAACCAATAGTGAGCAACCGGAGCGGTGGGTGGCAGCAGGTAGGACAGAGAGGAAGGGGGAGAGGGAGAGGAAAAGGGGGAGCATTTGAGAGAAGGTTCGGGCGACAGGAGCAGAGATGGAAGTCTCCACAGGCAGGATATTGTTATTGCACAAACTCGGACATTTTAAGCGGGAGTGTCGTCATCTACAAAGGGAAGAAAGGGCAATTCCGCTTATGAATTTTGATGAAGAATAGGGATGTCAGTGGTTCCTGCCCCCGGGGAGCCACTAGGAACTCTTGATAAACTTGAAGGTGGGACCCTGTGGGGAAGAGGTAGTCTTCCTCGTAAATACGGGGGCAGCACAGTCATCGCTGAATTTTAAACCAAAGAAGTCGGAATGTCAACAAGGTCAAATACTGTTTCCAGGGTAAAAGGGGAAGGATTTACTGTTCCAGTATTTGAACCTATGATGACAGAAGGTCCTAAGTATACAGTCACAGGGGAACTGTTGCATATCCCTGATATAGGAAGTAACTAACTAGGGAGAGATTTAATTATCCTTTTAGGACTGAAGATTTGAATTCAGGAAAAAGAATTAGTTGTACAAATGGCAATGTTGACAGAAGATGTGGAGAGAGAGAGATAGACCCTATTAAATGGGGGAGAGGACATTCAGATGGTCAGTGTGGGAGAGGGGATTCAGTGATTCATCCTGACTCCCTGAGACCCCAGTGAGTCCACACAGGGGGAGAGGACATTCAGATGGTCAGTGTGTGAGAGGGGATTCAGTGATTCATCCCTCCTGCTGAGACCCCAGTGAGCCCACACACGGGGAGAGGACATTCAGATGGTCAGTGTGGGAGAGGGGATTCAGTGATTCATCCTGACCCCCTGAGACCCCAGTGAGCCCACACAGGGGGAGAGGGGCCATTCAGATGGTCAGGGTGGGAGAGAGGATTCAGTGATTCATCCTGACCCCCTGAGCCCCCAGTGAGCCCACACAGGGGGGAGAGGACATTCAGATGGTCAGTGTGTGAGAGGGGATTCAATGATTCATCCCACCCCCTGAGTCCCCAGTGAGCCCACACAGGGGGAGAGGGGCCATTCAGATGGTCAGTGTGTGAGAGGGGATTCAGTGATTCATCCTGACTCCCTGAGACCCCAGTGAGCCCACACAGGGGGAGAGGCCATTCAGATGGTCAGTGTGGGAGAGGGGATTCAGTGATTCATCCCTCCTGCTGAGACCCCAGTGAGCCCACACACGGGGAGAGGACATTCAGATGGTCAGTGTGGGAGAGGGGATTCAGTGATTAATCCTGACCCCCTGAGACCCCAGTGAGCCCACACAGGGGGAGAGGGGCCATTCAGATGGTCAGTGTGTGAGAGGGGATTCAGTGATTCATCCTGACTCCCTGAGACCCCAGTGAGCCCACACAGGGGGAGAGGCCATTCAGATGGTCAGTGTGGGAGAGGGGATTCAGTGATTCATCCTGACTCCCTGAGTCCCCAGTGAGCCCACACAGGGGGAGAGGACATTCAGATGGTCAGTGTGGGAGAAGGGATTCAGTGATTCATCCTGACCCCCTGAGTCCCCAGTGAGCCCACACAGGGGGAGAGGCCATTCAGATGGTCAGTCTGTGAGAGGGGATTCAGTGATTCATCCTGACTCCCTGAGACCCCAGTGAGCCCACACAGGGGGAGAGGCCATTCAGATGGTCAGTGTGGGAGAGGGGATTCAGTGATTCATCCTGACCCCCTGAGTCCCCAGTGAGCCCACACAGGGGGAGAGGACATTCAGATGGTCAGTGTGGGAGAAGGGATTCAGTGATTCATCCTGACCCCCTGAGTCCCCAGTGAGCCCACACAGGGGGAGAGGCCATTCAGATGGTCAGTGTGTGAGAGGGGATTCAGTGATTCATCCTGACCCCCTGAGTCCCCAGTGAGCCCACACACGGGGGAGAGACCATTCAGATGGATGTGTGTGTGAGAGGCGATTCAGTGAGACCGCAAGGAGCCCTCCTGCTGAGACTGCAAGGAGCCCACTCAGGGGGAGAGGCCATTCAGATGCTCAGTGTGTGAGAAGGGATTCAGTGATTCATCCTGTCCCCTGAGACGCCAGGGAGCCCACACAGGGGGAAGAGGCCGTTCACAAGCTTAGAGCGGGAGAAGGGATTCAGTGATTCATCCTGCCCCCGAGACCCCAGCGTGTTCACACTGGGTAGGAGCTTTTCACCCCTCTGTGTGACAATGGATTTGATGCGTCTTCAACACGATTGAGAGACGAGTGAGTGCTCACAGGGAAGTGGTCGTCCCCCTGCTCCGTGTGGACTGCAGGACTCTGATTCTGATGTTACTGTCCATCAGAGTCAGGAGTGGACCTTGTACATGATGACACTGTTGGATGTTGTTGTTAACCACATTAACTGGGCTGGAGGTGACTGAACTTACATTGCCACTTTCTGAACCTCAGGATCACTCTTTAGGCAGGAAGTCTCCACAAACAGCAATGTGACAATGAGCAGGGATCATCTGCTTTAAATGGTGATCGTAGCACGGCTGCTTCACCGCATCAGGTACAAGGTTGGAGTCCAGCCTTGGTCAACAGCCTGTGTGGAGTTTGCACATTCTCCCCATTATAGTGTGGGTCCCCTCCAGGTGCTCTGGTTTCCTCCCACAGTCCAAAGATGTGCAGGTTAGGTGGATCAGTCGTGCTAAATTCACCACAGTATCCAGGATTGTGCAGACTCAGTGTATCAGCCATGGGAAATGCAGCGTTACAGTGTTAGAGTGCTCTGGGTGTGATGTTCTTCAGATTGTCGGTGGGGTTTGATGGGCCAATGCTCTCCTTCCACACTGTAGGAATTCTATTCCATGATTGAGGATAAAGGTTACACAGTAGGATGTCCTTGGAAAACGAGCATGTGGTGTGCATTAATGCTCTCGATGCCTTTAGATAGAGGTGGGCACCGCAGGTAATATAGTGCTTTATCTCCACCGCTGTCCCCTCCCTACAACTCTACTTAGATTTAGTCCCTTCTCACTCTGTCACTTGTAATGCATTGCTTGGCCCATAATGAACTTTGTTTGGAAATATTCAATTGGTTAAACAAATGGTTTATGGCTGGTGATTATATGTCTATATTAGAGTGGTGTTTGTAAAGCATAGCACGTCAGGCAGGATCCGAGGAGCTGGAAAATCAATGTTTTGGCAAAAGCCCTTTTCCAGCACCACTCTAATCTAGGCTCTGGTTTCCAGCATCTGCGGTCCACACTTTTGCACTGCTGGTGATTAGATGTTCACCAAAAGCAAAATGGCATAATGATGGTTTTGATGGTGGGAAGGTTGCTGTGATCACATTTCTAGGTCAGAGAAATGGGTCACAGCTTACAGAATGAGAACTGAAAAGCAGTTAAATCAAACCAAAGGTTCAGACAGGGAGGAAATATTTCCCTGGAGTTTGAGTAGCTGGAAAGTGATGCTGTCCGGGAATAGACAGGCTTTTGTTTCACAGAGGTTGAAAGTTTTAAAACTGTTATATTCAGACGGTTTACGTTATTTTCTTTAATTTTATTTGCTGTGCAAAAATTTATTACATTTTAAAACCAAAATTTACAAAGCTTGTGTTAAAGATAAATGTTAAATAAAATCCATCAAACCATCCCTCACTGAAAACTGTGGTGGGAGTGCAATCTCCTGGAGAATCCCTGCCTACTTCTTCCTACTCGGGCTCCATGACTATATCCATACCTGGGAGATAGCAGCAGGAGGAGACCATTCAGCCTTTCAATCCTGCTCCACCATTCAATGGGAAACAGCTGATCATCCAGCTCAGTCTCCTGTTCCTGCTGTGTTCAAATCCCCTTTCATGACTTTACCTTGAAGAACTATATCTAAGTCCTCCTTTCGTTTCACTGCCTTTTATTCCAGTGACGTTGCGGTGTTACTGTGTGGGTGTAGGCAGGGGTAATGTGATGGTGCTCTCTCTTGGGAATGCACTCAGCGTCGCTCATCGTCGTTCAGAGACATCAATTGGGTTTCAGCAACTAGATATAGAAACCGTTTCCAGGATATGGGCATCACTGGCTCAGCCAGCATTTATCCCCCATCACTAGGTACCATTGAGAAGATGGTAGTGAGCTGCTGTCTTGAACCATTCACAGTCCATTTGGCGCAGAGAGACCGACAATTCTGGGAGGGAGAGTGTTGCAAGAGATTAGCTGAATGATTCTCGATCTTTGGTTCTTCAAATGCTGGTTAACTTAATCACGATCTGCACATAATTTTGAGATTTCAGTCTGCAAATCTTCACCATCTAGCACCCTGTATAAAGGAATATATACAGATTAGAAATTCAGAACAGACTATTCTAGTTTCTCTGGAATACCTTTATCCCCTTCCTTCCCCAAAAGCTGTAACCCTCCAGCCCAATTACTGTCTCCCACTATTCTGACTCTGCCACCCCCTAATGTACACCCTCCGCATTCTCATGGAGTTGCTGATAAACAGATCCATGCCACCACTTCTTGTCCCTGGTTAGACTCTGCACCCTTTCTGGGTTCCTTCCTTTCCCTTCAGTTGCTGCAAGTCAATAATGTATCAGCAGAATGAAACAAAAGGAAACAGCAAGGGAGGTGGCAGATCCTGGACAGAAGAGGAACCTTCAGTCTGGGAGAATGGATCAGATCTTTCTTTGTTTCCCATTAGTTGATTCCCACCATTACAATAAATTGGGGGGGAAGGGGATGGAATGGAGAGTGGTCCGACATGGGTGTGGTGACACTTTGACCCCCAACTGATCAATACTATAAGCAGATACATTCCTCCTCCAGCCAATCACAGTGTGAAATACTTTCTGCAAAGTATACTTACCCAAAGCACATGCTCTAAAACCCGCCCACATTCTGTACATGTACAATGCTGGGTTTCCCCGCACATGTGTGGTCCCTGCTTCAGGGATTGTGGGAGTTGAAGTCCCCATGAACCCACTGGAGCCCTGTCTCAGGAAAGTGAAAGAAAAGTGTGGTCTGCATGGTGTTGTGTCGAGGATCCCCGTACAGAACATATGGACTGTCACTGGGTTTTACTGAGACACCTGCTTCCACAACCTGATTTTCTGATGTAAGGAATACAGATTCAGCCAACTGGGGCGTGGGGTGGTTAATAAGAGGAGCAGATTTTAAGAAGAGGTGGCTCAATTGTTAGCATTGCTGACTGTCAGCGTCAGGGACCTGGATTTGATTCCAGACTTAGGCGGCTGTGTGGAGTTTACACATTCTCCCTGTGTCTGTGCGGGTTTCCTCTGGGTGCTCCAGTATCATCCCATAGTCCAAAGATGTGCAGGTTAGGTGGATTGGCTATGCTAAATTCCCACAGTGTCCATGCATGTGCAGGTTAAGCCATTAACCATGGGAAAAACAGGGAATGGGTGAGTCCGAATGGGATGTTCATTATAGGGTTGGCGTGGACACTGCACTGTAGGGACTCTATTCTATTCTCATGAAGAAGAATGTACTTATCTCAATATGCTGTGAATCTGTGTAATTTCCTGTTCAAAATGCGGTGGATGCCAGGACAATGAGCAAATTTACTGAAGAGGTACAGATGTTGAATTTGCAATGAGATGAAGAGTGAGAGAGAGCAGGCGGGAAAATCCAGCTGAGACCGAGGTGAGCTCAATCATCACCGTATTAAATGGTGGAGCTGGTTCAAAGAGCTGCATTGCCTCTCCTGTGCCCAGTGCTTCTCTTCTTACGGTAATAACCAGAAAGATGAATCCAAAACTCACCACCTTCACCAAAGGAGAATTTTGGAAAAAGCAGGATAGTCAGGTGGATTAGCGTTCCAAACTTGGATAATGAGGAACTATGTGGGACATAATGATTTTGCAATTTTAAACTGAGGTGAGTTAAAAATCACACAACAGCAGGTTATAGTCCAACAGGTTTAATTGGGTCATAATGAAGGAGCAACACTCCTAAATCTAGTGTGCTTCCAATTAAACCTGAAGGACTATAACCTGGTGTTGTGTGATTTTTAACATTGTACACCCCAGTCCAACACCAGCATCTCATGTAAACTGAGGGGAGACAGTGATTTATGGTTTTAGACTGTGTAGTACATTCACAGCGTCCAGAATACTCTATTTTGAATATCTATACTGTACTGTTTTACAAAGCCAAGGTCTCTGACAATGAAAACCAAAACACCCAGGTAACATTGTCTCACCTCGTAATCTGATAAAAGACTTGTGTTAAGTATGGTTGAATTTAGAATACAGTTGTAAAGTGGGAAGATTATATCCAATCCCAAGATCCTGTGCTTAAACAAAGGAGACTACAATAGGACGAGGCAGGAGTTGGCTAAGGTAGGTTGGAAGCAAAAACTTTAGGGTGGGACAGTTGACAGACAGTGGAGGAATATCAAAGATTTTTTCAAACTGCTCAGCAAAAGTATATATCAGTGAAAAGGAAGGACTGTAGGAAAAGGCATAATCTGCCGTGGGTGGCTCAGGAAATAAGGGAGTCTATCAAATTGAAATAGAAAGCATACAAATTGGCAAAGACTAAGGAGAAACTAGGAGATTAGAAAAACTTTAACGATCAACAGAAAGCTATATGGGAATGGGGGAGAAAAGTGATGAGTAGCTATCCCCAGGGCCAGAATAGCAGTTTACACTGCTGGAGGGGAACCTATTGTGTGGGGAACATATGGCCTCTGTAATTGTTGAAGCACTTAACTGTTACTTTCGAGATAATCCTGATCAAGTTAAAAATCACAGCACAGACCAA
Organism: Chiloscyllium punctatum; assembly: GCF_047496795.1. Lineage (NCBI taxonomy): Eukaryota > Metazoa > Chordata > Chondrichthyes > Orectolobiformes > Hemiscylliidae > Chiloscyllium > Chiloscyllium punctatum. Next base: position 86,132,072 of record NC_092754.1, read on the forward strand.
AAGCTTGTACTTCCAAATAAGCCTGTTGGACTACAACTTGGTGATGTGCGGTTTTTAACTTTGCCCACCCCGCTCCAACACCGGCTCTTCCACATCAGAATCCTGACAAACATCCCCACTGAAACGGAAGTGCCTGTCAGATACCTGACTGAGCCACAGGGGTGTCGGGGAGGGGTATGTGGTTTAACCACAAAGTGCTGAGCTGAACTCTACTTTTTAAGTGCCGTTGCCATGAAGATAATATTGAGAGACAGCATCCACTCAAAACCACAAACCACAAAGGTATAAGCCATACATCGGACAGGCAGGGAGTTACCTGATGCTACCTGGAGGTGTTTTGCATGTACACTTTCCAGGTAACTCCATGTTTCATCAATAAAGACTCCAAGAAGACCTTTCAGAGTTCTGTGCCCAGTTATTGCTATCCAGCAGGGTTCAGGAATATGAGTACACAACAGTCAGTCTTCACAGTGGAGGATACGAAGAACATGCCAGTAATTGATAAGGAGACTGAGGAAGGCGAGGACCAAGGAACAACCATTATCACGAAAGTGTTAGAGCTGGGCAAGCTAATGGAGCTAAAGGTGGAGAAGACACTTTTCCCTGATGGAATACATTCCAGGGTACTACCAGAGGTGGCGGGAGAAATAGTAAATATATTTGGAGTCAGAATCCTACAGCAGAGACAGGCCCTTTGGCCCAAACTGGTCCATGCTGGCCAATATGTCCATCCACGCGAACCCCATTTCCCTGCACGCTTGGCCCATCTGCTTCTGACCGTTTGCTATCCATGTATTTGTCCAAATGCCTTTTACATGTTGTTAATGTACCCACCCCAACCACTTCCACTGGCAGCTCAGTCCATTTACATACCAACCTCTGTTTAAAACAGTTGCCCCTCAGGTTCCCTTTCATATTTTCTCCTCTGACCTTAAACTTATGCCCTCCACTCCTTGATTTCCTGGGAAAAAGACTGAGTACATTCACCTTACCCAAGCTGTCATGTTCTTATACACATCCAGAAATAGATCTCCCCTCTGTTTCCTCTGCTCTAACCAAAAAAAAAGTCCTCGCTTGTCCAACCTCTCCCTCTAACTCAGACCCCTGAGCCCATTTCTTCTGCACCTTTTCCAGTTTAATAACTGAAATCTACATTACATTCATCACATTTCCAGTGTCTCCCCACGGCGCCGGAACTGACATGACAACGCCAATGGACTACAAACCATGATTGATAATTGACTCCTTTACAACAATCCCGTTTTCATAGTATTTTCCATGCTGCAGGTATCCTTGTGTCTTTCTGGTTGCATGATTAATTAAAAAACTTGTCCTCATACAAAACAAATCTGTAACTTCATTATTCCTGGGAAATGTGACATGTATTTTCAGACTTTTAAAAACAAATAAACTCTCTCTCCAGTCACCACGCTGACATGGACTTGGCTTTGTCTCAGCAATGTTTCCAGTCACATTGACACTTGAAATATTCGCCCACGGACAGAATACACACTTTCCTTCTACATGAAAAGGCCAATGATATTCAGATCGGCACGGATCAAGTAACCATCAAAACGGAACATGAAGATCAATTTGAATTTCTCATCCACAAATCCGCCCTTTCAGTACTCTACAACAGAGAAAACAAATCACCACCGTTAACACAGGATGGAAATTCATAAGACAATTATAGGATTAAATTGTAGTTTCTTGGTTCCCCCAAAGCTTTAATTCTCAGTCTCACAATTTCTCTCTTCTGTGAACTGAAATCCAAACCAATCTCCTCACTCCTTTCCTCCACACCCAGTTCTAATACTCTCTCCTCTCGTTGAATTCAGCTTCCCAGCTCCTTCCTGCAGACTAAGAACTAAAACAAAGGTGTAACACGATGGCACTGCTGCCCCACAGCACTAGGGTCCCAGGTTCGAATCCAGCCTTGGGTGGCTGTCTGTGTGGAATTTGCATGTTCTCTCCGTGTCTGCTTGGGTTTCCTCTGGGTGCTCCGGTTTCCTCCCACAATCCGAAGGTGAATCGGCCATGCTAAATTGCCCATAGTGTTAGGTGCATTAGTCAGAGGGAAATGGGTCTGGGTGGGCTACACATCCGAGGGTCGGTGTGGACTGACTGGGCTGAAGGGCCTGTTTCCACACTGCAGGAAATCTAATCTAATCAAATTGATGAATCTGACTGGGAGCCTCCTGGGTGTTGGTGAATCCTCCCCCCACCTTCCAGGGTTTCCTTCCTGGTCAGACTCACATTGATTTTTTCCCCAATCTGGAACCTCTTATTTATTTCCCCCAAACCGACCCTCTGATGAAAACCATGCTGCACACACTGGACAAATCATATCTGGTTGAACTAAAATGAACCAAATTAGAACTTTAGTTGCAGGCCCACCTTTTTCCTTTCCATAACAGTCCTGAATCTTCACCCGATTTCTGATAACTTTCTGCAAAATGCTCCGCCCACAGATATGCCGACCACTTGTCACGATACCAGGGCAGGGACCATTCCCTGGGCCCTGTTATCAGAGGGAGGAAGGGAGGGAGCTGCCAATGACAGATTAATCCTACACACCCACAGACTCTCTCCTTGGCACTGACCCATACTGCACATATGCCAACAATTGCCCAGCACTGCGCCCGTGCACTGGTCTCCCCTCCTACAGAGCATGCTCCAGATCACACAGGTGCCTCGGTGATTGACAGCAGCTGTGCCCAATAGAATGGAGGGGGCGGGGCTGGAAGACTGGGACAATGGGAGTGTAAACAACGAATGAATGTGGAGGACATTGGGGGATGGACAGGTCAGTGAGGGACAGGAGCAGTGCAGCAGCAGGAGCGGATCCTGGACAAACTGAGCAATGGGAGAGTCTGACAGGAGAGAAACTACAGGATGGTTCTGGTTAGAGGCTCAGGCAGGGACAGCTGGGAGACTGTATGGCCTGGTGGATTGGGCATGTTTTCTCATCAGCATCTTCAAAGCCACTGTTACCAAACTCTGAACCTGATTCTTTTGGTCCAGAGGAAAGGACACTACCACAATTTCTTGGTGGGCTAGTGGAAAGAAGGGAAGATTTTCTAAATCTCACTCACATGGAAACTCCATGAGCTCCTCCCACTTACTGTCTCCGGTGGGATGGAGCAGACAGAGCAGGTGGGAGGGGGTTTAGGGATATTGGGACTGCCTTTCAAAAGGAACTCACCTGTGTTGGTGTTATTAACAAGGCTCAATACACAATCCCTAACACAGGGCTGGTGTACATGAACTTTATCCAGAATATTAACACTCATAACTGGGTGACGCAGACCCCAATGTACAGAGTTAAGTCTTGGATATTAATAACGGCTTTGTGTGTGAGAAATCACATCTCATGAAATTGAGTCAATTTTGTTTGAAGTAACAATGAGGGCAAAGCGGTGGAAATGATCTAGATGGACTTCAGTTAGGCATTCAACAAGGCTACCCATGGGAGACTAGGTTTAGCAAGTTTATAAATCATGGAATACAGAGAGAACTAGCCATTTGGATACAAAACTTGTTCAAAGGTAGAAGACCTTTGGTGGAAGGTTGCTTTTCAGATTGGAGACCTGTGACCAGTGGGATGTCACAAAGGATCGGTGCTGGATCCACTAATTTTCATAATTTATATAAATGATTTGGATGTGAATATAGGAAGTAATGTGAGTAAGATGACACCAAAATTGGAGTTATAGTGAACAGTGAAGAGGATTACCTCAGATTACAACAGGATCTTGATCAGATGATCGAATGTGCTGAGGACTGGAGATGGAGTTGAATTTAGATAAACGTGGGGTGCTGCATTTTGGAAAAGCAAATATTAGCAGGATGTATACACTAAATGGTAAGGTCCTCGGGAGTGCTGCTGAACAAAGAGACCTTGGAGTGCTGGTTCATAGCTCCTTGAAAGCAGAATCGCAGTTAGATAGGATAGTGAAAAAGGTATTTAGTATGCTTTCCTTTATTGGTCAGAGTATTGAGTACAGGAGTTGGGAAGTCATAGGAGTTGGGAGGTCATATTGCCGCTGTACAGGGCATTGGTTAAACCACGTTTGGAATATTCAGTGCAATTCTGGTCTCCTTCCTATCAAAACAATATTGTGAAACTTGAAAAGGGTCAGAAAAGAATTACAAGTATGTTGCCAGGGTTGCAAGATTTGAGCTACAGGTAGAGGCTGAATACACTGTTTTCCCTGGAGCGTCAGAGGCTAATGGGTGACCTTATAGAGGTTTATAAAATCAGTAGGGGCATGGATAGCGTAAATACACAAGGTGTTTCCTCTGTGGTGGCAGGAGGCATGATGGGGGGTGGGAGACAGAGTGGGGAGACAGAGAGCGGAGGGTGACGGTTATTTTGCAGATCTACAACACAACCCTGTTCCTGTTTTCTCCCCGTCCCCTTCAATCCCTCTGATGGAGTCAGAACAAGTGCACAGTCCCTGGAAAGTAGAGTTTCAGGGTGATCAAGTGCTGAAGGTTTCATTTGGGACACTGACCTTTACTGGTCTGTGCACTTATTATTAAATAGACCTGGGTTCAATTCCACTTTCCTGGATTCATGTCTGTGGCCACAGACGCGCCTGTCTCTGATCCTGACTACTGGATCCCCTGTCACTATAGCTCTGCCACTCTCCTTCCTGCAGTTCTGTGCAGCGGAGCTATCTGTGGTGTCATGAACCTGGCTGTTGTTGATTTCCCCCTACCTGTTCACCCCAAGCGGTGCACAATATCTGTTTGAGAAGCGGAATGATCAATGGGGAGTCCTGCACTTCCTTCCTGAGCCTTTGACTTGATCTGATGGTCACCCATTCCCTTTCTGCCTGTGTAACCCTCAGCTGCAGTGTGACTAACTCACTAAACGTGCTGTCCATAACATTGACAGTATTGCTCCACAGTGAGTTCACTCTCAGCTCCAGGTCTGACAAACAGTTTCTCAGTAGCTGCAGATGGACACACGTCCTGCACACATAGCCGTCAGGGACACTGAAAGCGTTCCTTATGTCCCACATTGTACAAGAGGAGCACGCCACGGGTCTGAGGTCTCCTGCAACAATGTGGCTCCAGATTCAGCTAGTTTCTCCCATTAAGAGAATTTAAATGAACGATAAACCTTCCTTCACTTCAAACATTTCCATTATAATCAAAAGCCCCAATCTTTACTTAAGCTGACATTTTATACTTTTCAAAACTGTTGAAAAAACTCAGCAGGTTTCACTTACAAACTGGCTATTCCCATTGGTACCATGTGAATTGCTGAACGGCCTGAACTAAAACTGAAGCTGACATTCACCTTCTCCCTGTCTCCCCTCGCTCTGTTTACACCCAACTCTAAAACACTCTCATTGAGCCAAGCAGCCCTCACAGTTCAGCCCTGTCATTTTCATTTTCTGCTGACACTGACACTGCCCTCAGCCTCCTGCAGTGTTCCAGTGTATTTCAATGGGAGCTCAGGAACTGCATCTCATCTTTCAATTCATCCCTTTCTAACCCCAGAGTCAACATAGACTTCAGCAGTTTCTGAATGAACAGGCAGTTGTCAGAATCTGGAACATTCCAGCTGAAATGGTGCTGAAATTTGAGTCCATAAGGAATTTTAATGAAAAGTTTGCAGTGAATTGAAAATAAGGAGTTTACAGGTTAACATCATGAAGTGGGTGACTGGGACAAAATCTGACAGTTTCTACAAAGAGACGAGGTGTAATTTGGATAAATCTGTGCTCCCTCTCAGGTCAATACCTCCTTCCTCAGCTGCAGGGCCCAGAACAGAGCACAAAACCCAAGAGTGGTCCAACCCCGAATTTGAACATCTTTCTGCTTGAAAAAAATAGATACTTTCCCACAGACACAACAGGCACACCCTTCTCCTTTCCACAGTTAAATGTCAACGGTATTCAGATCCTGATGACCCTGCTGACGATAGAAAATTGCTTTTGAGATCCCTGTCTCAATTATTCTCAATTAATATCCTATAAAATGAATTCATAAAACAAAGCTCATAGTCAACGCAAGATGAATAGTGAAGGCAAACATTTCTCTTGGTATGTGTTTGGTGTGTAAATGCTCCTCTTCAAATCACCCCGCCCCCACCCAGGAAGAGGACATGTCCTCGCTGTACCTTGCCCCCAATAAAGATGGCGGCCATAACCCAGGACCTATTACCACCTGAGGCCAACAGCCATTTTTCATTTGCTGTAAACGTGGGATCAAGAGTTTCTAATTCAGGCCTAACTACCTGTACAGAGTGAAATTAAACCCTCCCAGTATATGATTTGGAGATGCCGGTTAACAGACAATCAATTTTTCAATGTATAATTTCAGTTACATCACACTGTAAATTTTTGCTATAAATTGTGTGTTACGATTGAGCCCTCCACTATCACCTGAAGGAGCGTCGCTCTGAAACCTTGTGTGCTTCCAATTAAACCTGTTGGAATATAACCTGGTGTTGTGTGATTTTTAACTTTGTACCTCCCAATCTAAAGTGGATCCAACTCCCCTTTCCCGTTTCCTCTTTCTGCACACACCAAGGGTCATTCTAGGTCCAGTGACCCTTCCTCAGAACCGACGGCAGCTGGGAAAATTAGAATCCCTGCAGTGTGCTAACAGGCCATTCGGACCAACAAGTCTACATCCACCCTCTGAAAAGTTTCTCAACCAAACTCATTCCGCGACCCTATTATTCTACATTTCTCCTGACTAATGCACCTAACATATACATCCCTGAACACTACGGGAAATTTAGCTGGGCCAATTCACCAAACATGCACATCTTTGGACTGCAGGAGATAGAGGTTAAAGAGTAAATAATAGGTGGGGACAGAGCCCAAAGAGAGACAGGATCATTTGGAAAGACAAAGGAGTGGATAACAATCTGGCTGGGAGGGTGCATAGCTGATAATGGAGGCCACAGGAATCTGTGTCTGGCAGCTTCTCAGTGGAGGTGTTGGAAATGGCAGCTGATGATCTACGTTCTGCTGGAAAACAGACCCTGAGCTTCCAGTTGCCTGTCACTTTAACACACGAGTCTGTTCCCTGGCCAACGTCTGTGTCAGGCTTACTGCAGTGTTCCAGTGAAGCTTGATGCAAGCTGGCAGAACACTCCAGAACATACCAAAACACCCCGTATTTCAAGGACTGCAATTTCCCCTCCCATGTGGTCAACAATACTCTCCAGTGTATCTCCACCACTTCCCACACCTCTGCCATTGAGCCACACCTCTCCACCTGCACCAAAGATAGACCCCCAGTCCTCACCTTCCACCCAGATACAACGCATTATCCTCCGTCATTTCCGCCACCGACAATCAGATCCCACCAGAGATAAATTTCCTGCTCCATTCCTTTCAGCATTCCAGAGACAATTCCCTGTGAATTCCTAATCAGATCCATGCTCCCCACTAACCCAGCCTCCACTCCCAGCACCTTCACATGTCAATGCATGAGGTGTAAAACCTGTGCCCACACCTCCCCCCTCGCCTCCAAAGGACCCTTCCACATCCAGCAGAGATTTTCCCGCACATCCAAACACCTCACCTATTATGGCCTTTGCTTTCGACGTGGTCTCCTCTCCACTGGGGAGTCAGGATACCAACTTGCAGAATGTCTGGGACACATGCACAAACCAAACATAAAATCCGGTGGCCGACCAATTCAACTTCCCCACCCAGTCCGCCAAGGACATGCTAGTCCTGGGCCACCTCCACCACCAAATCCCAGCCACCCGACTCCTGCAGGAAGAAAACCTCATCTTCGAAATTGGGACCCGTTAACCACAGAATCAAGGTTTCCTCATCTCCCCTTCCTTACCTTATCCCAGATCCAACCCTCCAACTCGACACCACCGTCTTGAACTGTCCCAGCTGTCCATCTTCCTTTCCAATTATCCACTCCACCATCTCTCCATTACCATCCACCTAGATTTACCTATTGCCTTCCTAGCTCCCTTCCCACCATCCCCACACAACCCTCTTATTTAACTCTCAGCGCTCTTACTCCCGCCCACACCCCCAATCCCGGCATTCCTGATGAAAGGAATAAGCCCAAAACGTCGATTCTCCTGCTCCTGGGATGCTGCCTGACCTGCTGTGCTTTTCCAGCGCCACACGTTAACGCAAGCTGGAAGAACAACACCTCATCTTCTACTTGGGGACCCTGCACCTCTCCAGCCCCAGTATCAAATTCAATAATTTTACGTCCTGAACTCCCCAATGTCCTAGCGTCCTAGCCTCTTAACCCACACACGGGTTATCACATAGGTTGTGTGTAATGGCAGGCTATGTTTAGCCACTAACATTCCCCATAAACAGCTATTCACCCTCCCCCAGCCAGATCATTGTCCACTCCTTTGTCCAACTGCTCCCATTTCTTTCTTTGGAGTCTATCTTCACCTATCATTTACTCCTTAACCCCTCCCTTCTGCATATAAACCGACATTTCTTTTCAGTCACGTCAGTTCTGAGGAAGGGTCAGCGCATCCAAAATATTAACTCTGATTTCTCTTCACAGATGATGCCAGACCTGCTGAGCTTTACCAGTCCCTTTTGATTGTTGCGTGAGATTTACAGCATCTGCAGTTCTTTTGGTTCTTATTTATCAGTAATTTCTAACTCAGGTCTAGCTTCCTAAAACCGTGTGTTTATAAACACCCCGAGTCCACACAAACTCCACTTCTCTCCCAGTCTCTGCTGTCTCTCTCATTCCCTTCACACTCACTGAGACGCCCCCACCCCGACAGTGACACTGCACCTGCACAGCTCACGGTCACGTGTTGGCCCACTGGACCCACTCCTCATTCACTCCCATTGGATGGAGGATCACACCAACTCTCCTATTGGTCTGAAGCTGCCGTCAATCATCCAGGGCCCATTATGCCATGAGTAGTGTGGTCCTCCCAGGAACATTGGAGGCTGGACGGTGACCTTATAGAGGTTTATAAAATCATGAGGGGCATGGATAGGATAAATAGACAAGGTCTTTTCCGTGGGGTGGGGGAGTCCAGAACTAGAGGGCATAGGTTTAATGTGAGAGGGGAAAGATTTAAAAGGGATCAGAGGGTCAACCTTTTTCACAGCGAGTGGTGCGTGTATGGAATCTTCTGTCAGGGGAAGTGGTGGAGGCTGGTACAATTATACCATTTCGCATCTGGAGGGGTGTATGAAGTGGAAGGATGCAGTCGGATGTGTGCTAAGTGTTTGGAAATGGGACGAGATTAGGTTAGGATATCTGGTCAGCATGGACTAGTTTGACCAAAGGTGTTGTTTTCATGCTGTACATCTCTATGGCTCTGCACTGGCATGAGCTTCAACATTCGCAGTGAATGGGGCAGATTCACTGAGCACAGGGGTTGGGGGCTAGTCAGCCCATTGGGGCTGTACTCTCTCCCTCTGTAGATGATGCCAGTCTGTCCGAACTCACTCCCCAGTTGCCTGTAGTCCTCCAAATCTTTCGTTAAAAGAAGCTAAATTGCAAATTTGTTTTGACAATAACTATTGAATCTGCATCCAGCTGTCGTTCAAATTGTTCCAGATGCTCAGAACTTACGCAGTAAATTAATCTTCACATTTTTAACCTGCATTATTTGCCAATTACTTGAAAGTAGCTACTAAAGATTGTGACGTTAATAATTTCTCCCTCTGTCTCTCTGTGAATTAAATATCCTGGAAAGAAATCTGCTCCTGGAAATCTAGTGGAAATCACTGCTTAAACTTCTGAGCTCCAAGGAGAATTATCCGACCTTGTGCTAACTCTCCACAAAGAAACTTATCTTAAATTTTAATTTAACAGTGTTATCGAGATGTACAGCACAGAAATCAACCGTTCGGTCCAACTTGTCCATGCCGACCAGATATTCTAAATTAATCTCGTCCCATTTGCCAGCAGTTGGCCCATATCTGCCTAAACCTTTCCTAATCACTTACACAATTAGATGCCTTTTAAATGTTGCAATTGTACCAGCCTTCACACTTTCTCTGGCAGCTCGTTCCATACACATACTACGTTCAGCTTGAAAACATTGCCCCTCAGATCCCTAATAAATCTTTTCCTTCACTCCTTAAGCCTGTGCCCCATAGATGTGGACTCACCTAACCTGGGAATAAGACCCTGGTTGTTCACCCTATCTATGTCCCTCACAATTGTATCAACCACTTAGGTCACTTCTCAGCATCCGATGTCCAGGGAAAACAGCGCCAGCGTATTCAGCCTATCCCTATAGAGCTGAAACCCTCAACCCTGGTAACATCTTTTCTGAACCTTTTCAAGTTTCGCATTATCATTCCGATAGCGGGGAAACCAGGACTGAAAGAAAAATTCCAGAAGTGGCTAAATCAATGTGCTGTACAGCCACTAAATGATGTCACAACTCCTTTACTCAATGCATTGACCAATGAAGGCAAGGATACTAAACGCCTTCTTCACTATCTATGAATCTACTTTCAAGGAACTATGAACCTGCACTCCAAGATCTACTTGTTCAGCAACATTACTCAGGACCTTCCCATTAAGTGTTTAAGTCCTGCCCTGATTTGCTTTTCCAAAATGCAGCACCTCATATTTATCTGAATTACACTGCATCTGCCACTCCTCAGCCCATTTGCTTGAAGTCCCATTGTACTCTGAGGTAACCTTCTTCCTGTCCACTGCACCTCTAATTTTGGTATCTAAGTAAAGTCACTGACATGCCTCCTATATTTACGTAGAAATCATTTATATCAATGATGAAAAGCAGTGGACCTTGCAACGATCCTTACAGCATATTGCTCATAGAACATATACCATCTAACCTACACTATTCCATGTACGTCCATATGCTTGTCCAATGACGACTTAAATGTACTTAAAGTTGGTAAATCTACTACCATTGCAGGCAAAGCATTCCATAACCTTACTACCCGGAGTAACGAAACTACCTCTGACATCTGTCCTATATATCACCCCTCAATCTAAAGCTATGCCCCCTCGTGCTCACCGTCACGATTCTTGGAAAAAGGCTCTCCCTGTCCACCCGATCTAACCCTCTGATTATCTTATATATCTCTATTAAGTCACCTCTCAACCTTCTTCTCTCTAACGAAAACAGCCTCAAGTCCCTGAGCATTTCCGAGTAATACCTTCCCTTCATACCAGACAACATACTCGTAAATCTCCTCTGCACCCTTTCTCAAGCTTCCACATCCTTCTTATAAATGCGGTGGCCAGAACTGTACACAATACTCCAAGTGCAAAAGCACTCGAGTTTTGTACAGCTGCAGCATAACCTCATGATTCCAGAACTCGATCCCTTTATTAATTAAAGCTAAAACACCGTATGCCTTCTAAACAACCCCGTCAACCTGGGTGGCAACTTTCAAGGAACTGTGTACCTTGACACTGAGATCTCTCTGATTATCTACATTACCAAGAATCAGGCCATTAGCACAGTACTTTGCATTCCGGTTACTCCGACCAAAGTGAATCACTTCACACTTGTCTGCATAAAACCATTTGCCACCTCTCAGCCCAGCTCTGCAGCTTATCTAAGTCTCAGTGCTGGAACCGCAGCTGTTTTCAATATATATTAATGATATAGAAGATGGAATTAGTAAGAGCATTAGCAAATTTGCTGATGATACTAAGTTGGGTGGCAGGGTGAAATGTGAGGAACATGTTAGGAGATTATAGGGTGACCTGGACAGGTTAGGTGAGTGGTCTGATGCATAGCAGATGCAGTTTAATGTGAATAAATGTATGGTTTTCCACTTTGGTGGCAAGAACAGGAAGGCAGATTACCACCAAAATGGACTCAATTTAGGTAAAGGGGCAGTACAAAGAGACCTGTGTGTTCTTATACACCAATCAATGAAGGTAAGCATGCAATTACAGCAGGTAGTGAAGAAGGCTAATAGCATTCTGGCCTTCATAAAAAGAGGGTTGAGTATAGAAGCAAAGAGGTTCTTCTGCAGCTGTGCAGGGCCCCGGTGAGCCCACACCTGGAGTATTATGTGCAATTCTGGTCTGTAAATTTGAGGAAAGACATTCTGGCTATTGAAGGAGTGCAGCGTAGGTTCACGAAGTCAATTCCTGGAATGGCGGGACAACCTTACGCTGAAAGACTGGAGCGACTGGACTTGTATACCCTTGATTTTAGAAGACTTAGAGGGGATATGATTGAGAGATAAGATTATTAAAGGATTGGACACTCTGGAGGCAGGAACCATGTGCCGAACCAGATGACACAGCTTAAAAATACGGGGTAGACCATTTAGAACTGAGATGAGGCGCAATTTCTTCACCCAGAAAGTGGTGGCTGTGTGCAATGCTCTGCCCCAGAGGGCAGTGGAGGCCCAGTCTCTGGATTCATTTAAGAAAGAGTTGGATAGAGGTCTCAAGGATCGTGGATCAAGGGTTATGGAGATAAAGCAGGAACAGGATACTGATTAAGGATGATCAGCCATGATTATCATGAATGATGGTACAGGCTCGAAGGGCAGAATGGCCTACTCCTGCACCTATTGTCTATTGTCTCTCTGTAACCGACAACATCTTTCGTCACTACCCACAACTCCACTGACCTTCGTGTTGTCTGCAAATTTACTAACCCACCCTTCTATGCCCTCATCCAGGTCACTTATAAAAATGACGAACAGCAGTGGACCCAACACTGACCCTTGCGGTACACCACTTGTAACTGGACTCTAGCATGAAAATTTCCCATCAACCACCACCCTATGTCTTCTTTCAGCAAGCGAATTACTGATCCAAACTGCTATATCTCTCACAATCCCATTTCTCCGCATTTTTTAAAATAGCCTACTGTGGGGAACCTTATGGACGCCTTGCTGAAATCCATATGCACCACATCAACTGGTCTACTCTCATCTACCTGTTTGGTCACCTTCTCAAAAAATTCAATATGTTTTGTGAAAGCACGACTTACCCTTCACAAAACCGTGCTGACTAGTCCTAAACAAATTATTCTTTTCTATATGATTATAAATCCTATCTCTTATAACGTTTACCAACAACTGAAGTAAGACTCACTGGGTCTATAATTACCAGGGTTGTCTCTACTCCACTTCTTGAACAGGGAAACCACATTTGCTATCCTCCCGTCTTCTGGTACTATTCCTGTAGACAATGACAATTTAATTATCAATGCCAAAGGCTCGGCAACCTCGTCCCTGGCTTCACAGAGGATCCTAGGATAAATCCCATCCGGCCCAGGGGACTTATCTGTTTTCACATTCTGCAGGATTTCTAATACCCCCTCCTTGTGAACCTCAATTCCACCTAGTCTAGTAGCCCGTATCTCAGTAATCTCCTCGACAACATTGTCGTTTTCTAGAGTGAATACTATTGAAAGATATTTATTAAGTGCTTTCGCTACCTTCTCTGACTCCACACACAACTTCCCACGACTATCCTTGATTGGTCCTAATCTTACTCCTCATTCTTTTATTCCTTAAATACCTACAGAAAGGCTTCGGGTTGTACTGGCACTGGAGGGAGTACAGACGAGGGTCACTAGTTTGAGTTGGAAGTTGAGAGGGTTGGCGTATGCGGAGAGATTGTGAAACCTGGTAGCGTTCTCAAAGGAATTTCGAAGTATGGGATGTTGGATAGGAAAAATAGTAAAATTGAAGGGAGTCGATAAGATAGACCCAGGGACGTTATTTCCACTGGGGGTGTATCAAACTAGGGAGCAGATAATCAAAATAAGAGGGTATCAGATTTAGGACTGAGCTCTGGATGGACTTCTTCAGCTAAATCTGTGAATCTGTGGAATTTGCTGCTGAGTGCAGCAGTCGAGGTTATCGACTGGACTATCTTTAGGTGAAAATGTAGATTTACGAACAGGAGAGGAACTAAGAGTTTTGGTGAGAGATCAGAAAATAGGAGCTGAGGCCATGAAAAGATCAGCCCTGATCTTATTGAATGGCAGAGCAGGCTTGAGGGTCCAGATGGCCTACTCGTGCTCCTATTCCTTATGTTCTTATGTTCCCACTTTCCAGCTGTCCACTTACCTGGGAATAGCAAAGAAATATTGAAATTTCTCGCCTTGTACCGTCAAAATTCGCCTTTGTCTAATTTAGAACACTTTTAGATCTGGTCCACTATTTTAAAATTAGTAGAATTATCAGAGAATCCCAACAGTGGCCATTCAGCCCATCACATTCACACTGACCCTCAGAGACTCTCACCCTACCCATGTAACGCTGCATTTCCCATGGATACTCCACCGAGCCTGCACTTCCCTGAACACTATGGGCAATTTAGCCTGGATAATCCACCCAACCTGCATATCTTTTGACAGTGGGAGGAAACCACAGCACCCGGATGAAACCACGCAGATAACAACACCAAGGTGATCATCCCTTTCTTATTTCCCAGTTGCACCCAAATAACTTCACTGGACGTACTCCCATGAGTGTCCTCCCGAAGCACAACCATATTGTTATACCTAGTCAATAATGCTACTCCACCTCCTCTCATGTCCCCCTTTCTATCCTTCCTCTTGCATCGATACCCTCAGGATGATCATCAGGATCATTAAAACTCTTCCTAATCTCTGACATCCTCCAGGAAGTGCACATCCCTATACGAATGGCCAACTCTGCACCTTAATCTGTAGGCCCATAAAAAGGCAGAGTCTTACAGCTTTACAAAAGACTACTCTAGAACACATTAGTACCTGTATTTTATATTTAAAACACTCAACCAAAAGATCATAAGACAGGTACTTAAACTAATATCCCGTCACCCTACTGAATGTTGCGGATTTTTAAAAAGTAAAACAGAGTAAGATTCACCTTTTAAGAGAGAGTGAAACCCACTGAGCTGATCCCTGGCTGTGAGTCACAGACATACAGCACGGAAACAGACCCTTCGGTCAAACTCATCCATGCTGACCAGATATCCGAACCTAATCTCGTCCCATTTGCCAGCACTTGGGCAATATCCATCTAAACCCTTGCTATTCATATACGCATCTCGATGTCTAATAAGTGTTGCAATTGTACCAGCCTTCACAACTTCCTCTGCCAGCTCATTCCATAAATGCACCACTGTTGCATGAAAAAGTTGTCCCTTAGGTCCCTTTTATATCTTTCCCCCCTCACGCAAAACCTATGCCCTCTAGTTCTATACTTCCCCACCCCCATGAGAATATCTTGTCTATCTATCTGATCCATATCCCTCATGATTTAATAAACCTCTAAGATCACTCCTCAGCCTCCAACGCTCCAGGGAAAACAGGCCCAGCCTATACAGCCTCTTCCTGTAGCTCAAACCCACTGACCCTGGCAACATCCTTATAAATCTTTTCTGAACCTTTCAAGTTACACAACATCCTTCTGATCGGTGGAGAACAGAATTGCACACAATATTGCAAGAGTGGCCAAATCAATGTCCTGAACAGCTGCGACATGACCTCCCAACTCTCTTACTCAATACTCTGACCAATAAAGGAAATCATACCAACCACCTTCATTATCCAGTCTACCTGCGCCTCGACCTTCGAGGAATTATGAACCAGGAAAGCGAAGTCTCTTTGTTCAGCAACACTCCCCAGGACCTGACCACGATGTGTATCAGTCCTGGTAAGCTTTGTTTTTTCAAAGTGCAGCACATCGAAATTATCAAAATTAGACTCCATCTGCCACTCCTCAGCCCATTGGCCCATTTATCAAGATCTCATTGTAATCTGAGGTAATCCTCTTCGCTGTCCACGACACCTTCAATTGTGGTGTCATCTGCATACTTACTAACTATATATCCTATGTTAACATCCAATTCATTTGTATAAAATGATCAGAAGTAGAGGACCCAGCCCCAATTCTTGTGGCATTCCACTGGTCATAGATCTCCAGTCTGAAAAACAACCCTCCACCACCACCAGTTTGAGCCAGTTCTGTATTCCAAATGGCTAGAACCTTGTCGAAGGCCTCACAGAAGTTCACATCGATCATATCATATCTTTTTTTTTAGCGGGTGCCTTAATTGCTCATATCTTTGAGTACATGAGTTGGGACATTATGTTGAGGTTGTACAGGATTTTGGGGAGGCCTCTTCTGGAATACTGTACCCAGTTCTGGTTGTGCCGTTATAGGAAAGATATTATTAAATAAGAGAAGGTTCAGAAGAGATTTACCAAGATGTTGATGGGAACGGATAGTTTGAATGATAAGCAGAGTCTGGATAGGCTGGGACTTCGTTCACTGCAGCGCAGGAGGCGGAGGGGTAACCTTATTAGAGGTCTATAAAATCGTGAAAAGTTTCTGTAATGTGAACAGCAGGTGCCCTTTCCAGAAGGAGGCGCAATTCAAAATTGAGTACATACTTTTTCAGGTGAGAGAAGGAAGGCTTTAAAAAGATGTTCCGGTTTTTATTTTTTTTTTGTTTTTGCAAAGTGGTTCACATGTGGAATAAACTTGGAGGACGTGTGAGCTGGGAATAAAAATTACAATATCAGCGTGGCACAGTGGCTCAACTGTTAGCAGTGCTGCCTTACAGCGCCAGGGACACAGGTTCAATTCCTATATTGCCTGACTGTTCATGTGGAGTTTGCATATTCTTCCCCATGACAGCGTGTGTTCCTCCAGGTGCTCCCGTTTCCTTCCACAATTCACAGATGTACAGGGTAGGTGAACTGGCCGTGCTCAGTTGCCCACAGTATTCAGGGATGATTAGGTTTGGTGAATTAGTCAGGGGTAAATGCAGAGTAAAAGGGTAGGGGAATGGGATTCTAAGAGGAAAAAAAAACATTTGGATCCGTATATCAATAGGGAATGCTGGGATGGACTTGGACCAAGTGGAGGCAGATGCGATTATTCAGTTCGAATTTATGGTCGACATGGAATGGTTGGATCACAGGGTCTGTGTCGATGCTGTATAACTTTATGACCCGAACGCTCACTATCTCTGTAAATTCTTCTATGCTCGGAACTCTCCCTGTCAATGCCACTGCATCCAGCCTTACAACTCTTCCTTATCTCGACAATTCCTTTCCAGCCTCAAAATCCAAAAACCTCTATCACAAATATCTGGATCGATGTAACATCCTCCATCCTCACAATGCTTTCCAAATTTCATCTCCTCCAGCTTCATTGTCCTCCCTATCTCTAATCCCCTCCAGTCTCTCAAAGCTCTGCTATATGTGCCTTTCTTTATTTCCAGCTTTCAGGATTCCCAATATTTCTTTCTCACTTGATGATGGCCCTTTCCAGGTCCTGCGCTGAGCTTCTGAATTTCCTCTTAAACCTCTCTGTCGCACTTTCCTCCCAAAAACATCGACCAACCATGTGTCATCTATTCTAATATCACCTTTTCTGACCTGATGTCCATTGGAGCCGGTCATATTCCTATAATAAACATCTACAGAACAGAAAAAGGCTCTGGTGGTCCATTGAGTCTGTGACAAAGAAAACTACCAGTACTTGTGGAAAAGGGCTATCTATCATGGCATCACAAGTGCACACTAAATACATCTCAACTGTTTTTGGGATTTCCGTGTTTCGCACCCTTCCAGACAGTGAGGTTTAGTGCATCACCCACAGGAACACAGAGCAGCTGGGTCTGTGCAAACCAGAGATCGCCCAACATTGGGAAAAATGGCAGGGTCCCTGAGAGTGAGCACAGGAGATTTATCAGGATGGTCCAAGGAATGGGGGATTTTAGTTGCAGGGACATGGATGTTTACGATACATGTCAAGAATATCCCTCTACAATAGATGGACGCTCCTTCTCAAACTCTCCCCTTGCCTGGACTGGGTAACCTTCAGGTTAAACCCACCAGACATCTCTCCCTAATGAGAGCGCAGCCCTATGGTCTGGTAGGACAATGTCGACTTTACCTTTTACACAGTGATGCCACTGTGTCTCTGGGGTGGGGAGAGGGAATGCTGTAGGTGGTGGATGGGACACCACTCAGGCACAGTGCTTTGCCCTGGAGGATGTTCACTTTCTTTAATATTGTTGGGTTCTTCACTGATGCAGGCAAGTGGAGAATGTTCCAACACGATCCTGATGTGTGCCTTATAGAAATCAAATAGACATTGGGGAATCAGGGGTTTGGGGAAACAGATTTTTCTCCTTGTGGCAGAGGCAATTGCAGGTGCCCTGTGACAGAGAGGTTTACAGAATTTACACATTTGAATAATCAACCTTACACGCATGTGCTCATCATAAAAGGATTACAGGACACATATTGATAACTTGTGGGATATCCATTGAGAGAATGGGATGGTTCAAAGGAAACTTTTATGCAGCAAATGTGAATGAGCTGGAACAAAATACTCACACACAGTGTGAATATCCAGATCCTGATGAACTGAGTAATTCTGTCACAGTTTGGTGTTACAACAACTGAGATTAACATCTGAATGTCCACCTGTAATACACATTTATAAAATCCGTCACCGTCAGTTCATTTAAGAAACTCACACCATCCCATCCTCATGGCCCAGGATGACTGTATACATTACCCCTTGAGGAGGTATCAATTCAGGGGGAAATCGATGCGGGTTTCTATGAGATTCCACCTTAGGACCAATGTAAATGAACAGAACTGATCTTTGATACACAGGATAGAATGATCCAAGAGTCCATGAGATGTGGAGAGCAGGATTTGCTTCCTTTTCTTTCGTTCCGTGCTGTCGCTGTGCCTCATTAATAAGACATAAGAAAGGCTCATGCAGCTCGATGGACAAGTTGCCTCCACTCTGACTAATGGGCTGCAAGATCCTCCCAGTCACTCCAAAAAGTCTATCTGTAAAGATAACAACTGCTTCGCACTGCTCCCAGGAAAGGTTTAGAAGGATGAGGGGGGAAAATCTCCAAGAAAAGGCAGAACAGTAAGTTGTACAAGGATTATAAACAGTTTACACAGAGGGATTCATTGGAGAAGTGGGCAACAAGTTGGCAATTTAGTATAACTTGGGATAATGTGAAGTTGCTCATTTTGGAGGAGATAATAAAAGAACAGAGTGCTATGTAAATGGTGGAAACTGTAGAAAGCTGCACCACAAAGGGACCAGGGTAAATGTGCAGGAAACACAATTACACCAGGGAATCAGGAAGGGGAATTGAATGTTGTTCGTTATAGCAAGGAGTTTTCAGTGTAAGAGTTTGGAGTATATACCTGAGAACAACTTTATATAGTCCGAGTGAGACCACTTCAGGAGTAATGAGAGAAGTTTTGATCCCTTTATTTCAGGAAATACATCACTTCATCGGAGGCATTTCAGAGAAGATTAACTGGGATGATCCCTGGTTTGCAGGGATTCTCTTTTAAGAAAAGGTGGAAGAGGTTGAGACTCTACTCAGTGGATTTGGGAACAATGAGAGGGGATCTTATTGTAAGATGTAGGATGCTTAAGGATTTTGACAGGGTAAATACTGAGAGGACGTTTCCCATCATGAGGGAACCTGGAACCAGACTCTGGGTCAGTCACCGAATCAAGGGTTCGGTTTTGAATTCATCAAGCTTAAGGCAACACCGACACAGGTACGGCGTTTCAGTCGCAATGGAGCTGGGGTGAGGTGGAGACAAGCAACATTTTCTGAGATTGGAATTCCTAGTGTTTGTGTAGAGGTCTGATGAGAAGGTCACCTTGGTGTCAGAATATGAGAGCAATATTGTGAGGAGTGGAGTTCTGCCTCAGACCGTTCCCAGGGAGAGGGCGGGGCTCAGCAGTAAGGGAAAGGTATTTGTAATAGCAACTGAAGTCAATGGGTTCAACTATTTCAACTTTCCATTGCAGGAAAGTGCAGTCAATTGAGTAGTGGGAGCATGATAAGCATGCTGATTAGATTAGATTACTTACAGTGTGGAAACAGGCCCTTCAGCCCAACAAGTCCACACTGATGCGCAATGCACCCAGACCCCTACACCTATCACTACAGGTAATTTTAGCATGGCCAATCCACGTGCCCTGCATGTCTTTGGACTGTGGGAGGAAACCAGAGCAAACCCATGTGTTCACAGGGATAATGTGCAAACTCCACACAGTCAGTTGCCTGTGGCGGGAATTGAACCCGGGTCTCAGTGCTAACCACTGTGCCACTGGGACACCATGCCGCCCACTATAACTGAGTAACAGTGGAGCAATGGAGAGGGATGATGGGGAGGTAGAGCTGGACATTGTCAGTGTACATGTGAAACATAACGCTGTGCTTTTGGATGATTTCACCTCCTGGCAGTATGTAGGTGAGATACAGGAGGGACCAAATGTAGATCCATGAAGGACACCACATAAGGAATTCAGAAAGGAAAGGGAGAGTGGAGATGTTGCAGGATTTTCCAACAACTTTGAGGTCAAATATTACTTTGTAGCAGAATGGGTGAGCAGGACATAACCAGAAAAGGCAGAATGAAGAGGAAACAATATCTGTGAATTGGTGAGGGGGAGTGATGAGGAGGGGAAGGAGGCCGACTCCAAAACTGCTATTTCTACATTAATGACATCACCCAACTCCACCCTAGTCTCAGCTCATTTACTGAAATATTTGTCGATCCCTGTGTTATCTCTAGACTTCGTTATCCAAACACACTCCTAGCCAGCCTCCCACATTCAATTTACATATAATCTCAAGAATTTCTAAAAATCTACTGCCCAAGTGCTCACTTGTACCAAAACTTGTTGATCCATCAAAAGGCTCCTATTAACAAGCAACAATTTAAAATTCGCACCCTTGATATAATTCCTGGCTGTGAACATCCCTGTCTCCCTGCACCACACAACTTCCGAGACCTCAACAATTCATTTTCTTTCTGACTCCCAACGATGCATTTCTTCATTGCTTCACCTGTCTGGCTGTTACTACTTTTGCAAGGCAACACGGTCTGGTATTCCCACCCTAACCCTCTCAGGCCTGCTTTCCTCCTTTAAGGTATTCCTGAAAACCTGCTTATTTGGCAATACTTTTGATCACCTGACTTAATATCCCCTTCTGTGGCCTTATGTCAGAAATTCTCAATCGTATTTCTGTGAAGTTATAAAAATGATAAAAATACAAACTGTTGTTGATTCGCACACACATTGTCAACTCTTCACTGTCGCTGAGTGAATAATCTGTAACATATCTTACCCAACCACATTGTGGGAGCACCTTAACCACACGAACTGCAGCTGTATAAGGAAGCCAAACATTACCGTCTCCACAGGCAACAGGGCTTTGGCATTGATCACTGGTATCTGCGGAGGGAGAAACACATAATTGATATTTCAGAGAGTGCAAAATACATGAAAGGGAATGAAAAGGTTACAGAATTTGATGGTCAGAAATGGAAAGAAAATGCACTTTTGTTGGAAAAAATAATTATTCACTGGCAAAGATATTGTGAAAAATTTAGTCCATTTAGAGAGCAGCACATCGTCAGGGGTTGGGCAGCAGAGGAATATTAACTTACAAAAGGTCTGTGAAAGTAACAGTAAAAGACTAAACAAGCCAAACAGCCTGTGTCCAAAGACTTTAACTCCCCTTCCCGCTCCACCAAAGATGTGCAGGTCCTTGGCCACCTTCAGCGCCAAATCCCTGGCATCTGATGCCTGGAGGAATAACGCGTCATTGTCTGTGTTCAGATCCTCCAATCACATGGGATCAATGTGGATTTTACCAGTTTCCTCATTTCCACTCCCCCCACCTTATCCCAGATCCAGCCTTCCAACTCAGCACCGCCCTCTTGACCTGTCCTACATGTCCATCTTCCTTCCCACCCTTCGACTGCTGCCTGACCTGTTGTGCTTTTCCAGAATCACACTCTTTGACATTGAAAACATCATGACTCTGACAGTGTAAGTCCTGTCCGATCACTCTCTGCCAGGGAGCGCTGCGCATTCATCTCCCTGCAGCTTGCCCCTCACAAAGTTGGCGGCCACACACATGTCCCATGAATCACTACCCCCAATGAAGATCGCGGCTCTCACTCAAGCCATTCATCATTTGAAGCATTTTCCCATTTGACACAAACACGGGCCTGGGATTTTCAAATTTGTGTTTTCCGATGTGCACTAACTTCTGTAAAACGTCTCAGCCATTCCATCAAAATTTCCTTCCCTTCCTGGTCAATATGTCTTGCCTTAACCGTGCCCTGCACCTTCGCACATTTCCAATGCCTTGGGCACAACACACACTGTGCTGCCAGTGAAGCTTATCACGTGGTTGAGTATAGCCACGCCCCTCATTCACTCAGATTGGTTGGAGGACCAACAGGCATTGCCTGGTCCTCTAGTCCCGTCTCCATCGTCTTATTGGTCCTGCACTGAGATCAATCACCCGAAGCCCTTTGTGGGCTGGAGCATGCTCAATGCTTCCTGCTTTTGCTGCTGTTCGTCAGGAATAAGAGAGGGGTTTAATTCCTGTTTCTCCTAATGTCAGACATTAACAACAACTACCTGCATTGTATGCAACCTTTCACACTGACAAATCTCCTAAAAAGTGTTTCACGAATGCTGGAAACGTTGATTAAAGAGAACAACTTTAAGATACATTTTTGAGGAGTACAGGAAGGATATTGAACAGGGTTTCTTTTAGATTAGATTACTTAGAAAAACCCAGCCAGACCCATTCCCCTACATTTAACACTACAGCAAAGTAGCACGGCCAATGCACCTAACCCAAGAATGTTTGGACTGTGGGAGGAAACCGGAGTAGACTCTCGCAGACAATGCACGAACTCTGCACAGACGATTGCCTGAGGGGGAAATGAACCCAGGCCTCTCGTGCTGTGAGGCAGCAGTGCTCACCACTATGCTACCATGCGGCCCATCTGCAGCTCTGTCCTCTGCAGCTCTGTCCTCTGCAGCTCCAAACATGGAGTTATGTCTGTGGGGAACAGCTTACAACAGAGACAGTTAGTGGCTGACCATAGTTTAACAACCCCATGTCCTCGCCCCCGACCCCACACTCCAGGCCTTGTTCTCACAGCCTGCCATTACACACTACCTATGGTTAGCCACTAACAGTCTCCATTAACAGCTATTCACCCTCCCCAGACAGATCATAATCCCCTCCGTTCTTCTCACTCTTCCCCAACCCATCCTTTAACCCTTACATCCTCCCCTCAACCTATCTTCTGCAAATAAACCAACATTTTTTCTATCAGTATCAGTTCTGAGGAAGGGACACCGGATTTGAAACTTTAACTCTGATTTTTCATCACAGATGCTGCCAGACCTGCTGAGCTTTTCCAGAACCTCCTGGTTGTTGTTTCTGATTAACATCTTCTGCAGTTCTTTTGGTTTTAATTTACTGGGAGTTTGTAATTCAGATCCAACAGCCTCTGTCCCAGTCTCTCCTGTCTCTCCCACCCCCACCCAGTGACACTGCACCTGCACAGCTCATGGACATGTGTCATCCTGCTGGCCACACCCCTAATTCACTCCCATTGGCTGCAGGACCACACAGACTCTCCTCCCATTGGTTCGGAGCTGCCGTCAATCAGCCGGGCCCCATTGTGAAGAGAGTGGAGCGCTCATCCCTCTCTCTGCCCTGGGATGAGCTTCATCATTCACCGTGAATGGGGCAGTATCATCAGAGCACAGGGGCCATACTCTCTCCCTCTGGAGATGCTGCAAATCTGTCCCAATACCCCTCCTATTTGCCCACCGCCCCCCAAATCTTTCCTTAAAAATTAAAATTCCAAATCTGTTTCAGAATACCTGCTGAATCTGTGTCGTTCAGACTGTTCCAGGTGTTCAGAACTTACTGAGTACAATAATGTTCACATTTTCACTTTGTATTATTTGCCAATTAATTGAAAGTAGTTACTAGATGTTGTGACAGGGTTAACAATTCCTCTCTCTCTGCAAATTCAATAAATTGGAACCAAATCTGCACCAGGTCGAAATCACTGCTTCACCTTCTCAGCTCCAAGGACAATTAACTGTGCTTCAGCTTGCTCTGCACAAAAGAGGAACGCATCTTAGTTTATTAACGTCATAGACATGTACAGCACAGAAACAGATCTTCGGTCCAATTCATCCATGCCAACTCGGAATCCTAAACTACTGGAGTCCCATTTGCCAGCTATTGGCCCGTATCCATCAAAACCCTTACTGTTCACGTACCCAATCGGATGCCGTTTAAATGTTGTGATTTTATCAGCCTCCAATGCTTCATCTGGCAGCTCATTCCATACACACACCACACTCAGCTTGAAAACGTTGCCCTTAGATTCATTTTAAATTGTTGCCCTCTCAACCATGTGCTCTAGTTTTGGACCCACCTAACATCAGGAAAAAGAACTCCGGCTGCTCACCTAATCCATGCCCCTCGTGATTTTATAAATCTCCATGAAGTCACCTCTCAGTCTTGGACTCTTCAGGGAAATTAACCCCAGCCTATTCGGCCTCTCTCTGTAGCCGAAATCCTCCAAACCTGGCAACGTTTTGGTAAATCTCGTCCGAACCTTTTCACGTTTCACAACATCCTTCCCAGAACAGGGAAATTCGAACTGAAAATAGAATACGAGAAGTGGCTTCATCAATGTCTTTTAAATGTTGTAATTGTACTAGCCTCCACCCCTTTCCTTGGCAGCTCACTCCAAACATACACTGCCCTCAAACTGTCCAACTCTGGAAACGTCCTTGCAAACATTTTCTGTAACGTTTCAAGTTTCACAACATCATTTCTGGAACAGGGAGATTGGAACTGAAAACAGAATTCCAGAAGACCCTTAATCATTGTCCTGTTCAGCAACAACATGACGGAGAGCATAACAAACGCTGCATTCACTCCCTTACCGACCTGTGACTCTACTTTCAGGGAACTATGAACCTGCACTCCCAGGTCTCTATGTTCAGCAACACTCTCCAAGATCTCACCATTAAGCGTATAAGTCTGCCCTGATTTGTCTTTCCAAAATCCAACAGCCAACATTTATCTAAATTGAACTCTATCTGCCATTCCTTGCTCTATTGGCCCATCTGATCAAGATCCTGTTCTATTCTGAACTAACCTTCTTCGCTGTCCACTACACCTCCAATTTTGGTGTCTTGTGTAAAGCTACTAACCATACCTCATATATTCACTTCCAAGTCATTTATTTAAGGACCCAATAATCCATCCTTGTAGCACACTGGTGCTCACAGGCCTCCAGTCCACAAAGCAAACCTCCATCATCACCCTCTGTCTCCTACCATCAAGCCAGTTTTGTATGCAAATGGCTTGTTCTCCCTTCAATCCATTTATCTAACCATGCTAACCAGTCTTCTTTGTGGAATCTTGTTGAATGTCCATATAAACAACGTACACAGCCTGGTTTAATCAATTTTCTTTGTCACTTCAAAACATTCAGTCAAGTTAGTGAGACACGATTGTGCACGTACAAAGCCACATTGAAAACAGTCAATGAGTATTCCTTACTTTTCCAAATATATCGATATCCTGTTCCTCAGAAATGCCTTCCAACAACTTGCCTGCCACTGACTTCAGGCTCACTGTTCTCTTGTTCCCTGGCCTCTCCTTACCACCTTTTAAAAATAATGGCACCTCACCTGTCGCTAGCAACGATACAAATACCTCAGGAGAGGCCCAACAATCACTTCCCTTGATTTACAGAAACTTTCGGAATACATCTGATCAGGTCCCGGGACTTTATCCACCTTGATGCGATTTAAGACATCCAGTAACACCTCCACTGTAACATGGATACTTTTCAAGTTCTCCATTTATTTCTCCAAACTCTTGAGCTTCCATATCTTTCTCCAGTAAAAATGACGTGAAATATTCACATATCTTTCCCACCCCCAGTGGTTCCATAGACAGCCTCGTTAATCTTTAAGGGGTCATATTCGCTGCTCCAGTTAATCTTTTGTCTGTGATAAATTTGT
This sequence comes from Chiloscyllium punctatum, assembly GCF_047496795.1. Taxonomy (NCBI): domain Eukaryota; kingdom Metazoa; phylum Chordata; class Chondrichthyes; order Orectolobiformes; family Hemiscylliidae; genus Chiloscyllium; species Chiloscyllium punctatum. The sequence goes on from NC_092754.1 coordinate 86,157,901, forward strand.
TTAAACTCTTTGGATTCTACTTAAACTATTTCCTGAAGCTATTTCATGTCAAACAGCATCAGCAGCAAGCAACAGTGCTAAACGATCCCACAACCAATAGATCAGATCGGAGCTCTGCAGTTCTGCCACACCCAGTTGTGAACGGTGATGGACAATTAAACAACTCACTGGAGGAAACATCACAGATATCCCCACCCTTACCGATGGAGCGGCAACTCACATCCATGCACCAAATAAGACAACAGCATTTGCAGCAATCTGCAGCCAGAAGTGCAAAGTGGGACGATCCATCTCAGCCTTCTCCAGTGGTTTCTAACATCACAGATGTGAGTTTTAAACCAGTTTGATTCAGTTTGAATAACATCAAGAAATGGTTTAGTAGTGCAAAGGCCGCAGGCCCTGCCAATATTCTGGCAATAATACTGATGGTTTGTGCTCCAGAACTTGCCACCCACCAAGCCACGTACCGCTCCAGCACTGGCATCTACCGACAATGTGGAACATTGCCCAGGGATGTTCAACACAAAAACACAGGGCAATCCAACCCAGCCAATTTCCCTCTATCAGTCCACACTCGATCAGCAGTAAAGTGATGGAAGATGTCATCAACAGGGCTATCAGCAGCAGCTGCTCAGCAACAGTCAGATCAGCGACACTCATTTTAGGCTCCACCAGGACCACTCACCTCCCGATTGTGTTACCGCCCTGATTCACAACCTGACAACCAGCTGAATCCCAGAGGTGAGGTGAGGGGGACAGCCCAGTCCCACTCCAAGACCATTCTTTCTAGCTGATTCTACCCTTCTCTCAGCTCATATACTATCATCCAACTTGTGTTATCTCCAGGCTTCAATATCCAAACACACTCCTGGCCAGCTTCCCACATTCAATCTCCCTGCAATCTTAAGAAAATCTAAATCTCTGCTGCCCAAGTACTCCCTCGTATCAAAACTTGTTGATCCATCAAAAGGCTCCTATTCATAATCAACAACATAGAGCCACAGAGATGTACAGCATGGAAACAGACCCTTCAATCCAACCCGTCCATGCCGACCAGATATTCTAACCCAATCTAGTCTCACCTGCCAGCATCCGGCCCACATTCCTCAATTTAATATTGTCACCCTTGATTGTTAAAAAGACTGCACAGTGTGATGCGTTGAATAGGTGCCTCTGATTTCAAATGCAAAATGTGATCCAAGTTGTCATCTAATCTGTGCTGTACTAATTCTTTCTGATTGAGTTGACTGGGTTGACATGTGCGCAGGTTGTAGCAAGATCTCTGACTGCCACAAACTGATCCGGTGGAACAGCTCCCGTGTCAGTGACAGTGCTATTGGACCAACAGAGGCAACAACATTCAGACTTCATGAAGCAACTGTGAACCAGGGCTGAATTTTGCAGGTAAGAGTTTTACACTGCCACAATTTGATTAATACGATGAAACTTCACGGCTTAATAACCTGAGAATTGTTGCTCGTTGCACAGTTATTGATGGTTTTGCTTTCATCTATGATCAGGAAAGGCAGGGTGAATGCACGCAGCCTGTTAAGAAAAAAAGGGGGCGGCTCAGCGGTTAGCACCACTGCCTCAGTGCATATAGGACCCAGGTTCAATTCTAGCCTTGGCCGCCTTTCTGTGTTGAGTTTGCACATTGTCCCGTGTCTGCGTGGGTTTCCTCCGACGATCCAAAGATGTGCAGACTAGGTGTATTCGTCATGCTAAACTGCCCACAGTGTCCAGTCATGCACAGGTTGGGTGCCTTAATCAGGGGTAAACATTGAGGGATAGGTTTGGTTGGGATGCTGTCTAGAGGGTTGGTGAAGATTTCCACAAAGTAGAGATTCCATGCTCTGAGTAATTTTGGGGATCTAACAGAATCCTGGTTTTCAGAGGTTTTTCTGTTAGTTAAAATAATATTGTGCACTCAGCTTATGTTACCTTCTGAAGCAGTTTGAAGTAGTCTGCTCTGTGCAATTTCTCGGAACAGATACTCTGGAACCACTCATGGGCACAGTTATTTTAGATCTGATAATATGATTGATTAATGGGCTTAAAATAAAAGGCCCTTTTGGTAAGATGCAATGCAGCATGATATAATTTAGCATTTGAGTGAGGAATTTGGTTCTTCAACTAGTATCTAAACTTAAAGGCAGTCACAAGGGGATAAGGTAGTAGTTCGCTAAACTGGAATGGGACTATGGTTAGAATGTGAAAGCAGAAGAATATATTCAGTTATTTTGTTATTCTCAACAATATATATTAACTTGCAAAAGAAATGCACGATAAATAGCGGTGCATAGGTGAGGGAATTATGAGTGACATCAAATTAAAAAAAAATGTTCAAAACTGCGAAGATGATGGGAGACCAGAAGATTAAAAATTTCAAACTACGGAAGGATGAAGCAAAAAACAGATGGGAGATATTTTGTCCCTTGTCAGAGAGCCTGTTATGACATCTTTGCTCCCATTAATACTTTGCTTATTTCCCAGCATTAGGATGGTAGCAGTATCTTCCGGGTTAGTAAGGTAATTGGGCAAATTAACCCGCCAGTTACTCAGCCTAAAACAAAGTGCTCTTGTGACGCTGTGGTCGGTTCTCCAACTTTGAGCCAGAATGCCTGAATCAGTCCCAACTGCTTCAGAGTTGTCATAATGCATCTAAATAGGTTGATTAGGAAAACAATATAAGACAAACTTCAGTAACTGAATGAACAGTCTTGATGGTCTCTGGAAATTCCAAACTTGACTGTTTTGTATCCTCACCTGAGGCCTGATCTCAATTAATCTTCCTCATTTAAACTGAATTGCCTTTTCTTGTGTTGAATATAATTGAAGTTTGTCCTGTCTGCATGCCTCCTTGTGCAAAACCTGTTGCAAACTGTCAAAGAACAAGATTGAAAACTCAGATTATCTGATAACCTGTTCAAGGGCTTAAACCTTTGCCACCGGGACAGCAGGCGCTGCAGAATTGATCCCATTTCACATTGAGCTGAGACAGGAGGTGGTGAGCTTGCTGAAATGTCTTTCACTGAAAAATGCTTGAATTAAAATGAATTACTATAGCTGTGGTGAAATTGAATTTAGAGATTTAGTGGGGAGTATCGACCGTCTTTTCTTTGTTTCATCGCAGAAGGAATGAGAGCAGCCCAACGCCAGCCGGACCTGGGGAGAAACTGCCAGATATTAAAATGCGTAACTCTGCTTCATTAGCCAGTCTGACTGAGTCATCCAGACTAAAACATCATAACTGGCGGTGGGTTTTTTTGTGTTCACTGTGGATGCTGTTACAGAGTACAAAATTAATGCATAACATATTTCTTGAGAACTGAAAACAACCGATCATGAAAATCACAGAAGGGAGCCGATGGCCGAGTGGTATTATTGCTAGACTGTTTATCCAAAGATCCATGTAGTATTCTGGACTGATCCCACAAACATTGGGAAGGATGGCAAGGTCCCTGAGAAGGACAGATCGCAAACAAAACTGGCATACCTAATGCATTTTCAGACACAGAGAAGCATGAATGCTAAATGTGAGACAGTCAGAGGGCATGAGATAAAGTGATCTCACAACCTACAAAAGGGCAATTCCAAACTACTCTTTCAAACATACTGCAACCTTAGTGCACCACCACTTCCCAGACAATGCTGAAAAGAGAGAAAGAAAGAACATAATAAGAATGGGCCATAAAAAGTGAATTTCACCAATCACAGTCTCGATTAAATTACCTTTCCCTTCCGATGTCTCCAGGACTGAAATGAAGGAAATGGGAGAAATTCAATAACATATCACATCGAAATTCATTGGAATGATTTTCCCATTGGTCAGAAAACCAATTAACGACGAGTCGAACCACGGTCGGACTTTGTTTCGCAACAGCGATGAAATGACAGACCCCATTTGGTTCCAGTGAAAACTCAACTTGCCTGAAACACAGCGTCTTCGACCGCTCGGCCACACTACCAGACGGCCGCGCGGCCCATTTTCTTGCATTCCCAACTGTGCTCTCCTGCATAACAACAGATGCAAAGTCACATGAAAACGGTTCCATGATCCCTCTCCGACTCGCACAGCTGCTGGGATGTGCCCGTCTACAATATCAATTTCGCAGCAGAAAATGATATCCCATCAATCCAGACAAAAATCAATGGTAAACTGAGTCTATCTTCTCAGACTCTTTTCCGCTCCAAATGTATCTGTGAGAATATATGTTCGCTTATGATTTGGTCAAATAACCATGAGCTGCTTGACATTACCGCAATTTCGATTCTTGCTTTGCTAAATGATTTCACCCGTTGCTCGAAACAGGACGACTTTCACGTTTACACGGAACACGAAACACACCGGACTACAGGGAAAATGCACAAAGCTGAGCAGGCCGTGTTCCACATCATACCGTGCAGCATTTATTCAGTCACTGTTTCTGTTTTGCAGAATAAGGGTCCCAAAGAAAGTTCTCTACCCTAAAACCGGAAGTCGCATTACATTCCGAGAACGACAGATCACATTGTGAGGATGCTCTGACCTCGGATCCAGTTCGAGATGACACTTTCCGTGCCTTTTACCAAAACATTGCAATTTGCTGCAGAGATGTTCACTCCTGGGCATGAGCCAAATGGATACCAAATGAGTTGGAAACCTGTGTGGGAATCGACAAGAAGCGACTCAATAAATTTAGCTAAATTCCATGCTGCTTATTAGAAATGCAGTTTCTGTTCACCTCAATCTAAAAGGCAGTTTCTGAACATAGTAACAGAAGTCAAAAGGTAATTACCTTACCCCACCCCCACTCCGGAAGAGGTGCTAACTGCCCTTGAGTGCTTTTTGATCACGATGTGAAGAGCTCTCATGCCTCTAAGTCACCTTCACGTCTCTGGTTGATGAGTGAGTCACAAAGAAGGAGTTTAACCAGAGCTGCAACTGCCTCACTTCCCCACTCGACTTCCTCGTATACATTTTCCTGCTCGTCAGTGATTTAAAGAAAACCAAATGGATGAGATGTCATTCTGTCGCCTCTGTGTCGATTCCTCCGTTTCAGTTCCAACATGGCTTAGATCTCGGGGCGCACCTTAATACTAGCGACGCTATGAAAGCACAAGTCCAAAGGTTCCTCTGAGAGTGTAATTTCTATCATTGCTGTTGCTGATTGAATGAGCCACTAACGTGCGAACTGCTCCAAAACATGATTCAGGACCTCTGGTGCCAATTCTCGCACGTTGAATAACGACAGACAGCTTCCAAATGAGGTCTTTCAGAGACGACTTTGGAGTACATTTCACAGACAGACGAGTTCAGGAATCCGTGGTGCACTGTTACACCAGCGCATCAGCTTCTTCCCTGTCTTTGAACCGGGCCGCCTGCACAAGAAATGCAAATGCAAGGATCAGAAGGCGGTAACTACACTCTCAAACAGAATGGCATATGATCAGAACCAGGTTGGAGAAAAAAACTTTACAATGCTTTGCACAGTAATTAAATGGAGTTGCATTACATTTCACTACGAGAGCAGATTTGTTCAAGCAAACTCGAAGGCAGGTTTGCAGATGGGAAAGCAAGCAAGAAAGCTCCGTTCTTGTCCATGTAAAAGGCTGCTGTTGAAGCGCAAAGCAGTTTATCCCAGTTTCGGGCTGGGGACCTTTCGTGTGTAAAGCAAACGTGATTACCACTCCACTTCAGAAACAAGCCACCGGCGGCCGGGCTGCGGCTGAGAGTTGAAGCCATTCTACCTTTCATCATCCTGTTTCCAATAGCTCATTGTTTAATGGGACTTGTTTAATTTTGGCTATGTGGTGAGCATGGACGAGATACCCCAAAGTATCTGCTTCCACGCGGTGTACCCCAATAACGTTGTGTTGCTTACACCAGCTTTAAAGGATCACTTTTTAGAGGAGCGTGCCGTCGCAGTCTGTGGCACAATCATTTAGTCTGTTTGACTGCTCAAGGGAAAGGTAGTATTGTGAAACGCTGCAGAAATGAACGACTTCCTTACTTTTTCTCCGACTGACCATACTCCGGGAAATTTTCCCAGATTCTCAGTTGAGGATTTTTGCAGCTGGAGGTTATCTCAGAAACCCTGTTTATTCGTAATGTCTTGAACGAATCACAAAACAGAAAGCATTTAACACGGAACACAAACAAAACTGGCAAACCAAATGCATTTTCAGACACAGCGAGTATGAATACTAAATGTGAGACAGTCCGAGGGCATGAGCCATGAACTAATCTCACAACTAACAACAGGGCAATTCCAAACTACTCTGTCAAACATACTGCAGCCTTAGTGCACCACCACTTCCCAGACAATGCTGAAAAGAGTGAAAGAAAGAACCTAATAAGAATGGGCCATAAAAAGTGAATTTCACCAATCACAGTCTCGATTAGATTACTTTTTCCTTCCGATGTCTCCAGGACGGAAACGAAGGAAATGGGAGAAATTCAACAACATATCACATCGAAATTCGTTGGAACGATTTTCCCATTGGCCAAAAAAACAAATAACGACGAGTCGAGTCACCCCAGGACTTTGTTTCACAACAGCGATGAAATAACAGTTTCCATTCGGTTCCAGTAAAAACTCAACTTGCCTAGAACTTAAAGCAACAGTACAGCTGCTTGCGATTTTCAGCACGGGAAGCGAACACGATCATTACAGCAGAGACACTTTGAAATATTCAGCACTATCCCTCACCACAGTTAATTTCCCGGGAAGCAAACCCACTTTTCGTTTGTTTTGAACATCAATACAGCAGAGATCGACACAGCATTTTAACAAGCTGCAGAGTTAGAGGTGATTGGCAGGAATGGCAGCGGGGGGACTCGAAGCCTCGCTCCTATTGTGACTAGAATCTGAATGCAGCAACTTCACAGCAGGGCAAGTCCAAACTGCGTGTTCTGTCCTACCTCAGCTTTAGTGCACTACCACTTCGCAGAAAGTGCTGGAAAGAGAGAAAGAACATAATGAGAATAGGCCATAAAAAGTGAATTTCATCAATCGATGAGATTATCTTTCCCTTGTGTCTCTAGGACAGAAATGATGGAACACACGACATCGCAAACATTTTCCCATTCGCCAAAAAAACCAAATAACGACGAGTCGAGTCACCGCAGGACTTTGTTTCACAACAGCGATGGTTTAAGAGTCTGCATTCGGCTCCAGTGAAAACTCAACTTTTCTGAAATGAAACAGCTGCGTTCGAACTGCTTGAGCCCTCGACTTTTCGTACGGGAGGCGAACACTGTTATGTCAGCACAGGCACTGACTCCTTTGCCTGAGTCTATATTCGCACCCACTCAAATCTTTGAGAAGCAAACCCCAACTTTTTAACTTTGACCCACATTTCAACATGCTGTAGCATTACAGTTGATCCACTGTAATGGCAGCGCAGGCATTCGAATTTACATAACCGAGAGTCAAAAACCTCGATGCACCTGTTTAGCCCACTGTGCCATGTGACCTTGCTGGATGCTTTCATACATTTTCACATATGCACCTGCAAAGTAACAGAAGCACGTTCACAGGGAAAGGGTTCCGTTATCCCTCTCCTGCTTGCACAGCTGCTGGGAAATGCTGGCTACAATATCAATTTCGCAGCAGATAAGAATAGCCCATTAATCTAGACATAAATCAATGGTTATCTGAATCTATCTTCTGAGAAGCATTTCAGCTGAAAATGTATATGTGTGTGTGTAAGAATGTATGTTCGTTTTGATTTCATAAAATAACCATGAGCTGCGTGATTTCGAGGTGCACTCGGTAAAGTTGGAGATCCCAGCCTGATGTCCCAATGTTCCCAGATCCATGTCAATCAAACCTACTCCAGGTGAGTTTTGGGCTCCCAGCCTGATGTTCCAATGCTCCCTGCTCCATGTCAATAGAAGCTGCTCCAGGTGAGTTTTTGATCCCAGGTTGATGTCCCAATTCTCCCTGCTACTCAATGTCAATAGAATTTGCTCCAGGTGAATTTCGAGCTCCCAACCTGATGTCCCAGTGTTCCCTGCTCCATATCAATAGAAGCTTCTCCAGATGCGGTTGGAGCTTACCGTCTGGTGCCCCAATGCTCCCTGCAGCGCCATGTCAATAGAAATTGCTCCATGTGAGGGTGGAGCTCCAAGCCTGATGCCCCAATGCTCCCTGCTGCTCCATGTCAATAGAAGCTGGTCAAGGTGCTATTTGAGCTGAAGACCCGGCATCTCATGCGCCTCTATACGATCATAGAAGTGCCGTGCACTCACTGCTTGCAGCCCTGGGGGCCACAGAATAGTTTCACTCTTAAAGTTGTATCCACATACAGGTGTATTTTCCGCAACATGAGAACCTTACCTTATTTTTAATAACCACCCAAGTATACTTTGTGAAAGCCTTTCTTTCCAATGCCTTGTTTAGCATGTGCCTATTGCACTCAACGTGACATAAGGTAATAGTGGTAAATAGCGGATTTTCAATAAATATTACATCATGTGATTCATGCTGAGTAACTGCTATTTAGCAAGGATGAGGTATTTGAGGAAATCAGCAGTTTTATTTCCTGTGAGGGAATGATGTTGGAATTCATTAAATTGAACTTGTTAAATGTGTTAAATGATCACAATAGATCTCAATTTGAAAGATGTTTGATAATGTTGTTATCCATCATGAAATGAGCCGTTGTCTTCTATTAGCAACACCGTTGTTAGAACTAACTACCTATTAATGACAAGAGAACAAACGAAATTTAAATAATTTCACATGTTTGTTCTACATCAGTCAGCGGTTATTGATCCACAGTTTTGGTCAGTCCCTGCAATTAACATGAAGTCTGCTCCAATTGTTCATAAAGAGAGGGAGCTTGCTTCCCACTTCTTGTCTTTGTCTGCGTCTCATGTTCAGCATTCATCACTGGCAAGAGCAATGAGAAAGGGAGAGACCAATGTGTAACTTTGTCCATGCCCATGCACAGTACCTACATTACCAAGTTCTCTACTGTGCATTTACAGCCAGTACTCGGTGTCCCTGAACCCTTCCTCTGCCCCTTTGGAAATATCTCCATTATTTTCTGCTGTATGTCTGTGCTTTTGTCACTAAGATGAATAACTTCTACCCACTCTGCTACAGGTTTCATCTGACAAAATACTCATGAACAATCCATTGGATAAACATGCGCTTGCCATTTCTCATTATTTGCTTTTCCTGGATCTCATTCATTCGATAAAAGCTCACAATAGCTTTTCTTCGTAAGGAAAACCGTGTTCCTTTTCATAATCCGAAGTCAGTCTGCATTTCAATACCATTTAAGCGACAGATTTGACTAATTAACGGAGACTTCACTGCAGCGTCGATGGCAATAAACTGACCAGTCGACCTCCAATTTAGCCGAGACCCAAACAAAAGCAGTGTCATGAGCGACTGCACTCTATAAGCGACGAGAGTGCGACTCGATCCCACGCCTGCAGAGGCCAATGAGTCAGTAACCAAACACATTAACCTCTCAGACACCCCGTCACACATGCTCTGCACATGTGACCATATGTTTAACTGAATTGAGTAAATTGTGCATAGAAGCGGATTCTTCTCCCTGCTGTTGGTGAAACGATAAATAGCACAATCCAGTTCCCAGAGTATGGCCTCACCTCTGCTCGATGGGGCAAGCGCATTCCGAATGTGGCATTCTGCTCACATGATCTGAACAGAAATAAAGAAATGTCTCAGAAACAAGATCTGTTGAATTGAATTCTATCAAGAATTGGAGCTGATGGAATGAAAAATCTCATGACAGGGGCGATGTAACACTGTCTCTGAAGAATTGTTTTCCCCACTCGAGGACAGTCCACAGTGCTCAGTGGCAGAACTAGCACTCCCTCCCTTCTGGACAGATATTTTTGACCGATCGCACTTATGCACAGAGCAAACAATTTCAAAATCTTAAATAAGACTAACTGAAAATTGAATTGAGCAACGCAAAAAAAAACGACAGGAGAGACTCTTTACCAATAAAGTTCATTTTGCTCAACCTTGGCCTGTGTTCTTTTCCTGGGCTGTGTGACATCAAGTCACTGCACGATCACAGCAACACAGTGAGCAAATGGCAGAGGGAAAATGTATGTAGTACCACAGGGCATGCTGGGAGCATCAGCAGAGAAACAGGGAAGTGAATTTCCCACAACGGGAACACTTCCCAAACAGCGGGCTGAGATGGAAGAACTCAGTGTTATGAAATTTTATAAGTGATTCTGCAGGCACTGTGGAGATCAATCATTGAGTCTGTTCAAAATTAAAATTAAATGATTTCTACGAATTAAAATCAAAATCGAAAAGTCCAGGGATTAGTGGACGGAAATATTGCAATTATATTAATAATTAATTAACTCATCTTAGCAATGAGCAGCTCATCCATTTCCTCACAGAACCTTGGAACCGCTGGTAAAGACGTTCATATGATTCCAGGTACCAGCCGTGAAAACAGAGATACTCGTTTTCCCATCCGTTTTGATACAATCAGGAATGTGGCTGTAAGCATTAATGCATGGATCCCGTGCTGCAGGTAATCAGTGGATGGTATCTCTGCGCCAATGTAAGAGTCTGTGTTGAGTGGAGATTTTAAATTTGACCCTCACATGGAGCTGTTTCAATTTGTCATTGTGTTGAAGTTTCAGGACGGAAGGCGTTGAGCAAAGCCAAGCTGATTGGAAAGTACCAGTTTTTTGAATTGAGAACCAACATTTTCTGGAAAATGACACATTACCAACAACCATGCTGCAAGTTTTAAAAACGTGACAACATGTGTGGACAGAGAACCGAAAATAAGTTTTCAATACATGGATGGCGTTTCCCATGCGCACTGCGTTACATTCAGCGAAAAGATAACATATTGATCCCGTTTTTTCATGTTATTCAATTTGCTGTAAACTCGCAAAAGTCATTGTAATAATAAAAAAGGAATTATATTGATCACAAGGGACCGTTCGAATATTGCATTCTTTTTTGGTCAGAGCTTCTTTCAGCTTAAAATTGCGAGCTGTAGGAAAGAACAGAGGGCTCAAAAAGATAGAGACAACTTTGAGAATTTAATGGATGGAGATCAGAAAGCATGAAATATACATAACATGATGTGAATGTGGTCAAATATTTAAAGCAGGCATTATGTCTCCTCGCGACAATTCAATTCCTTCTCATGAGGAAATAACTTTTGTTTGCAATCTTCGAGAAGATCACTTACATTTACAATGTTTTACGTGGAATAATATGCCATACCTTTCAAATTCATGAATATTTTATGTTCCATCTAATCCAGCTGGACGTGTTCATGAAAAGTCTTTTTTGATAAGTCAACAAAATTCAAAATTTTTACACACACTTTGACTTTCTTCCAATAGTAAATTCCCTACTTGTGTGCTTTTTCATGTGTCTTATAAAACATTCTGGACTCAGCTTCTATCATTCTTTCTGGACATTCGTTCTGGATTTAAATAGCTCTTGAGCAGAAGAAACTCTGGCCCAAGTTTTTCTGGATCATTGACCAATGGTTTTGAATCTGAGACTCTATTTATTGATTTACTCGAAAGAAGGAATACCGCTGACTTAGTCACTTCAAACCTTGTGTTATGTGATAGATCTCTTTCGTTCACATCCCAAACTTGCATGTTTCCAGTACAGCATTTTCAAAACCATGTGAATAAAATCCCTCATTCTGTCTATCATCCTCATAAAACCGGTTTGTATCATTTCTAATGCTTTTATGCCTCAGTAACCCTCAACCCTGAGTTTCCTCATGCCTTTCTACACAGGAAATTGTCGCTGTGCCCTTTCTAATGTCTTTACTTTTTTGTTGGAGAGTGAGTACAAGGATTACAAACAATGTTTGCACTGAGTTTGACCTTTAGATATTACAGTTCCACTATGAACTCTTTGCTTTGTAATACAATTTCCCTATTCATAAATTCAAACAACGTTCATTATTATCTAACCAGATCATGAACAACCGCGCCATGAAAACCTCCTTTATACTTCCAAGGAATTTGGGGAAAGGTTTGTAAGGTCAGCATCCCTCAATCCCCTTGACCTGAGTGTGTCTTAGCTTTTTCTAAAGGTAACTGAGATTCAATCACATCACAGTGGGGCTGCAGTCGTTTTCTGTGCAGACTGGTTGTGGGCATGAAATACCCGTCGCCAAAGACCACCGTGGATCTAAAATCAAAACTTTCCAATAATGAATTATCACATCTATTGTTTATCATCTTTCTGTGTTCTTGTCTGGTTTGTTCGTGTGTCCCTGTATTAAGTCCTACCCAACGTTTAATTTGTGAATGGAGACATTCCCTTAGTCACTGATGTTTAGAAACCCCATTCGACATTGAATGATTTTACTTGTATGCTCCAGGAGGACAGTCCTCCCATTACTGGGATGAATCCAGTCAACATTCTCAACACATCTTCAAAGCCAATAATTCCCTTCTCCCAGTTGGGGATTGGTTCTGCATTGAAATCTCTGTGTGTGCTCATTATAAGCAAAACAATTGCAGCAAGATTTTCAGACGAAGATTTTGCAATCTGCTTGCATTAACATTTGTCCCAATAATTACATTCCTTATTGTAGTTTGTTTGTGGATGATAAAATTTCCTGAATCTTTCTGTTTTTATTCCATATTGGCAGATGTTGCAGCAGTTTATAATAATAGTGATTTCCAGAAACCACCAGAGAGCACGGAAGCTGATAATGTGAAATGAGACAGCAGTAATGATTGATTTCAGAATGAAGGTGTCACTGGTTCGCAGTGACAACAGTGTGGCTGAGTTTCGTCTTTATTTTGGAGGAGGACAGGTTGAGTCTAAAACGAGCGCTTAAAACCGAAGCAAGGGAAAAGGTATCAGATAGCGAAGTTGGGGTAAGCTGAATTGAAGTGGAAATTTGCATCAGAGGATGGGGCAGTACAGCATCTTCATGTCACTCAGACTGTAGAAGCCACGCAGAAGAAGCAAAAAACCTTCAGTGCAGGCACAATGACAGGTCACGTGGGAAGGAAACAAAGCAAGACACTAAAATGGAATGCAACAATTTATGTGAAAGGTTTCGCAATATATCCTTTGTTAAATGCTGAAAGACCTCTCGTTGGAAAATGGAACTTCCTGCAGTGTAACGGTGATATTTGCCTTGCTATACCACAAGGCCAAGAGACAAGGACACATTACCTTTTGAAACAGTGTGGCCTTATGAAAGCACGCTAGGATCATCTACCAGAATTCATGACTTCAAAGATCTCCTCTGCGCTGTCCAACGTATTTGCTGCTCCTGTAGTCAGATCTCAATTGCTTTACCTTGTGTTGTAATATAAAATCACCGTTGTGCTACTGAGACTTTATAAAGCTCTGGTTAGGCCCCATTTGGAATACTGTGTCCAATTTTGGTCCCCACACCTCAGGAAGAACATACTGGCACTGGAGCGTGTCCAGCGGAGATTCACATGGATGATCCCTGGAATGGTAGGCCTATCATATGGGGAACGGCTGAGAATCCTGGGATTGTATTCATTGGAGTTTAGAAAATGAAGGGGAGATCTAAGAGAAACGTATAAGATAATACATGGCTTGGAGAGAGTGGACGCTAGTAAAGTTGTTTCCGTTAGGTGAGGAGACTAGGACCCGTGGACACAGCCTTAGAATTAGAGGGGGTAAATTCAGAACAGAAATGCGGAGACATTTCTTCAGCCAGAGAGTGGTGGGCCTGTGGAATTCATTGCCGCAGAGTGCAGTGGAGGCTGGGACGCTAAATGTCTTCAAGGCAGAAATTGATAAATTCTTGATGTCACAAGGAATTAAGGGCTACGGGGAGAATGCGCGTAAGTGGAGTTGAAATGCCCATCAGCCATGATTGAATGGCGGAGGGGACACGATGGGCCGAATGGCCTTACTTCCGCTCCTATGTCGTATGGTCTTATGATCTTATGGTGTCTTCCTCAACTCCTTGTTTCACGTAAACACATCAAATGTGAACAAATCACCAGTATTTCCACTTTCCCTCATTGTTCGTAACTCCCGTGCTGAAAAAAACGTACAATTAACCAAGTTGCATTGTCTGGCTCTCACTCTGGTAGAATTTGAATAGTGAAGTGCACTGTGTCTGATGGCAGGACACCCTGCAGGATTTTTAGACAGCGCCATCCTCCCTGTGACATGTACCTGCTGGGTAATATTCTGTTGTGTAGATTTATCCTGGCTTTGCCAATATTACCGTTATCTAACTCCCTGCATTCTGTTGGTCGAATTGTGATTCCACTCAGAATCACAAATGTGTCACAAACCACCTCAGCTGTGCTGGGTCTCCACAGATATAAATGTGCCTCTGTTTTGATATCATTCTCTTGCCTTCTCCCTGTAACTCTGCACACTTTTACTTTCAACATAAACATCGAATTAGTTTTTAAATAACTCGATTGAATCTGTCTTTGTCAAGTCAGGCAGTGGTTTACAGACCCTAACCACTCCCTATGAGAAAACGTTTTCCCTCAAGTACATTTTTCTTCTTTAACTAATGACTTTTAGACTCTACCGAATCGTTCTTGATACTTTCAGGCGGAGGGAGCATTCTCCCTTCCTTTTTCTCCGACGACTAAACCACTCATGACTTTGAAAGATTTAATAAAGCCAGCTTTCGGCCTTCTGCTCTCCAAGGAGAACTGTCCCAACTTTCCAAATGAGCTTTATTGTTGCTATTCCTCATACACCACACCACTCCCATCAACCTGTTCAGCGCTGTGTCTAATCATTTCACGTTCCCATTTCCTGAAGGTCAACATTCAGAACTGTGTGAACATCCAGATGGTGGATTTATTCAGAGCGGGATTGTGAGTGTGAACATCTTGAACCATTTGTTTCGCTTTCACCACGTATGGTACTTTGTCATGTCCACTACAATGACACTTCTGACCCCAAAACACAACGTTATTTCAAGGGGTGCAACTTCATAATTTACACCTTTTTTATCTAACAGTTGATAGGGCGACCGGACAAAAGTGAAATCAAACAACCAAGGCTCGAAGGCGACTTGAACTAAGAATTCTCAGATGCCAGTATTAACACAAGCTACGAAGTGAAGATAATACCCCTAGACACTCTTGCATTTCCAACACTCAACAGCTGAGAGTCACTCAGATCCAACAACATCCCACTTTGCTCTCGGATTTCGAAACAGCAAGAGAGTTTCAAGAATATCACCTACTCATTCCCGCTCCTTGTTCACGGGACATTGCTCTTTATGTCTTCTGCTTGGACTGAGCCGTGTCCATCGGCAGATTATTCATCTATTTCCATCCATCTGCAGGCAGTGTGAGGGGAGGCAAGCGCGAATACACTCTAAAGCTCTCTCTCATCGGCAGAACCAGGTCCCTCAAGTGCTAGAAATGAGCACGTTTGATTGGGGACCTCCTCCCAATATCATTTCTCTGAGATAGCGACAAAGATATTAAGATAGTGGGAAATAGAGAAATGTACTCCGGATACTCTTCCCTCAGGTAACTTCATGTGAGGGCATTTTTGTGCAGCCTGTTTGGTGTTCAGAATCCATCTTCATACAGCAATCCCGCAGAAAAGCTTTTCTAATAGGGACATCTGTTTCTTTGCTGCAATCGGGCAGCAGTTAGCATCTGAGCTCCAACTGTCCGAGATGAAGGCATTCCGAGTAAAACCCTCACTCACTGAGAGCCATTTCCACAGTTATGAGCTGCGGGGCTGCAGATAATCTAACGCGGAAGGAGGGTTAAAGATGAGACATTGTTTCACCCTCAGCCACTCTGTCCCAGAGACAGGAGGAGGGATAGCATCAATGCGTGGCATCACTCACGCGCCAGCAGACAGTGTGGGGAAGAAATGGAGGGCGTCATACTTATAGAGCACTCTGCAACTGATATATCTTACCTAAACCAGTTTATTCCCAGCTCTGGCAAGTGAGTTTGCGAATTAAATCAGAGAAGACAAATAGAGAACAGGAAAAGAGCTTCCAGACATTCACAAGTGTGTTTCTTCACCTGTGTAAATTTAGCGGGTGTATCAGTACACGATATTCATTTCTGATACATTGAGAGAAAGGAAGTGGAAATTGAAACAACATGCAATCCGTTGACTGGAGCTATGTTATAGAGGAACACCGGCGGGGCAGTACACACATTGAAACCTGGAATTGTCAACGAGCAGAGGATGTTTTCAATCCATTAATTTCTGGATTATGAGCCCAGCCCGCTCACGCTGTATCGTTCTGTTAGCGTTGACTACAGCAGTTTCCCGCGGTCTTCAGCTTTTAATCTGGCGTGTGGCATGTGCCTCAGAAGATGATTTCAAGAATGTCTTCACTATTATTGTGTGATACACTGTGGCGCGTATGTGTCCCGGCTGTATCTATGTAACCTGTGAGCAACTTCCCACATTCTGTTGGTTTAACTATGATTTCACTCAGAATCACGAAATAGTGCAAAGTGAGGCCATACAGCCCACCTCCGCTGTATGTCTGTGTCATTCCATTGATTGATTATATTTGATTGATTGATTGTCACATTTACCTGAGTGCAGTGAAAACCTTTGTAATTGGTAAAGGCAGATCATATTAATCAAGGACATGCAGATCACAGCGTGAGAAACAAAAAGGCATTCAAGTTACTCCACACAGGATTGTCCAAATAGTTCCATCTGAGACAGATAGAAAAGCGCAGAAATGCTGGGAAAGAGAGAATCTCTCCCAGTAATCGGGAAAAGTGTCTGTGTACTTCTCGAATTCACAACAAGGGATCTGCTGTCTGAATCAGCACGGAAAGTTACTGCAGCGATCCCTGTCGCTCAGAAACACTGCACCTGATGTGTATAAACTTCACCACGTTACCCCCAGCTCAGAGAAGAGTTTTCACAGCTCACATCATTCCAGAGTGGCAGGGAACAGAAGAAAGCGATTCAGACCAGCATCTGAACACCTGTTGGGGAGAAAGGGGATTTGGTGGAGAAGACAGTCTCGACCAGTGCATGTTTCCATCACTTACACGCTTGGTCTGTGTGACAACAACTGTAGCAACCAGGAACTATTTATCTTGCTTCTTAAAACAAACGTGAAAATTTTGCAGTGCATAGATACATCCACCTGCTGTTTGTGAAATGATGAACAGCAGAGTACAGTGCACCGAGTATGGTCTGACCTCTGGGCTATGGGACCAGTACTCTCCAACTGTAACCCTTTGCTCACACGATTTGAACTCAAACAAATAAATGACTCAGTGACAAAACCTGTTAAATCGGATTCTGTGAGGAATTGAAGGCGATGGAATGAAATCCCCTTGAATGCGGGGATGTTACATTATCTTAGAGGGAATTGTTTTCCAAACTCGAGGAGAGTGCGCAGTGCTGCTTCCATGGATCAATACCAGGTTGGATAGATTGAATCAGCGTCGGATTTTATTGCAGGGAGCCCTGTTGTTTAGACACACTGCACATTTTGTATAATGGTGCAAAAGCACGGAACTTTTGCGTCGAGGGGACAACATCAAAATCATCAATGAAGCATAATGCACAAATGAGCGAAACAACACAGCAACCACAGTAACTGGTGTTATGTTACGGCGTAAACTCCTCTGCTAATGTAAACAAGCAAAACAGAAAGGATTCACCCCGTGATATATTCTGTTAAATTTCAAGAGGCAAAGAACTATAGTAAAAAATTAGTAGTTAAAGTTAAAAATAACAACTTTATTAATGTTTTCCAATTTACAGAGAATACTTAACTTACAACTACTTACAACTCCTTTCTCTAAACCTGTCTTTAACATTCTGCTCAACAATACTGGTCTCAAAAGCCTTCCCCAAACCCCGTCCACATAAATATTTACAAAAACATGCAAATTTAAAAAACAGTCAGTTGTCGAATCTTCTCGTTGTATCTTCCTCTGTAGATTTTCTCTCCAGGTTGGTGTCGATGCTTTTTTCTATGCAATCTCTTTCTCCAGATAGTCACATCTCGGAGATCTTACCAGCAACCGACATCTGTTGGACTTTTAGCTGCTCTCTTTGCTGGTTTTTGCCACTCTGGGGAACTGTTCAACATGTCTGATATTTCTTCCACAAACCGTAGGATCGTTTCACTGATTTTAACATTGTTAAAATACTATCTTCAAACTTGATTGTGGCATAATTTAAACTGATTAGGCGAATGTAAATTTGTTTTTTTTTATCCATGTAACAAAGCTCTTAGTTGTTTCGTCCAAATGTTATGTTGTTACCTCTTTCTGGACTCCTTGTGCTAGCCAGACATTTCAGCACCATTAAAAGTACATTACACCCACAACTTCATAACACTAGCATTTGCCAAGACAGTCTATTTCGCTCAACATCGCTCTCTGTCAATCTCATGAGCCTAAGATTTGAAAAATCTCTGGTCTATGTTAATCAAAACTACCCTGATCTAATAACCTCATATTTATCACGCCCCCTTATGTATGTCTAATAATATTAATTGATTCCTCACTGTGTTACTTCAGCATACGTTGAGAAGAAACTAAAATGAACACAACTTTCACCCTTGTGACTGCGATTTGAACCAATGTTGCTGCAGCCAACCGATTCAACTGTAAGTGAAATAGCCCACATCTTTCCTGTACCGGCAATGAGATTGCAAAGCATAGTGGTAAGTTTTCATGCGTTGAATTAGACCCAACATCATTTCTCAGGACGAAATTTACTGGGATGTAAAGACATGAAATACACGGGGGTTGAGGTTGGAATATGGTTCGGAAGCATATCGTGAGAGTTCCCATGATACAAAATTGTTCGAGACAATGGAAATGAGATTTACTGGGAGATAAAGCCAAGTGAAAAGAAATTAAGGAGTTTAAAGGGATGGTGAGATAGATGAAGAATAAGCGGATCAAATCAGGAATGACTGAGTTGTGTCCTAATGGAGGTTTTTTTCAGCTTATGTGAGGTTAGTAAGGGTAAATAAGAGGGAAATTCCCTCGTTGAGGTGAATGTTTATCTAAAGGTTAGAGCTTCAAAACCAGCGAGGAGCGACAAAGAATTTTTCAGCAGGTACTTTTTATTCTGAGAGTTATTGAAATCGCAGATGATTTTTCAGAAAGAAAAAAAAGGAAGCTGATTCCAGAATATTTGAAAAGCCACATGCAGACACACAAGGAGCGAATTTAACAGGGACAGGGATTCTGGGCTGCTTGGATGGGGATGCAAAAGTGGCACACTCACGATTTGTTTAGCTTTCATTGGAAAGAAATTGTATAACAACTGCAACTGAAGAAGTTAAGTATAAGAAGAGCTGGAAGTTCTCACGGCTGGTTCTAAGTGAACGACTACAAATTGTTAATATACTGATCTGTTTGTTATAGCGTTGCAGTAAACGGAAGCCAGTTAGATCACTACGCTGGCTAACTGGTTTATGGTAAAGAGTAAGACTAACAACGTGGGATTAATTGTCGCACTGTCTCAGGTTGCCATCAGGATCTTCATCTCTCCCACTCACCTGATCTGTAATACAATGATGACTATAGTGAGTCGGAACGGCCGTGTAGACGTCAAGCATCACCATCATTGCCATCTCTTGCCTTGAACCTTTGCTTACAATGACCAGGAACGGAACTGAGTCCATTTAATAGTCACTGATCTCTGCGCGAAAAACCCAGCAAAAAGACTCGTCCTTATTCCTGTTTGAACACTCTGTTCAGCACAACAGCAAAGCTATTTGTTATGACTTTACCACATTCATCGGCAACATTCAATCTACCCAAAGAGAAGAATCTAATTCCTTTCCAACAGTTTAATGAACTGTGCAAGTTTGCAGCAAATGGGATAATATGATAGGAGTTTAACAGCCTTTCGAAGAATGGAATAAGTGGAGGGTTAAAGATTTGAAAAATGTCATCGTGCTAAAACATGACCTCTGTTTATCGATCCACAGATGGATAATCGCCTGGGGAATATGGACAGCTTTGCGGCTGATAATTGCCACATTTCCGAGATACAGAAAAGTCCCACAAATCAGAAGCTGGAGGTTTACAACAAATGCTGCTTTATTCGACGTCATTTTTCAAATACACTTCAGTTTGGTGCACCAATGATCCCTGATCAACATCAGGAAAAGCAACTTCAGAAAATAATTGAATATACAGCTGCAGCATTTCACAGGATGTTAAGTGATGATGAATTGCTCCACGGGAGCAGCAGAGTACCAACATGTAACATGCTCTATTCGTACCTCTGGGACCTTCGACCAACCTGTTCTACTTTTGTTGTAATTCTGAAATTAAAGTTAAGGCAGAGGAAGAGGAACTGACCTGTGGCTATTGGAGCACCTGGTTCAGGAAAGGGACATAGAAAAATGTTGTGTTAATTAGAATTTATTGAAAGCTGCGTTTCCGTGGGTCACTGTCCTGTTGACAGACAATGTTACATTATCGCTGTCACAGGACTTTTCATTCGGTCGGCTTCAATTCGGCACAGAATTTGATTCAAAGATACTTCACTAACTTCCTTCTGAACGTTCATACAGACAACATGAAACATACTGCACTCATCATCAATCTTCACCATTCCTACATCCGAGGACATGTTGCACAGTTTTCATGAATACTAAAGATATAAGAATGTTAAACAAGTGTAAATTGAATTTCAGTTTAAATTGTAAAATGATAAGAATTCATAATAAGATAGAGAATCGCTTAAATTCATGCTTATTAACGTGGCCAGAACTCTAGCCCAGCAAAGGGGAAATTTGTCCCTGAATCCCCAATATCCACACGGCCGATTGCTCCATGTGCCCAGTTGGAAACCTGTGTGAAGGAGCATGCAGTCTGACAGAGCGCCTGGCAGAATCCTGCACTGTCTGATCAAAGCTGCAACAGGAGCTGTGTATTCCAGCTGTGAGAGCAGTGGGATAAAGAGGTGGTCCTTCATATTCAGTGGTGTACATTCACAGTGTCCTCATCATGTTATTGTTTAATTTCCTCTGTCTGAAACAGTACAGACAGGGAGAGGGACAAGAGGAGGCAATTTCACTGGCCAGCACTACCCCGTCATTTGATATCATTATGGCTGACCAAACACATCAATACCTTTTCCCAAGCTATCCAAATCAACCTGTCTCCCAAAGTGAAAAAGACACTGAACAAACCGAAAAACTCTGTGCAACTGTGGGTGAGAAATCTGTTCAGAGACAGTGGGTTTCTGCAGTGGGTTTTGTGAATGACCAGCCAATTCTGGTCTGATCGTATTTAAAATGATACAATTCCCTCAAAGCTCACCACCAAGAAGGTCAGGAATGTCCTCTGGTCAGTAGCAGGGATGAGAACTCCAGATGACTGGACTTGACGATGAATCAGTAGAACAATCATTGATTCAGCTGAAATGTGAAATAAATTGATAAGCACATGGATTGATTTTGGGATAATGTAGGGAGACGAAGTGAGAATAGTTCACAGGTCGGCGCAACATCGAGGGGCGAAGGGCCAAGGGCCAATTCTGTGCTGTATTGTTCTATGTTCTAAGTTCTAAACTCTGAATCTGGTGGGACTCAAAGAAACAAACTTTGAATCACAATCTTAACAACGCAGTGGAAGTCTAAAACATCTTTCGTTTCACCACAGAGCTGCGCTCGCCTCCATTTTACTGCACTCAAAGATACAGTTTCAAGTGTTTCATTGAGCATCTGTTGATCCTTGCCCCACTTTCCAGTACCTCGTCATGAAGAACTAGCTCCTCAATGTTCGGCTAAATACTCTGGAATGTGCTGATGTCTCTTAGCTTTGACACACGTTCAAAGAGTGAGTTCCAGAAAAATAACACTCTCATGATGAAAGCATTCTTCCTAAATCTTCTCTGAATATCCTCTCTCTTGCTATGTCCCTGGTTATTAACCCTTCCCGTAAGAAGTTTATTCCTATCACATATATCTATCCCATTTCTGTGCACGTTAATCAGTTCCTAGCTCAGCTTTCCCCACTGTCAGTTAAAGAGCCCCAGCCGAGCTCATCTATCTTTGCAATAGCGACAGTGTCGTTCTTCAAAAGCCCAGCATGTCAGGCAGCATCCGTGGAGCAGGAGAATTGACGTTCCGGGCATAAGCCCTTCATCAGGAATGAGACTTGTAGGTCGGGATTGAGATATAAGTGGGAGAGGAGTTCTGTTAGTGTAAAGTATATGGGAAAGCGACAGGTGGATGAAGGTGAGGGAGAAACTGACAGTTCAGAGGGGTGTTTGATCGACGGGTCAAGAGAACAGTGCCGAGTTGGAGGCTTATGACTGGTATAATGTGGAAGGAAGTGAAATGAGGGAGCTGTTCAAGTACACACCCGTGTGGTTGCATGGTCCTAAGGCGGAATGAGACGTTATTCCTCCACGCATCCGGAGGTAATGGAATGGCGGTGGTTTGTGCAAGAAACATTGCTTCCCCTGCTCTTTAGATGCTGCCTGACCTGCTGAGCTTTTCCAGCACTACACTTTAGACTCTGAGCTCCAGCACCTGCAGCCCTCATTTCCGCATATCTTCGCAGTGGGAATCGTCGCGCCCTGGCAGCACCTTGGTAAATCTCCTCTGAACACCCTCTCGTGCAAACACACGCTTCCTGAAGTCTGGCGAACAGAACAGAACAAGTTCTCCAAAAGAACAACAGAATGTTCTGAACAAAATCAGCAGGTATAGTGCATCTGGGAGAGAGATTTTCCAGCGTAACGATCTACATTTGGAACTGTTAGTACATGTAGGTGGGGTAGCAACGTGAAAGAAGATGGACAGAGTCTAAAATGATTGAACCCAATGTTGGGTCCTGAAGGTTGCAAGGTCTATCAGTAGAAAATGACATACCGATCTTCAAACTTGTGCTGTGCTATGTGGGAGTTGTGCAGCAAACTATGGACTGAAATGAAGTTATGGGAAAACAGTGGGATGTTGCAGAGATAGGAATCTGGAAGCTCAGGGTCTTTTTTGCTTTCAGACAGAACGTAGGTTTACTCAAATTTGTCATCCACTCTGTTTTTTCTCTCTCCCATCTTGATTGAGGTGATATTGTGAGCAGGAAATGTAGTTTGCTAAAATGAGTGAGGAGCAGATAAATCAATGGAACCTTACACAGAGAGGAGAGACATCGTAAATCAGCAGCATTACACCTTCTGGGATTTCGTGGATTGGTGCCATCTGGGGAAGTGCTGGGAGTCAAGGAGGATTGGAGGAGGATGTATAGAGAGATATGATACTACATAGTGCTGGTATTCAGTGGTATGGGTTAGTGGGGAAAGGACAGTAAAATGTATGTCTTCCTGAGTTTCCTGCTATAAGTAAACACCTCACTACGGAGCAAAACTTCCTAATGATTTTCATTACAACACAAACACAATGTACAGCTTACAGAAGTCACGTGTTTGCACTGTCACTGTCAGCCTGTCTCCCTGGGAGCAGTAGTGCTCCCCCACGCAGATTCAGACAGCACTGTTCTTCCTATGACATGTCCCGTCGAGAATGGAAGGACAGGTATTAATAATTCACACTTCAAACGGAGTATCTGTATTGCTCAATAAAAATCACTTAACTATCCTAACGCCTTTTCAAATCATTTGACTCATAGCCTTGTATGCCTATCCGACCCTTGCATACACTTTGTTACATATTTCAGCGACCCACTGTTTGAAAACGTTTTTCCACGCATTCATGTAATCATTCCTCCTCTAACCTTATATCGATGGCCCCCCGTGATCGAAATCTCCATCAAAGTAAAACATGTATTTCAGTCTAGGCCATCCATATCCCTCAGTATTTTGTACATCTTAATCATGCCCCCCTCAATCTCCTCTGCTCTCCAGTTTGTCCAATCTGGGGAGAAATTTTCGAGCAAAACGATCCACCTTTGGAACGAATGGTATGTGTAGGTGTGGCAGGAATGCGAAAGAAGGTGGACAAGGTCTAAAATGATAGGACTCGATGTTGGGTACTGAAGATTGCACGCTCTCTCTGTAGGAAATGACGTACTGCTCTTCCAACTCGCGCCATGCTCTGTGGGAGCTCTGCAGCAGACCAAACTGAAATGGAGGCATGGGAACACAGTAGCATGTTGCAGTGACAGGAGCCTGGAAGCTCAGTGTCTTGTTTTGCTTGCAGACAGAACGTAGGTTTACTCACGTTTGTCACCCGCTCTGATTTTTTTCTCTCCCCAATCTAGACGATATCACATTGTGAGCTAGAAATGTAGTTTGCTAAATTGAGTAATGGTCAGACAAGTCACTGGAACCTTACACAGTGAGCAGAGACATCGTAAACGAGCCGCATTACACCTTCAGGGATTTCGTGGAATGGTGCCATATGAGGAAGTGCTGGGGGTTAAGGAGTATTGGACCAGGGTGTATAGAGATAAATTTCCTGCATAGTTTCGGTAATGGGTGGTAACCAGTGGGATGAGCTCGTGTGGAACGTGCAGTAGAATGTATATCTTGCTGAGGTTCCTGCTATAAGTACGAAGCAAAACTATCTAATGATTTTCATTCCAACACGGAATCGAGGTGCAGCTTGCCGTATTCACGTCTTTGCACTTTCTCTTTCATTGTGTCTCCCCAGGATCTGTAATAGTTCCCCACGCTGATTCAGACAGCACAGTGCTACCTGTGACATGCCACTTCGAGAATGGAAGGACAGCTGTGAATAACCCGCACATAGGAACAGAATTTCTGTACTGTTCAATACCAATCGCTTCACTATCCTAACTCCTTTTTAAACCAATTAACCCATAGCCTTATATGTCTTGGCATCACAAATTCCCATCTGAATCCTTCAGGAAGTTATGTAGATCTCTCCCTCTCCGACCCTTCCATACACTGAGCTCCAGATTTCAACCACCCACTGGTTGAACACGTTTTCCCACCCATTCACTCTCATCTTTCCGCCTCTGACTTTAAATCGATAGCCCTCCGTGATTGAAATCTCTAACAAATGAACATTTATTTCAGTGTATGCTATCCATATCCCTCAGTATTTTGTACATCTGAATTATAACTCCTCTCACTCTCCTCTTCTCTAAGTAAAACAACTCCAGTTTGGCCAAACTCCTTTGTTTAGCCCAGACAATATCCTGGCAAATCTCTCCTGCATCTTTTCCAGTGCTATCACATCCCTGGTCTAACCTGAATTGTATAACTACACACAATAGTCTCGCTGGAGCCGAATGAACGCGTGAAATAAATGATGTGGAAATCCACAGAAATTATGTTTTTGAATAACTGTTGTTTTCCTCAATGCTGCCCTGTGTCCTTTTCCTGAGCCTGATGTTTAAATTATCTCTGGTCCATGTCCGTTAAAAGCTGCTACATGAAGATTGATCTCACAGCCGCGGTATCCAAATGGATCAATTGGTTTGAAGTCCCGATGGTGAGACTTGGGCATGGTCACACAGCAACAGTGAGCGCAGCAGCACAGACTGAACAGGGGACAATGTGAAAGTGATTGGAAGGGAAATGGAAGGGATAATTTAAAGGAGGTAAGTGATTGTGGGAGGGAGAGAATTCTCCGAGAATGAGTGAGTCTGAATCCTGATATATGACTCTCAGAAATGTGAGAGAGATGGGATTGATGGAAAAAGTCATAATCTCGGAGAATGTTTTCACGTAAAGTCAACTAATTCCTTTGTGTGTTTCTTCAGCATGTATCACAAGGTGTAAAATGGGTGAACGTTAGCTTCAGTGACTCGGATTCGAAAGAGGTTACTGTGCCAACTATGCAGAATATTTTAACATTAAAATCATCACTGAGTCATGCAGAGACATCTGTTTAAAACCAGCAATGATTACAGTGACAGAGGATACGTTAGGAAAAGTAGCAGATTCACAATAGGAATATGAGGCGAGTGACAGCAGACATGTAGGAATTCAGAATTGGCTGAATCTTTAAATTCGATATCCCCAAACGCTGAGGTGGTTCCATAGAGTACTACATGTTGAATAATGAGTTTGGTAGATTTCTAGAAAAAATGATGGTTCAGGGGATATTGGGTGGTATTGTTGCACTGTGTGTTTCAATAACAATGGTTTCAATAACAATGGCTTCACCAACTTCCCCACACAAGGAAGTACCCATTGCTGCATTCGGTCACATAATCCCAGTTCCTAGAACTGGTATCAATCAAACCAAAGGTGCATCCGTGAATCCAAATCGGAAGTGGCGGTGGAAATGAGCACATGGAGCTATTCTGTGGCACCATTAACATGATTGGTAAAGGCGCAGTACTTCGATAACGGAATAGAAGCGCGTGAAAGCTGAGGCTGGGAGTGCTCCTGGTCACCCTCCTCCATAACCAGCGCTCCTCAAACATTCCAGAAGATTCCCCTGGCTCGGAAACGCCATTAGCCATGCGGCTGACGCAGCTACCACCCCCATGCTGCGTGATGATGTCACTTCCGCCCACATCATGGCCACTCCCACAGCCACTTCCGGCCCTCACATCATCGCTGATGCCACACGCTCAGTGACTCCCGCCACCCCTACTGCCATGATCACCACCACTTCCGCCTCCACCAGCGCCACTCACCTGCATTCTGCTGACTCGCCCCCCACAGACCCCACTGTCACTATCCCCACACCCCAGAACCCCGAGGGCAACATTACCCCTGCTCATACCTCCACCCCCATTCCCCCCACCATCACACCCACTCCAGGTACTGGCTCCGACCCCACTCCCAGCTCCACACCCACACCAGATCCCAGCTCCCGGCCCTGCCGAGTTTTCACATTCCCTCCAGACCTCCCCCTCACTGAGGACGAACGATCAGTCCTCAGCAAAGGACTCACCTTCATCCCCCTCCGTCCACGCATCAATGAATATAATACACGACGTGACATCGAACAATTCTTCCGTCGCCTCCGCCTCCGAGCTTACTTTCACAATCAGGACTCCCGCCCACCTTCCGAGGACCCCTTCTCCCACCTCCAACACACTGCATCCACCTGGACACCCCGCGCTGGCCTATTACCTGCCCTCGACCTCTTCATTTCCAACTGCCGCCTGGACATTAACCGCCTCAACCTGTCGTCCCCCCTCCCCCACTCCAATCTCTCACCCTCACAACGCGCAGCCCTCCAATCCCTCTGCTCCAATCCCAACCTCACCATCAAGCCAGCGGATAAAGGGGGCGCAGTGGTAGTCTGGCGCACTGACCTCTACACCGCTGAAGCCAAACGCCAACTCGAGGACACCTCTTCCTACTGCTCCCTCGACCATGACCCCACCCCCCATCACCCAACCATCATCTCCCAGACCATACAGAACCTCATCACCTCAGGAGATCTCCCACCCACAGCTTCCAACCTCATAGTCCGGGAACCCGGCACTGCCCGGTTCTAACTCCTTCCCAAGATCCACAAGCCTGACCACCCTGGCCGACCAATTGTCTCAGCATGCTCCTGCCCAACTGAACTCACCTCTACCTACCTTGACACTGTCCTATCCCCCCTAGTCCAGGAACTCCCCACATACGTTCGAGACACCACCCACGCCCTCCACCTCCTCCAAGACTTCCGTTTCCCCGGCCCCCAACGCCTTATCTTCACCATGGATATCCAATCCCTCCAACCTCCATTTGCCATGACCAGGGCCTCCAAGCCCTCCGTTTTTTCCTCTCCAAACGTCCCCAACAGTACCCTTCCACTGACACTCTCATTCGTTTGGCCGAACTGGTCCTCACCCTTAACAATTTCTCCTTTGAATCCTCCCACTTCCTCCAGACCAAAGGCGTAGCCATGGGCACACGTATGGGCCCCAGCTATGCCTGTCTCTTTGTTGGCTATGTAGAACAGTTGATCTTCCGTAACTACACCGGCACCACTCCCCACCTCTTCCTCTGCTACATTGATGACTGCATTGGCGCCACCTCGTGCTCCCGCGAGGAGGTTGAGCAATTCATCAACTTCACTAACACATTCCACCTTGACCTTAAATTTACCTGGACTATCTCTGGCACCTTGCGCCCCTTCCTGGACCTCTCCATCTCCATTAGTGACGACCGAATTGACACTGACATTTTTTACAAACCCACTGACTCCCATAGCTACCTGGATTACACCTCTTCCCACCCTATCTCTTGCAAAAATGCCATCCCGTATTCCCAATTTATCCGCCTCCGCCGTATCTGCTCCCAGGAGGACCAGCTCCACCATAGGACACACCAGAAGACCTCCTTCTTTAGAGACCGCAATTGCCCTTCCCATGTGGTTAAAGATGCCCTCCAACGCATCTCGTCCACATCCCGCACCTCCGCCCTCAGACCCCACCCCTCCAACCGTAACAAGGACAGAACGCCCCTGGTGCTCACCTTCCACCCTACAAACCTTCTCAAAAACCAAATCATCCACCGACATTTCCGCCACCTCCAAAAAGACCCCACCACCAGGGATATATTTCCCTCCCCACCCCTTTCCACCTTCCGCAAAGACCTAACCCTCCGTGACTACGTGGTCAGGTCCACACCCCCCTACGACCCACCCTCCCATTCTGGCACTTTCCCCTGCCACCGAAGGGACTGTAAAACCTGTGCCCACACCTCCTCCCTCACCTCTATCCAAGGACCTAAAGGAGCCTTCCACATCCATCAAAGTTTCGCCTGCACATCCACCAATATCATTTATTGTATCCGTTGCTCCCGATGTGGTCTCCTCTACATTGGGGAGACTGGGCGCCTCTTAGCAGAGCGCTTTAGGGAACATCTCCGAGACACCCGCACCAATCAACCAAACCGCCCCGTGGCCCAACATTTCAACTCCCCCTCCCACTCTGCCGAGGACATGGAGGTCCTGGGCCTCCTTCACCGCCGCTCCCTAACCACCAGACGCCTGGAGGAAGAACGCCTCATCTTCCGCCTCGGAACACTTCAACCCCAGGGCATCAATGTGGACTTCAACAGCTTCCTCATTTCCCTTTCCCCCACCTCATCCTAGTTTCAAACTTCCAGCTCAGTTACTGTCTCCTTGACTTGTCCGACCTGCCTATATTCTTTTCCACCTATCCACTCCACCCTCTCCTCCTTGACCTATCACCTGCATCTCCTCCCCCACTCACCCATTGTACTCCATGCTACTCTCTCCCCACCCCCACCCTCCTCTAGATTATCTCTCCATGCTGTCGGCTCACTGCCTTTATTCCTGATGAAGGGCTTTTGCCCGAAACGTTGATTTCGCTGCTCGTTGGATGCTGCCTGAACTGCTGTGCTCTTCCAGCACCACTAATCCAGTATTTCATTTTCAGCATCTGCAGTCATTGTTTTTACCTTGCTCCTGGTCAAAGACGAGGTGGAAGGGCAAGATTGTCTCCATTTACTATATTATGAAGATTCTGCAGCAGCATTAACCTGCACTAAAGGTTGGCTCAGAGTAAGCGTACTGGAGCCTTAAGTGAGAGGTCGATGCATTGAAAGCAGTCTATGAAATTTTCATTAACAAGCAGTGTTTGGTTTCTTTGACAGAAAGAGTTGTCTTTGCTCACATTGTCCCCACATCAGTCTCTTGCTCCAGTGAACACTCCACTCCAGCGTACATTGCTACCATTCCAACACAGAAACGCGTCCTATTCTCTCTCCATTTTGGATAATCTGAATTGAGAATGTCCTTCTTTGAATGGAGAAATGCAGCAGAGGCGATATATTGGGCTAATAATCTTTGGAGACTGGAACATGGCAGCTGCTGTTATTTAAATGCATGAATAAAATAAACCCAATCTCGGGAACAGAGACGATAACTTTAATTTACTGAAAACTCATTCATTCATGTCCCTTTGAAAGGGAAATCTGCTGACCGTAACGATCCCTGACATCATGTTACTTCAGATCCACAACAGTGCGGTTCACCCATAAGCGCTCTTTGACTCAGTTCAAGGGGAATTAAGAATGAACAACAACTGCTCTTCAGACCAATGATAACCACATTTCGTGGGAGAATAATGAAGAAGAAAAATACATGGACGACGGGGAAAATGGGAATTGTGTTTGTGTGGACTCGAATTCAACTGATTATCCAAACTAAATAGTAACAAGGAAGCCCATGTCGCCAAGAAGTCAGGTCCATAGGATGACTGCAGAATGGGATTCAATCACCTGCTAAGGTCTAAACTCACTTGCAAAGTCATAATGCGCACAGGTCATTCACCTCTCCCATATGTGAGAAGCGATCACTCAGGAGAACAACTGGCAGAATCACCAGCAAGTTTACATATGACAGCAGGGGATCGATTCTGCTATTATTGTAGCTGTTAATCCCAACGAGCAATGAACAATATTTGGATGCTGTACCAGTGGTGGTCCACTGTTTTCTGATGTAGATCAATGATTTAGCTTTAGTTATAGGAGCCATGATTTATACGTTTGCTGATAATGCATTAATTTGTCGTGTATTTGACCGTGACCAACAAAGCCAGGGACAGCAGGGATGCATCAATCAGGTGGAAAGGTAAAATGCCGAATGGAATTGAATCCAGATCAATGAGTGTTAATGAATTTTTGGAGAAGAAACAATAACAGTGAATAATCTGTGTGGCATAGACGCACAGAGATCATGGAGTGTACATTCACGATCGCTGAAGATCAATGGACAGGGGAATCAGTTGGGCGGAAGTGCTTACTGCTGATGTTGGAGATCAGAGTCAAGGTTCGAGTGGTACTGAGGAAACACAGCAGGTCAGGCAGCATCCGAGCTGCAGGAAATATTCACGCTTTTGGCAAAAGCCCTTCATCAGAAATAAGGCTGGGAGCCTCGAGGGTTGAGAGATAAATAGGAAGGGATGGCGCTGGGGAGAATTTAGTTAAGAGTGCAATAGGGGGATGGAGGTGGGGACCAAGATGACAGATATGAGAAGAGGGTGGAGCGGATAGTGAGAAAAAAGATGGACAGCTCAGTAAAACGGTGCCAATCTGGAATATTGGAAATAGAGTAAGGAGGGGGAGGGAATTAGGAAACTGTTGAAATCAACATTGATGCCATGGAGTTATAGGGTCCCGAGGCAGATGATGAGGTGTTCTTCCACCAGGCCTCGGGTGGTGACGGAGTGGCAGTGGAGGAGGCCCAGAACCTGCATGCCCTCGGTACTGTGGGGGGAGAGGATGTGTTTGGTCACGAGGCATTGCGTTTGGTTGTTGTGGGTGTCCTGGAGATTTTCTCTGAAGCACTCTTCAAGAAGGTGTCAGGTAGCCCTAATATAGCGGTGACCTCACCGGGAGCAATGGATACAAAAACTGACATGTGTGGTAGTGCAGTTGAAACTTTGTTGGATGTGGCAGGCTCCTTTGGGGCATTGGAAAGAGGCCGTGGAGGGGGGCGCTGTGGGCGCAGGTTTTGATATTCCTGCAGTGGCAGAGGAAGGTACTGGGATGGGCGGGGTGGGGGGGGGTGCGTCGTTGTGGGCGTGGACCTGACTAGGTATTTGTGAATGGAACTGTGTTATTTCAAATTGGATTGGAGTTTGGAGGGAAAAATATCCCAGGATGTCAGTGTTACTGACATTTGTTTACTAACCCATTGATTTCCAAAGCTAACTATTTAACACCTCCACCTACCCCACCTCCTGCAGAAATGTTGCCCTGTATTCCCGATTCCCCAACTCCACCCATCTGCTCCCAAAGGACCAGTTACAGCACAGAACTCACCACCTCCTCTTCATCTTTAAAGACCAGAACGTCCTCTCCCATGGGGCTGAAATGCCCTCCAAAACATCTGATCCATGTCCTGCAAGTCTGCCCACGAACCCCACACCTCCAACCACCAAAAGGACAGAACCCCCTGGTCCTCAGTTTCCATCCCACTAACCGTCGCATAAATCAAATAATTCGCTGACAGATTCGCCACATCTAAACGGACCCCACCACCAGGGATATATGTCCCTTCCCTCAACTACCCACTTTCACTAAAGACCATTCCCCCCGCAACTACCTAATCAAGTCCACGACCTCCAATGATCCACCCTTCCCCCTCGGCACCTTACCCTGCCGCCATAGGAATTGCAAAACTTGCAACCATATCTTCCCCCTCACCTCGTCCAAGGCGCCAATGGAGCCTTCCACACATATCAAAGTTTCACCTGCATTTCCACACATATCATTTATTGCATCAGTTGCACCCGATGCGGTCTCCTTTAAATTGTGGAGACCGGATGTCTTCTCACAGAGCACTTCAGAGAACATGTCCAGGATACCCGCAAGAATCAACCCCACTGCTTCTTGACCAAACATTTCAACTCCCCCTCCCACTCTCCCGAGCAAATGCAGGTCCTGGGCCTCTTCCATCGCCACTGCCTCAACACGCAATGACTGGAGGAAGAAACCCTCAACGTCTGCCTTGGGACCCTTCAACCCCATGGCATCAACGTGCACTTCATCTGTTTTCTCATTCCCATTCCTCCCACCTTACCTCAGTTCCAACCTTCCAGCTCAAGACCGCCATCCTGACCTGTCCCACCTGTGTATCTTCACCCCACCTATCTGCTCCACCTTCTTCTGTTACATATCACCTTCACCCCCTCCTCCATCCACCTACTGTACTCTCAACTACCTTCTCCACAGCCGCATCCCCTCCCATTTATCTCTCCACATCATAGGCTTTCAGTTTCATTCGTGATGTAGGGCTTTTGCCTGAAACGTCGATTTTTCCTGCTCCTCAGATGCTGCTGGACAGGCTGTGCTTCTCCAACACCACTCTAATTTTGAGGGGAATCAATTGATTCAAGGGTTTTTGGGTATTTGCTGTTGTCGACCACGGGCTGTGTAGGCTAGTAGAACTTTTGTAATTTAGGGAACAGCAAAGGGACTGAGCACAAGTCTGGTCACTGCATGAATCAACATTTTTTCAAATTGTAAGATAACAGATGGGGGCTGTAGTTTACAACTTCACCCATCAAGACCGCTTCACGACTCAATGAGTTTATCACTGATATCTCTACAAGTCATGGTGCTATGTGCCTTGGTGTGTAACTTGCAAATGGTGGCGTTTAAATGCATCATCCTTATGGATGTTGAGCTTTGAAAGGCCTGTCAAAAATGCCAGTATGACTTTCTCCAGTGCAACTTGTAGTTGGTGCACTCTGCTGCAATTGTGAATTCGCAGTGATGGGAATGAATATTCAGGTATTGAAGAGGGTATAATCAAAGTGACTGCATTGTCGTGGAGGGGGTCCAGTTCTTTAAGTGTAATCGAAGCCACACCCATCTGTTCAACATCTCAGTTGTGGCTTGCAAACTATGCAGGCTTCACAGAGGCAAGAGTTGAGTTTGTAAACAAAACTATCTACCAACGCACAATTTTCTGTTGTCAAAGTGATTATATAGCCAATCTCAGTCCGTTTTTCCTAAATAATAGCTCCGTAGACGATTACACGAGGGTCAGGTTACAGTCAAGCCACTGAAAGTCAATGGGATATGATTAGATTCTCATTTGTCGGAGTTCTCATTACGGTATTCAGTCCTTATGTGGACCAATCCTAGTCCAATCCTTATCTGATTTCAAGTTCCACTTCCCGTCTTTGCCCGAAATTTCAACTATTGCCTCTCAGAAATGTCTTTACCTGCCTTAATAATATGCAAGGATACTGCTGGGGACAGCAGATATTTACGAACATGTTGCCAACATTCGGTAAAGTGGAGCTTCTTGGAAAGATTGGTTAGGCTGGGATAAATCTCCTTGAAACAAAGGAGGCAGGGAGTGGGAGAGGAGAGAGAGCTCTATGATCACGTAATAACATTGTTAAACGTTAAATATTCATGGGATTTTGACAGTGTAGATACGGACATGTAGTTTCCCTCTGGTGTGAGGAGAGCACCAGAGGACATAATCTCAGAATTTGATATTGCCTACTTTATTCGGAAATGAAGAGTAATTTCTTGGCTCAGGGGCCAGTGAATCTGTGGAAATCATTCCCGAAACCGGTGTTGAGGCTGAGGTTTTGAGTATTTTCAAACTATGCCAGACAGATATTTAATCAGAAAGACGATGAAGCTTTGTCTAGTCAATGCAGGAGAATGGAGTTGAAGATTATCCGATCAGCCATGAGTTCATTGAATGTTGCAGCAGACTCGATGGTCTGAATGGCCGACCTCCACGACTGCATCATTTAGTCTAACACCTTCTTTTATTGATAAGTTTAGAATTCCGACAGGATAGGATGAAGTGATTGACAAGATTTATCAAACTGATCAAACACATCAGGAACTAGCCACATAAGCTCATGAAGAAGGAATGTGAAACTGGCTAATTAATACGGCTTTGTACAGTGCTATGATTTTAATTGGTCTTTTTGTTGGTATTGCGATAGTGAAGTGTATTATTGCTAAAATATTAACTTCTAATGACAATATTGGTTCACCCAGAAAATGCTTCTTCTCCACTTAGATGAAGATGAGGAAACACCATTGCTTAGCTTGGTTCCCCTTCGAAGGAACAGGACGTAATGCAGTCTTTTACTGCCATCGAATTGGAATGATTTGTTCCATGCCTTTATGATGTGGTCATAGAATGACCAAAGGGGGAAGATGAGGATTTAAATTTGAATTTAGTTTCTTGCTTGAAGCAATAAGTATATGTGGATTTTGGCTTAACACGAAATGTTTTTTTGAAATTTAAAAGATAACAATGATTTGGCTGAGAATAGTGATTGAACACTGTGAAATTGTACTGGTGATTTGCAGAATAAAGCTGAAATTCTAAGATATGGGAACAACAGAGTTTGCATAAAATGAATACTGACCCATTAATTGACCATTTGAAATAACCTTGAACTCTGGCCATGGCATGACAATTTATGTAAATAAGATTTCTTTTCCAAGGAATTACCATTGGATTAACATGTTGTCAATCTTGCCTCCATATTGCAGTTGAGTGGACGTTTTTGTAATTAAGAACTCTTTCCCTGGAATTATCATTGAATTAACTTGCTGCAAATCATGTCAGGATATTATATATAATTGGTCTTTATTGTAAGTAAGGCTGTAGTATTTCTCAAAAAAGTGTAGATAATACCTCATTTTCAAATATAACTGCGCAATTTCACCACGGAACACAGAAGCTTTAACCTCTGTGTAGCTAGATAGAAATGCTTCAAGGTACCTTAATTCAATGAACTAATGACACATGCTTTTTGAACAAACCGCATTCGTTTTTTCTTTTGACCGATCTCGAACCAAAAGGCCCCTCTTGTGGGGTATAAGATCTTCAAGACCTGAAGGCAACAAATGACGATGGACACATCACAAATTGATATGTACAGAAGCTGGGATTGTTAACGAAAATTGGTGAACCTTATATTGTTGGCAACATTGTGATCACGCTGGAGGATGGTTCACAGTATGATTCACACACAGCAAGAATATGTGGAAAAATGAAAGGTTTGTTTCATTGCAGAAGTTTTCTGTGGTTCCAATTCCAATTGACCGTTTGACATACTGTTCAGTGAGGAGTGTTACGTTAAAACAGTAATTAACCATTCCACTGGATAAATTATTGCTCCTGCTTCTCCTTATTTGTTTCTCCTTCATTCGATGTAAATTCCTAGAAAGTCAAGATGGAATGAAAGGAGGAAAGAAAAATTCATTACCCCAATTTAACTTACAACAGAATCGAAATGCTTTATTTCGACTTTGATGTGTTTCCAATTATTCGTTAAACTCCCATACAAGAGCAGCGTTCTCCATCCCATATCAACCAAAGAATAGAAGTCGCAAAGGAAGACCACATCTATGTTTAAAGGGAGGAGAAGCCCGAGTAGGATTCGAACCCACACGCACTTCAATGAATTACTAACCCACCACATTAAGTTCTTGGCCACTTAGTAGTCTGGTAAAATGGGCTGACATGTGATACATCAAAAGTATGTATGTTGAAGGTCGGGGTTGAGAAATTCCTTGAGTAAAATCGAATCCACACCATTATGTTCCTGCTTTCAGGGGAATAATACCAGCAAACTCCAAGAAATCAACATGGCCCTTGGAAGGAACAGCTGTCCTTAATTCATTCCGAGTGAGAACTGTCTCAGAATGAACCTTCGAACAAGGAATGCCAGTCACATTCACACGCACATTTCGCCTCGACTTATAATTTATTCAGTCAGATTCTCTCGCACGTGAAGAGAGAAGTGACGGTCATGTTACAGCTCGATGGCCTTTCTCCTATGGCTGAACCTGAGCTGGGTAAAATTCCTGGAAATGCTGTTTTGTTCGTTTCATTTTATTAATTTTGTTGCAACCTCACTCTGTGCAGTGCAATAACCGGAAGTAAATTGGATATACTTCATTGGAATGTTTAAAGATTTAGTAAAATTAACTTCGAATTTATTTCAGCTTAAACGAAACACTGATGATAAAAATATAAGGTTCAACTGCAAAAACAAAATGCCCGTTTTGGTGCTCAGTTACATTGGCCGATTTCAGAGGGTATCAAATGAATCCAACGTCGTGGTGATTGTCCTCAGATCTGTAAGGCATGTGATGAAAGCAGGAAATAGATCTCCAAACGACGGGTCGCTTCTTAATCATTATGGAATGTCTTTCCTTGACAATCAATCACATCTGCTCAGTTCCAATTATAACGCTTCAAGTGGAGTATTAATGCAAATCCTTCAAAATCTTTGGGTTTTTTGGCCGAATCTTGTTCAGCTGCACCCGTTCGCAATATTTCTTTACATTTAAAGTCATCCAAATTAGACACTGAATTCCTCGCACTTTCCATCCTCCACACCCCACTTTGATACTTATATCCCGGCATAGGCTGTCTCTCTCCGAGTGAAACTCACTGCTTGTATCTCCAAATGTACCTTTCCAAATGTTTTGGAAACGGATTCACTGAGTGACAGAAGAGTAACTCAACCAGATAGACCCTCTCTCTATCCCCGTATATTTCACCTGGATAAGGGTCAGCCCTCTGGCATGTGATTTCAAATAAACCCACTGGAATAAAACCCAGCATCGTGTTACTGCTGACCTTATCCCCGCATTACCCATGGCTAATTAACTTAACTTATTGAATTCACTCCCTGTAAACGAGAGGACAATTTAACATGGCCAATCCACCGAAACTGCAGAACGAACAGAAGTGCAAACCAATGAGCAAATGTACCATCACAATAAGCACCATGTCTCTCATTTTACTGGCGTTATAACCTGGTAACTCAGCCTAGTGAAAGCAAGCTGCGCCCATCAACCGGAATTCAAAGCATCCAAACGCGACTCTGCTGTGCAACCTCATTATTGCTGCAGGAAATTTTCCTGCACTCAAATCTGAATCGCTTTATCCATGTTTCTCCCTCAGCTGCATGCTTCCAGTAAACACTTCAATCTGGAGTAAGTCTATCAACTGGTTGTCATTCCAACACGGACAGAGTGTGAAGCTTGCAGAAGTCACGTGTTTGCACTTTCACCTACATTCTGTATACCCGGGAGTTGCAGTCTTTCCCCACACTGACTCAGAGAGCACTGTAAGTTCTGTGGCGTGTCCAATCGAGAATGGAATGACGAACACTAATAATCTTCACTGGGGAACAGAGCGACTGTTTTAAAATATTTACAATGTCCCCTGCGGGGATTGAAACCCTTTGACAGGCAGGGACACTAATCACGACACGACCAAGGAAAACAATTTCGAAAGAAGTCACTCCACCTGTTGTGGCCGCATTTGCCAAAAACAGCTGGTTACCACTGGTCTACCACAAGGATCTGTTTTGGGACCAGCGCTATTTGTCATTTTTTTATACATGACTTAGATGCAGGCATAGGTGGATGGATTAGTAAGTTTCCAGATGATACGAAAGTTGGTGTAGTTGTGGAGAGTGTGGAAGAATGTTACAGGTTGCAGGGGTTTCATAAACTGCAGAATTGGACTGAGAGTTGGTAAATGGAGTTCAATGCAGCTGAATGCGAGGTGATGCACTTTGGGAAGGATAAGAGGAAGACAGAGCACTGGGTCGATGGAAAGATTTTTGGTAGTGTGGGTGTGCAGAGGGATCTTGGAGTCCATGTGCTTAGATCCTTGAAAGTTGACACTCAGGTGGATAGTGCTGTTAAGAAGGCATACGATGTGTTAGGCTTCATTTGGAGACGGATTGAGTTCCGGAGCCGCAATATTATGCTGCAAATATACAAAAAGCTGGTGCGGCCACACTTAGAATGTTGTCTACAGTTCTTTGCCACATATTTCGGTGAAAGATGTGGAAGCATTGGAAAAGGTGAACAGAAGATTTACCAGGACGTTGCCTGGTCTGGAGGGAAGGTCTTCTGAGTAAAGGCTGAAAGACTTGAACCTGCTCTCATTTGGCAAGAAGAAAGCTAAGAGGGGATTTAATAGAGACATACAAGATGATCAGAGGATTACATAGAGTAGACAGTGGAAATCTTTTTTCCTCGGATGATGTCGTCAGCGTGTACGAGGGGGAATAACAGCAAATTGAGGTGTGATAGATTTGACAGACGACAGAGGCAGGTTCTTTACGCAGAGAGTGGTAATGGTGCAGAATGCCCCAACTGCTAATGCAGTCAACTCAGCCACATAAGACAGATTTAATCAATCCTTAGATAAGCACATGGATGATTTTGGGATAGTGCAGGGGGACGAGCTGAGAATAGTTCACAGGTTGGTGCAACATCGAGGGCTTAAGGGCCTCTTCTACACTGTATTGTTCTATATTCTATGTTCTAACTACTTAACGACCTGAATCAAATTTTCCATCGTTTAGCCTATAGCCTTATATGTCTTTGCATCACCAATTCAACATGAAGACAGATCTCAGAACTGTGGCATCCAAATGGATCAACGGGTTTGAAGATCCTGATCGTCAGACTGGGACACATTCACCCAGCAACAGTGATCACAGCAGCACAGACTGAGTGGTGTCAATGTGTATTTCTTCAGGTTACGAGGATTTCTGTCTCTCTCACCCATACGGACAGTTCATTCCAAATTCCAACCACCCGCTGGCTGATAAAGCTATTGAAACCTTGCTGCTTTTTCCTGAAATCTCTGGCCCCCAATGTTCCGTCTGTCCATCAGTAGGAAAAGTTTCTTTCTATCAATAATCCTCATTATTTTCTCCATCTCAATCATGTATTCTCTCAATCTCCACTGCTAGGCGACAAACAACCCGTGTCTGTCCTGTCTCTCCTCATAACTGAAAGTCTTCAGACCACAAAATATCCTAGCGAATCTCTCCTGCACTGTTCCTGGTGCGGTCACTTCCATGCTATGATATGAATTGCAGAACTGCACGCAATACACTGGCCAGAGCCAAATGAACACATTTTTAAAAATTCTGTTTCAGGGTAGTGTGCATCGCTGGCTCGGTAGCATTTAATGTTATCCCTAATTGCCCAGCATGCAGTTGATACTGAACCATATCACAAAGGCCCGACCAGGTAACAATGGCGGTTTCCATCCTCAAATGACAATAATGAACTGGATGGTTTTGTTCTTTCAACAATTGGTCAAAAATGTTTAGAAGTCACTGCATTTGTTGTACCCGATATTTAATGCAATCCAATTCTGCCACCTAGCGCAGTTGGAGTCGAACCTGTATCCCGGGCACATAACCTCAGGGTCTGAAGGAGCAGCCCAGTGCTAGTAGCACTCTGCCATTTCGGAAAGGTGCTGGACCCGTCTTTTCCAATAAAGTGACTTATTCCCTATACTGCCGTGTGTCATTTCCCTAAACCTCATGCTCCAATAATCTCTGGTCATGTCAGTAAAAGCTGCTACATGAAGACAGATCTCAAAACTGTGGCATCCAAATGGATCAACGGGTTTGAAGATCCTGATCGTCAGACTGGGACACATTCACCCAGCAACAGTGATCACAGCAGCACAGACTGAGTGGTGTCAATGTGAGAATGAATTTTTGATTCTGCATGCCTTAATGAAAAAGGAAATTACCCAACAACCAAGTGATGAAGGAGCAGCGCTCTAAAACCGAGAACTTCCAATTAACCTGTAAGACTAAAACCTGGTGTTGTGTGATTTTTAACTGAGTAAACCCCAGTCCAACGCCAGCATCTCCAAATTAATGAAAGGAGGTGGGTGTCGGTGGGGGGGGCGGTGTGCGAGCGGACGGAAAGGTCGGTTGGTGATCACTGGAGGGAGAGAAATCTCTGAGAATTGCTGGATTTGAATTCTGACATATGATACGCAGTGATGTGAGCGAGCGGAATTTGCAGTCAATAAAAACATTGCTTCTGAGAATATTACCATGTAAAAACAATTGATTTCTTAGGTGTAACACAAACGCTGGAGCAGAAAAAAAAATGGCGGGCCGATACTCGGATTTAAGTCGAAGTTGCGGCGGTCATAATGCAGAGTACGAACCACTATACGATCACGGCACACAATAGAAAATGACAGTGACAAAGGACCATTGATATAGTAGCAGAGGAAATGTTATCCAGAGCTCCAAATCCACAACATCAGTAATTCTCAGAACAGTGACAGACATGCACGAACTTAGAATGGACTGAACGTTTAACATCGGTGTCCCCAGAGGCTCTGGTGATTCAATCATTAATATGCAGAAGGCTGAGATTGCTAGATTTCTCCAAAACATCAAAGACTCGGGGACAGTGCAGGTTTTGTTGAAATCTATGCTTCAATAGCAATGCATTTAAATTCGGCTACTTCATCAGTTTCCCCACAGAAGGCAGTAAATACTGCTGCCAAATATTCCCAATTCCCAACCCCAGAATCAGAGGAACCAAGGGAGCGGTCGCGAAGATCCAACTGGAAATCGGGACGGGAACGAGATCGCAGAGCTACTTGATGAATTCAGTGATGCAATCGGTGAATGCACAGTCCTTCCGTAACGCCAGCAGAAGCGCAAGCAATTCCGAGGTCGGGAGTGCTCCTGCTCAAAGGCGGGGCAGAAGGGACAATTTGCTCATGTTTATAATAACACAGCAATCTACAGTGCATCTTGCTGAGACAGCTGAATGCCACAAGTGGAGCATATTGAGTGCTTAACGTTCAGCGGCCAGTATGAAATTTGAGCTTGCTTCACTATCATCCAGTTCCCTAGATTGAATTGCTTTCACCATTTTTCTTTCCAATTGTTTGATATCTCCCTGAAGTCTGCAGCTTTCTTCCTCATGGTTAATTACATGACTAATTGTTGTATGGTCGGCACGCTTGTTTCGTAGATTTGCAGATGACACAGGAATTGCATACATTGATGAAGACCAGTTAAGATTCAAATTGCCATTGGACTGAAAAATCTCACATGGAATTCAATGTTGATGAATGGAAGGTTATGCATTTTGGTACAACAAAATGAGTATTGCTTATATAGATAATGGTAAGGCTTTGTGTAGTGTTGTAGATCACGGAAGCTCGGGATGCAGGTACGTAACTCTTCTTAGTTTGCATCACATACAGATTGAATAGTTAAAAAGTCATTTGGCACACTTGCCTTCATTGCTTAGTCCTTTGTGGATAGGAGATGGGATGTTGTGTTGAAGTTGTGTGAGGACATTGGGGAGGCCTCTTCCGGAATACAATGGCCAATTCCGGTCGCCCAGTTATAAGAATGATATCATTCAGCTGGATTTGGTTCAGAATATCTATATGCGCATGTTTCCAGGTGTATAAGTCTTGAGTTAAATTGAAAGGTTGGTAGGTCGATACTACTTTCAGATTCGAGATTGGGGTGCCGGAAAAACCACAACAGTTAGTGCAGCATCCGAGGAGCAGGAAAATAATTTTTTTTTCGCAAGTGCCATTCATCAGGCTCTTCCCTGAAATGTCGATTCTCCTGCTCCTTGGATGCTGCATGACCTACTGTGCTTTTCCAGGAGCACACTCTCGACTCTGATCTCTTGCATGTGCAGTCCTCACTTTCTGTTAGTTGAGACTCTTTTCACTCGAGGATAGGGATTTGAGCGGCGACCTGTTAGAAGTTTATAAATTATTGAGAGTTTAGATAGAGTTAACGTTAGCTGCCTTTTCCCAGGAGGGAGATTTCAAGATGAGATGTTTAAGAGAAAAACCAATTTTAGAAAAGAGATGGGAGATATTTCTTTGCGTTGGGAGAGGGTGCTTTATGTGTGCCAGTAACTTTCTGAGGAAGTGATAGATGAAGATACATTTGCGACATTTAAAGGACAATTGGATCGGTACAATAATGGGAAAGGTTAAGTGGGATTTTTTATATAAAGTTTATTCATTCAAGCCTAGTTCTTCAGCTATTTCACAGATGAGAGTTAAAAGTCCACCATGATATTACACATCTGGAGTCTCATGTGTGATAGAACAGCTGACTATGGCAGTTCGCTCGCCCTAACAGGCATGAGTGGATCAGATATGGATTTCCACAACAACTGAGTCAGGTCATCATGAGACTCTTCAATTCCAGGTATTTATTGAATTCCAACTCCACCATCTGCGATGCCAGGATCTGAGCCCTTTGTGTACGAAATATTACCTGGGATGTTCGATTAATAATATAGTAATAGAACTACAAGGGCATTATCGCCCTCCACTGGTACAGGAGCTGACAGATGCGACTAGATTAGTTTGGCAGTATGTTCAACATGGACTAGTTGGACTGACGGGCCTTTTTTCATGCTGTATGACTCTATGATTGATGCTATGAAACAGGCAGCTGGTTGGGATTAACAGCAGCATTGACAGAATAATCGAAAATCTGATGGGATATGTAATCTTGTTGGTGACTCCGGAGGTTGGTTTGCTCAGGGATCCCTTACCTCACATGGGACTGGTGAACGGCCTCTCCCCAGTGTGATTGCGTAACTGAGTGTCCACTTCAGTGGTTAATTGAATCCTTTCCGCAGTTCCCAC
Source organism: Chiloscyllium punctatum (assembly GCF_047496795.1). Classification (NCBI taxonomy): domain Eukaryota; kingdom Metazoa; phylum Chordata; class Chondrichthyes; order Orectolobiformes; family Hemiscylliidae; genus Chiloscyllium; species Chiloscyllium punctatum. The sequence goes on from NC_092754.1 coordinate 86,200,678, forward strand.
ATTGCCCTGCTCTCTCTGTGGTATCAGTGTTCTTTTTTCTATCCAGGGTAAACGATTTCTTCAAATCGTGCCCACACAAATCCAAACACAGTTTTCCATGTTGTGAATTGGCTTTCTTTTTCCTTATTCCGCGACAGGGCGAGCCGATTGCTGGTTAAGACAACGTTTATTTTTCGTCCTTAGTTCACTGCTGTCTGGCTGCATCCGGCTTCGATCCTAGCCTCAGTGTCTGTCTGTTTTGCAGTCTGCACACTATCTGCGTGTTTGTGTTATTTTCTTCCCTCCCAACAAAGATGTGCCGGTTACACGGATCAGCAATGGGAAATCCAGGCTTATGGGATAGAGGTCTGGTGGGATGCGCTTCGGAGAGATGGTGTGGACCGGAAAGGCCGAATAACATGAATCCCCACGCCATCGCTGCACGGTGAGAATTCTCGAATTAGGGGACAGCTAATGTTTTTCCAGTCCTGGAATCACACGTAGGCAGGACTGTGTAAAGATGGTAGAATCCCCTGCATAAGGGACATGAATGAATAGGATTTCAGGGAATTAAAGTCATGATCTCTGTTCCTGAGGTCAGGCTTGCATTCCAAGTTTAATACATCGAACTTAACCATCACTGGTTCCATGTCCTAATCGCCAAGGATGACTAGTTTAAAATATTGCCTCCTCGCAGAACAATTCGGAGAACATCTCTAGGACACCCGCACCAATCAATCCCACCGCCCCGTGGCCCAACATTTCAATTCCCCCTCCCACTCTCCTGAGGGCTTGCCGGTCCCGGGCATCATCCACCGCTGCTCCATCACCACCCGACGCCTGAAGGAAGAAGACCTCATCTTCCATTTCAGAACACTTCAACCTGAGGGCATCAATGTGTACTTCACCAGTTTCCTCTTTTCCCCTCCCCCACTGTACCTCCTTTTTAACCATCTCACCCAGCACTGTCCTCATGACCTGTCCTACCTGCCAATCTCCCTTCCCACCTATCCGCTCTAACCTCCCCTCTGACCTATCACCTCCAACTCAACCCCATTCACTTTTTGTACTTTTGCTACCTTACCCCACACTCCCCTCTGACCTATCACCACCATCCCCACACCTATTCACCTATTGTACTATTTTCTACCTTCTCACTAGCCCCACCCACACCCCATTTATCTCTCCACCCTTGAGGTTTCCTGCCTCTATTCCTGATGCAGGGCTTTTGCCCAAAACGTCGCTTTTCCAGCACCACACTTATCTTATACTCTGGTATCCAGCATCTGAAATTCTCATTTTTGCCTTGTTCAAAATATCACCCCAACACCACCTTCTCTTGGTTGAAGTCTTTACTGTGAGGTAGAAACTGATTCTGAGCTGATGCGAGCAAAAGCAGCAGCCACTGCCAGTGCCGGAAACGCAGATCCAAATAGCAAAATTAGATTTTAACACCCCACTGCACAGTTAAGAGCTCAGCATTTTCCAGTTGTGCAAATCAGCTGTCTCGGCAAGATGCACTATAGATCCTATGACAGTATAAACGGGGACAAACTTTCTCTTGATCAGGAGCACTCACAACCTCGGAATTTCTTGCGCCTCTATTCCAACATAGAAGTACTGCACGCTCACCCATTGCATGACTGGATCCAGAGAGTAACTCTGTGCACTCATTCCCATCCCCATTTCTGGTTGTACCTGGGCGGCTGTGTCACCGTTTCTCTGATTCTGGGGCAGGGAACTGGGATTATGTGTGATTATCTGCAGTACTGATTACTGCCTTGAGTGAGGTAGCTGGTGGAGTCACCGATGTTAAACTACAATGTAATTGAAGCATACATTTCAACAATATCCTGCACTGTGCCCCGAGGTTTTGATGCTTTGTGGAAATCCATCAATGTCAGTTTTCAACATTCCCATTCAAGGGATCTCCACAGCCTCTGAGGACATCGAAGTTAAACATTCAGCTCATTCTCAGTTCCCACATCTCTGTCAATGTCCGCGGAGTAATGATATTGTACATTTGTTGTTCTTCAGAACATTTCCTCTGCTAGCATACTTATTGCCGTTTGACAGCATGCTGCTGTGTGTTTGCTGTGATCGTAGTTGACTGTATTTTGCATTGTGACCACAGCAACTTCGGTACGAAACCAAACCATGACACTAAGTATTCTCTCTGTTGTCCTTTTAGTGACACATGCTAAGAAATTAATTGTTTCACCTACAAATTCCGTTCTCTCACATCTCTGCGTTACATATATCAGATTTGAAACACACTCTTGACGGAGATTCCACTCCTTCCCACGATCATTAAACCTTCTTTCCGTCCCTCCTTCCATTTCTCTGAGGCAATGCACAATCTATCACTCTTCTTCACATTCATACTGTTCTGTCTGTGCTGCTGTCACTGTTTTTGGGTGAACGTGCCCCATTCCCACCATAGGGACCTTCAAGCAAGTCGGTCTATTTGGATATCGCGGTTGTGAAATCAATCCCCATGTAACAGCTTTTCCTGACATAGACCAGAGACAATTGGAGCAACAGGGTCTTGAAAAGGACCCTGGGTAGTTTTGGGGAAAATAGATTTTATTGGAAAAGATCAGCTTTTGTGCCTTTCTGCGATGGTGTCGTGGTAATTTCGTAGGACTAATAATTCAGAGACCCAGATTATACGGACTGGGTATACGGACTTGAATCCCACCATGCCAAGATTGTAAAATTTGGATTCCATAAATATCTGCAATGAAGAATTTAATGACTACTATAGATCCATTGATAATTGTTGGAGGTAAAAAAATCCATCTGGTTCACTGATGTCATTGCAGGATAACATCTGCTATCCTTACTTTGTCTGACCTGCATGTGACATCAGACTCATAACAATATGGTTGAGTCTCAACAGCTCTCTGGGCAATTAGGAACGGGAAGTAAATGCTGCCTAGCCAAAAGCGCCCTCATACTAGTACACAATATTTAAAACAAACGCTCATTAGGCTCTAGCTAGAGCAGGGCGTGCAGTTTTGCAATTCAATTAGAGCAGGGATGTGATCATTCAGAAAAACTTGCAGGAGATATTTACCGGGATATTGTTTGGGCTGAAGAATTTCAGTTAGGAAGAAAGATAGGACAGAGTGAAGTGCAAAGGAGATGCAGATAAAACATGATTGAGTAAAGGTATGGACAGGGTAGACTAAAAGAGTTTCCCACTCATGGAGGGATCGATCAACGGGTGCCAGAGAGTTAAGGAAAAAGGCACGAAGGTTTGAGAAGGTGTGCGGAAAAGTATTATCAGCCAGCGGGTTGTTCTGAATTTGCAATACACTGTCTGTAATGTTCAGAGAGGCAGAAACCCTTTTCACCTAAAGAAATAATCAGATGTGAATTTGTGATGCCAAGACAAATAAGGCTGTGGGATAAACGTTGTGAAATGGAATTCAGTTCGTTAAACATTCGTTTTGACAAATCCGGCCACAATTGGCTGAAGGGCCTCCTTTGACATTCTTGTCCTGGGTAGTATAATAGTTTGTGATCCCGCCTGTCACAAGGCTCAATTCTCCACTGGGGACAGTGTAAGTATTTTAAAACTGTCGCTCTGTTCCCAAGTGCGGGTATTGATACCTGTCCTTCCATTCTCGATGGGGCATGTCACAGGAAGGACAGTGCTGCCTGAACCAAGGTGGGGAAGGGTTGCAGCTCGCAGGAAGGCAGAGTGTCAGTGAAAGTGCAAACATGTGACTTCTGCAAGCTGCATCCTTTGTCTGTATTGGAATGAAATCATTTTACAGACTTGTTCCGGTTTGAAGTGTTTACTGGAAGCAGGAAGCTGAGGAAGGATCAGGGTAAAAGCCTTCTAATGTGATTGCAGAATCATTTCCTGCAGCACTAATGAGACTGTAAAGCACCGAGTAATGTTTAAATACATTGAATTTCGGTTGATGGGCGCAGCTTGACTTGGTGAGGCTGTGTTACGATGGTATAAAACCATTAAAAATGATACAGATTTTGCTCACTGTGATAGAACATTGGCTCAGTAGTTAGCACCGCCGTCAGGGCTGAGGGTTAGGGAGATTGGCCAAGTTAAATTGCCCTCTCGTATCCAGAGAGTGAATTAAGTAAGTTAAGTGAATTAGCCACGGGTAGCGCGGAATAAGGTCAGAAGTCACAGTGCACCAGGTTATAGTACAACAGGTTTATTTGAAATCATAAGAGGGAGAGCTGCCCCTTCTTCAGGTGAAATATACAGGAAGAGGGAAGGGAGCTAGATCTGGGTGATTCCGATGGTCGACACGGACTGGATTGAGTGAAACGCTCTTTGTGCACTGTAGAATACTGTGATTCTATCGGAGAGGATAATAATGGCGATTACGGGTGTGTAAAGTCATTAGAGACGATGCTGACTGAGTTTACTGAAGACGATACTTTAATCACTTGTTTTCTTGGGAAATTTAGAACAGTTATCCCTGAATCAAGGAAGACTTAATGGAGGTTTTCAAGGTTATGAAATCCTTTGCCAGAGTAAATATGTGGAAAATTCCCTTTAAAGTTAGTAAATATCTAAACGTCAAACCTTCAAAACCTTTGATGAAACCTTTGAAGGACAAAGAAATGATGAGAGCAGAATCGTTGACACTCCGAGAAACTGTTTTTCAAAATATTCGAAAAGGCACATTTGGTGAAATACAAGGAATAAATTTCACAAGTAGAGAAATAGCCTGTGGCTGGGTAAAGTTGTAGGGGTGGGGTGTAGTTGGTTGGAAGCCGCGGTGGAACAATGTCTCAGTTGGTTGACTTTAAAAGTAAAGAAATTTCGTGAACGTGCACAGCTGAATAAGATTTTGTTTCAAAAACCCTGGATTTGGAAAGATTTGGCATCCTATGTCACCTGAATCATTGCAAATGAAACTCAGTGGATTTTTTTATTATAAAGGAAAGACATTACATAATGATTAGTGAGTGACCCGTTGCTTGGAGATCGACTGCCTGCTTTAATCATGTGGCTAAAAGAATAGATCACCATGATGTTTGGTCCATTTAATGATCAGTGAAATCTGCCAAAACACGAGCAACAAAACTGTTGGTTTTTCTTTTAGAATTTAATCGTCTCTATTTCTATGCAGTATTTTCTTTCAGCTGAAATAAATATGGAACAAATTTGCATCTGTCATTAATCGTTCCAATGAAATAAATCTAATTCACTTCCGATTATTACAATGAACAGTGTGACTTTCAGTTTAATTAATAAAATGAAATGAACAAAACAGCGTTTCTTGCGATTTAACACAATTCAGTTAAGCCATATGAGAACGGCTATTGAACCACAACATCGCCTTTATATCGCTCTCCACAGCTACTTCTTCACGTGAGAGAGAAAGTGACTGAAGAAATTATGAGTCAAGGCAAAGTGTGGGTGTGAATATGACGGGAAATTCTTGTTCACTCTTTCATTTTGACACAGTTCTGATTCAGAATGAATCGATGACAGATGTTCATTCCGACGAGCATGGCTATTTCTTGGATTTTGCTGTTATTGTAATTCTGGTGAAAGCAGAAACACGATGTTTTGGTTTCAATGTAGCTCTAGAAAGTTCTCATCCACGATTTTCATCACATGTAACCTTAATGAGGTCACATGTCATCCCTTTCCAAAACGTGCTGAAGAGACTGAGAGATGACGGTGGAGAGTTATTATACTACCGTGCTCCGCATTCACGGGTTCGAGTCACACTTTGGTTGCTAATTTCACAAACCACCACTGCATTTTTACTTTGTATATCACACCTCTGGTATACACTGGATCGAGAATTTTGTTCTTGGCCTTCAATGCACGGGAGATTCACGAATAATAAACACCACATTACAGTTGAAATAAAGAATGAGAGCAGATGTTCTATTCAATTGTAAATTAAATTGGTGTAATGAGAAGGAACACATTTTTTCTTTATGACCGTCATTCCATCTAGTCTTTCTATGAATTTACATCGACCGAAAGAGAAATAAATAACAAATGATCGGGAGCACAAGTTTATCCAGTGGGATTGTTCATGATTATTTTAACGTAACAGTCCACACAATGATCTGATCCATATTTCAAACAATCAATCGGAATTGGAACCGCAGAAAACTGCTCCAATGAAACGAACCTTTCATTCTTTCGCATGCAGCGTGATGACTGATTTGCTAACTGTACAAGGTCGACCAATTTTCTTCAGAAATCACAGTTTCTGTAAACAGCCACCTGTGCTGTGCATAGTGTCACTTGTTGCCCGCAGGTCATTGCACATTTCTTCTTCATGAGCTTACGAGCTTCGTTCCTGATCTGTTTGATAAAACTTTTCTATCACTTCATCCCATCCACTCACAATTCTCAACTTATGAATAAAATTTGGCGTTAGACCAAATGTTAAACCAAGTGGACATATGCCATTCAGCCCATAAAGTCTGCCCTACCATACAACGAACTCATGGTTGATCTGATAAACTTCATCATCTTTCTGATTAAGTACCTGACACAGTTTGAAAATACCCAACAATTTAAACTCTACTTCGGGGACCAAACAAAAAGCACAGATTCTCTGAGCATGGAAATTACTCTTCATTTCTGAATTAAATAGGCGATATCTCATTCTAAGATTATGTCCTCTGGTGCTCTCCTCAGAGCAAAGGGCAAGTCACCTGCCTGTGTCTACCCTGTCAAGATCCTACGATATTGTTTCAAGGAGAATAATCCCAGCCTGACCAATCATCCCACGAAGCTCCATTTTATCCAAAGTTGCCAACATCCTCCTAAATCTCTGCTGTCCCTGACAGCACGGGAACTGGAACTTGAAATCAGATAGCGATTGGAATCGGATTAGTCTACACATGGACCAAATACAGTCATGAAAACTTTGACAAATGAGAATCTAATTGTATTCTAATGTCATTCAATGGTTTCATTGTAACTGAAGTCCTCCGTGTCATCGCCCTCGGAGCTAATATTTAGGAGAAATGGAACCTGACCGCCCATATAAAGAAGTTGGCTACAAAACAAAAGTCCGTCAGTCGACTTTGTTTGAATATTAACACAACTCATGTCTCCGTAAAGCCTGCACCATCTGTAAGGCACAAATTAGATGTGTAACAGAACTCTCTCCATTTGCCTGGATGTGTGCAGCTTCAATACCACTGACGGAACTGGACATCCTCCACGACAATGTAGTCACTTAACTGTACTGCGTTCAATACCTGAATGTTTATTACCCTCACCGCGAAGGCACAATTGCAGTCGACTGCACCAACGACAAATGCGGTGGAGTATGTCATCCAGACTGTGTTTACAGAACATTCAAAGCTCAAAAACTCTACCGACGATGAGGACAAGGTTGAAGATGTACTGAAGCGCTACCATTTGCAAGTTACCCTCCAAGGCACATACTGGCATGACGTGGAGATGTATCAGTGGTAAATTCATGAGTGATGAAGCGGTCTTGGTGCTCAAAGTGGGATACTTCAGCCCTCCATCCTTTATCTTACAATTTTTTAAAATGTTGATTATTGCATTGACCAGACTTGTGCTCATTCTTTTAGTTGTTCCCTTGACTGGCGGTTGTTAAAGATCGAATATCATCCTCAGTGTGAGGTCAACAACAGAAAATATCCAAAGATACTCTCGACCAACTGAGCTCCCTGTCCAAAAATCTTCAGTGATCTGTGAATATCCAGTCCAAGATCTCTTTGTTCGTGTTTGTTCTGTTCACCACTCAGACTCCTCACTGTTATTGTTTTAACTCCCCAAATTCGTTACCACTTATTGTTCTGGATTCAATTCCATTCGCCATTGTTATTTCCCATCTGATTGATACATCTCTGCAGGCCCTGACGTTATTCATCATAGTCAAATTACACGACCAATTGTTGCATCTTCTGCAAACTTCTAAATCATGACTCCTACAACTTAGTCTGAATCGTTGATCTACATCAGGAAACAGAGGAACTCCACTGGAAACAGGCGTCCAAACATGGTTCATTGCTGGATGTGATGAACACCTGCAATAACAGCACAATCGGACGCCTGATGTCATTTGTAAACCTGATGGTGACTCTGCCAGTTGGCCTCCTGAGTGATCCCTTCTCACATATGGGAGTGGTAAATGACCTGTCCACATTGTGCCTGGGCACGTAGGTTTACACTTCAGCGGGTAATTGGATCCTTTCCTTTAGTCCTCCCATTTCTTGGTGGTGTGTGTATCCATGTGTCTATTTAGCTTGGATAATCAGGTGAATTTGAGTCCACGCAGAGATGACTCACAACTTTCCACGTCATTCATGTATTTTTAATATTCTTCTTTATTCTCCCACGGAATGTGGCCATCATGGTCTGAACATTATTTGTTCTTCATTCTTAATTCACCTTGAACTGAGTCAGAGGGATTCTATCAGTGAACCGGACTGTTGTGAATCTGGAGTCATATGTTGGCAGGTCTCGTTAAGGACGGCAAATTCCCCTTTCAAAGGGACACGAATGAATGGGTTTTCAGCAAATTAAAACGTTTTGCCTCTTTTCCTCTGATCGTGGTTAATATTCCAGATTTTATTCATCGATTTAAATACCAGCAGCTGCCATGTTCCAGTCTCCAAGGGTTGCTAGCCCACTATATCGCCACTACATTTGCATTTGACACGAAGATTGGTGAGAAGCAGAAAGCATAGGGGTTAGTCAAAGAATGAAGAATATAGATAGACAGGAGAGTTGAGCGGAGAAGTAGCAGACGGAGTTCAATCGAGGCAATGTGAGCTGATGCATTTTGGAAAGTCTAATTCTAGAACCAACTACACTGTAAACGGAACAGCCTTGGAGAAATCTGATGAGCAGAGAGATCTGGGAGTTCAGGTCCTTTGTACCATGACGATGGTGGCACAAGTGGATAGAGCGGTCAAGAAAGCATATGGCGTGCTTGTCGTCATAGGACCGGGCTTTGAGTGTAAGAGCTGGCAGGTCATGCTAAAAATGTACAAGATTTTGGTTAGTCTGTGTTTACAATACTGTGCACAGTTCTGGTCGTCAAGTTACCAAAAGGAAGTGGACGTTTAGGAGAGGGTGCAGGAAAGGTTTACGAGGATGTTGCTGGTATGGGAAATGCTTGCTGTGAAGAGAGGTTCAAATGTTTATGATTGTTTTCAGTAGAAAAAGTGAGATCGAGGGATCCTCATTGAGGTCTATAACATCTTGAAGGGTACAGACCGGGTGTATAGAGATATGTTTATTCCCCAGGTAATGGATTCAATAATGAGAGGTCACGCATTCAAGTTGAGAGGTGAAACGTTGAAGGAGGATCGATGTAGAAAGTATTTTGAACAGAGGGTGATAGGTGCGTGGAACGCATTGCTAGCAGAGGTAGTAGAGACAGGCATGGTCGTTTCATTCATGGTGCGCCTTGATAGATGCGGGAGTAAGTGGGGAGCAGATGGAAACAGATGCTGAGGAATTGGGTGATAGGTTTAGACAGTTGATTTGGTTCAGCCCAGGCTTGGAGGTCCAAAGGGCCTGTTCCTGGGCAATAAATGTTCTGTGTTCTTTGTCCTTCTTTGTTCACTACACTACCATCTCAATGCTACGTTGCTCCATTTCAGAGAATGACATTGCCAAGTCCAATCACCTTAGAGGGAGTGATAATATGACATGTGGCTGTGTCGGAATGAAACTGATGTACGCTGTACTGGAGTGTTTGCTGGGAGCAAGAGGATGATGTGATCAAAAACAGTTCTTACTGTCAAAATAACAAAGCAGTGCATTGTTGAGGAAAATTGCACTGAATGCTTGCAATAAATCGACCTCTCGCATAAGGCTGCATCACGCTTCGGCTGAGCCGATCTGCAGTGCGGGTTAATGCTGCTGTTGTATCTTAATAATCGAATAACCGGAGACAACTATGCCCTTCCTCCCCGCCTTTGACCAGGAGAACTCCCGGCCTCGAAATTTCATGTGCCTCTGTACCACCATAGAAGGACCATGTGCTCATCAATCGCATCACTGGTGCGACTCAGTAGCTCCATGTGCTCATTTCCATCCCAATTTCCAGTTTGATCTTTGCAACTGCACCATTGATTCTGGGTGGAGGAATTGGGATTATGTGATCCACTGCAGAAATGCATACTTCCTTGTGTGGGGAAGCTCGTGAGTCAATAAATGTGAAACCACATTGCTGTTGAAACATACATTTCAACAATATCCTGCAGTTTCCCTTGAGAATTTGATGTTTTGTAAAAAATCTATCACCCTCAGTCTTCCACATGCAGTTCTCGATGGAACTTCCTCAGCCTCTTGAAACATCCAATTTGATTATAAAGCCAATTCTGAGTTCCCACATGTCTATTATTCCTCGCCAAATAGTCCTTTTGTGTTTCTGCATTCTCCCTAACATATCCTATGTCACTGTAGTTACTGCTCTTTTCAAACACGCATCTCTGCATGGCCCAGGGATCGTATAATGTTCAGTGTTGTGTGTTGTGGCCGCAGTAACCTCGTTTGAATCCGAGTTACGGCATGTAACGGTCTCCCCTTTTTAACTCCTTGTGGTACATGGCAACGAAGCACAGAAATTAATCAATTAATTTTACAAGAAAACTTTCTCTGATATTATGATTTTTTCATCAAACCCCTCTCTCACACTCTCTGTGAGATAAATATCAGAATTCAGACTCACCCATTCTTGGAGACTTCTCTCCCTCCCACAATCACTGACCACCTTTAAGTTCCCCCTCCCATTTCCCTTACAATCATTTTCACATTGAACCCTGTTCAGTCTGTGCTGTTGCGCTCACTGTTGCTGGGTGAACGTGCCGCAATCATACCATTGCGACCTTCAGACAAGTCAATCCATTTCGATACTGTGGTTTTGAGATCAATAGTCAAGTAGCAGCTGTTAATGACATGGATCAGATATTATTGGAACTTCACGCTAAGGAAAAGAACACAGGGAAGCACTGAGGAAAAGAAACTTTTTTTCAAAAAGGCCTCTTTCTGCGGACTTCCACATCATTTATTTCACTTGCTCTTTTGGCTCTATCTAGACTATTGTGTGCAGTTCTGCAATCACATTAGCATTGGAAATGATGCTGGGGTGATTAACCAGGATATTGTCTGGGTAGAAGAGTTTCTGTTATGAAGATAGATTTGATAGACTGGATAGACTTAGAGCAGAAGAGATCGAGAGGAGACATGATTGAGATATTCAAAATAATCAGGGATAGAGCTGGCATCGACTGAAATAAACGTTTTGCTATAATGGAGAGATCACTCACGGGGTAATAGATTTAAGAACAGAGGAGGAAAGACTTGAGTGAATGCGCAGACAAACGTTTTGAAACGGTGATTGGTTGAAATCTGGAACTCAGTGCATGCAAAGGTTGGAGAGGCAGAAATCCTCATAACTTTCAGAAGTTTTCAGATGTGAATTTTTGATGACTAGACGTACAAGGCTGTTGGTCAAGTGATTTTAAAAAAAGAGTTCGGATAGTTAATCTATTATTGACTTCCAATACTGATACATAGGCTTCTTTTTGCATAGAACTCCAGGGTAATACCACTGCTTGTCACTGCGTGAGATTGGGTTCAATTCGCATATGGGACGGGCGCATTGCAGCTTGGGAGGGCTCAGAGGCCAGAAACCCGCATCCGATTCCAGACTGATGTGACTGACTGTGTGGAATTTACACGCTCCGTTTCTCTCTCTTCCGTGTGGGTTTCCTCTGGCTGCTCCGATTACTTCTCACTGTCCAAAGGTGTGCACTTCAGGTAGATGGCAAACAAAACCTGAATGGACGGTATAATCAAAGGCAAAATCAAAGACAAGAGTAGGAATTGCCGCTCAGGGAAAACAGAATGACCATTTGAGGTCAACATTGCTTGGAACAGTTTTTGATTCGCAATGTTAACTCTGATTTCTCACCACCGATGCTGCCTGACCCGCTGAACATTTGAACTCATTTCCATTTTTGTAGGTGGATCAATAATGCAGAGTTAGAAAGATCGGGTGGGGGAGTGTGAATCTCTTCAGCGGCACAGAGCAGACTCAATTGGCCAAATGATTTCTGTCTGCATTGTGTCTAAGTCCATCAAGTCTGATTCTATAAGTTTTGTCCTTTTTTTAGTCTTTGGTATGTCACATCTCCCCTGAAATGTGGTTTGCAGAACAGGACAATTGACGTTTCGGACATAAGCCACCGCCAAACCGTTACCACCCACTGCCTGGAAGAGGAACACCTCATATTCGGACTTGGGGACCTGCAACCATACGGGATAAATGTGGATTTCAACATCTTCTTCAATTCCCCTTCCCCCACATTATCACAGTCCGAAGCATCCAACTCAGCACCACCCTCCGGACCTATTAATCTTTTCCCGCTCTGATTTGTCACTTTCTCCCCCGCCTCCATCCAATTATCGCTTTCCCAGATACCTTCCATCCAAACCCAACTGCCGCCCATTTATCTCTCCGCCCCCACCTACACGTCTCATTCCTGATGAAAGGCTTATGCCAGAAGCGTCGGGTCTCCTGCTCCTCGGATGCTGCCTGACCTGCTGTACTTTTCCAGCCCGACAATCTCGTCATGGCGAAGATAAATTAGCTTAACTCAGGCTCTTTATCTGAGAGAGGAGAAGAGTGAGTAAGGAAGAGATGAAGGTGTACAGTAAGGGGGCAGATACGTGTTATAGGAATAAATTTCTTATGGGAAGTGTTTACAACCATAGATCTATGTTAAACGCAAGGGGGAGGATAATCAGAGGAGATATAGGATGAACATTTTCATTCTGAGAGTGTTGTATAATTAGAACTCAATGTTTGAACGTGTGGGAAAGCTATGAGTCAACAAAACACTTCAAGAGTATTTAGCCGAATACTTGAGAAGCTGGAACACACATAGATAAGGACCAGATACTGGAAAGTGGGGCGAAGACAAACAGATATCGGATCAAAAATCCGAACACCGTACGGAAAATACTGAGCATGAAACATGGGAAGGGTAAAACCATGGATATTACTGTCGATCTGTTACAAGGGATCTGTGGAATGCTACACGAGTCAAAAGGTCACTGTGGCAGGATGGGGCCACTGTGGCTGCATGGAATAAGCATAGTGGAATGCTCCTTCACCAATTAGCAGAGTCAGACTGGGGCTGAACGGTTACTGTGACAGGCTGAGATAACAGCAATTAGTAACGTCAACCTTGCCAGCTAAATATCATCATTGCAGTTTGAGACAAGTCGTGACAATAAATATTTAGGTCATGACTTTAAATATTTAATTGATAGTTAGTAAAGTCAGCCTGCTTGAAACCATTGTAGCAGAAAAAAGACATTAAATATCTAATCAGCTTGGGACAGGAAAACATTGTGCTAGATGGGGTAGCTGACACTTTAATCATGACAGGTTAGTCTCGGCTGGAAGATCATTGCAGCAGAGGTGGCAGTAAAATACATAATCGTGACAATAGAAAAACCCTATTGGCAGAAGTAGAGCGATAGTGGTTTATTGTATACCTGGAGTGAAATAATTCTGACTAACACAGTTGCGCATCCTGGTCAGCTAACAAAAATATAATTAAAGAAAGGGTATAAAGAGCCAAGGTTCCTGAGTTTCGGGGTCGTTCAAGAATTTGCTTTCTGAGTATCACGGTTTTTTGTCTGCAAATAAAAGATCTACTCCTTGAAGAACTCCCCGTATCTCCTGGAGGTTTATTACATTTTATCCACGACAACCACAACTTTGGGTACAGTAAAATTGAGACTAGCGTGGAAAGGTGGTGCAATGGAAAGCGCGTTAGATTTCTACAGCATTGTTAACATTGCTATACAAAGTTTGTTGTTTTGAGTTCCATCGGAATCGGAGTTCAGATTTCAGCTGAATCAATTAGTATTCTGCCGATTCATCGTTAATTCCCGTCGTCTGGAATTCTCGAAATTACTGTTTACCACAGAAAATTCCTGACCTCCTTGTTGGTGAGTTTTGAAGGAATCAAATAACTTGAAGCATGATCAGAGCAGAATCAACTGCTAACCCACGAAACCTCCAAACTTCGTGCAGAAACCCACAATCTCTAAACGCATTCCCCTCCAATAGTTTCACAGGCATTATCGATTGCTTGAAGTCCACATTGATGCCCTGGGGTTGAAGTGTTCCGAGGCGGAAGATGAGGCATTCTTCCTCCAGGCGTCTGGTGGTGAGGGAGCGGCGGTGAAGGAGGCCCAGGACCTCAATGTCCTCGGCAGATTGGGAGGGGGATTTGAAATATTGGGTCACGGGGCGGTTTGGTTGATTGGTGCGGGTGTCTCGGAGATGTTTCCTAAAGCGCTCTGCTAAGAGGCGCCCAGTCTCCCCAATGTAGAGGAGCAACGGATACAATAAATGATATTAGTGGATGTGCAGGTAAAACTTTGATGGATGTGGAAGGCTCCTTTTGGGCCTTGGATAGAGGTGAGGGAGGAGGTGTGGGCACAGGTTTTACAGTTCCTGCGGTGGCAGGGGAAAGTGCCAGAATGGGAGGGTGGGTCGTAGCGGGGTGTGGACCTGACCAGGTAGTCACGGAGGGAACGGTCTTTGCGAAAGGCGGAAAGGGTGGGGAGGGAAATATATCCCTGGTGGTGGGGTCTTGTTGGAGGCGGCGGAAATGTCGGCGGATGATTTGGTTTATGCGAAGGTTTGTAGGGTGGAAGGTGAGCACCAGGGGCGTTCTGTCCTTGTTACGGTTGGAGGGGTGGGGTTTGAGGGCAGAGGTGCGGGATGTGGACGAGATCCCCGAAGGGTAGGTCATGTTTAACAAGTCATTTGGAAATGTATGAAGACATTATGAGCAAGGTAGGCAATGAAGCTTCAGTGGATGTGATATATCTAGGTTTTCAAAAGGTGTTTGACAGGTGCCACACAATAGGCTGCTGCATAAGATAAAGGAGTTATGCGTAATGTATTAGTATGGACAGAAGATTGGTTTACTAACTGGAAGCAAAGGGTGGGCCTAATTGAGTGCTATTCATATCTGGAAATCAGTGACTAGTGGCGTGCTTCAGGGATCACTGTTGGGGCTACAATTATTCACAATTTATAGAGATGATGTTCTGTTGGGAGCATCCCGAGTTTGTCAAAGTTTGCAGATGGCACGAAGATGAGTGGCAGAGTGAAGTATGCAAAGATCTCTGAAACTTTTTAGAGGAACACTGATACTTTGAGTGAGTAGGCAAACGTCTGGCAGATGGAATACAATGTAAGTCAATGTGAATTCGTCTATTTGTTATGAGTACCAGTAAAAAACATTATTACTTGAATGGTAAAACGTTGCAGTATGCTGCTCTGCAGAGGGACCAGCGTATCCATGTTCATGAAACACACAAGTTTGGTCTGCAGATACAGCAAGTACTGAGGAAGTCAAATGGTATGTTGTCCTTCATTGCTGAAGGAATTGGAGTTAAAAGCAGGTAAGATATTTTGCAGCTGTACAGGGTGATGGTGAGGCGGCACATGGAGTATTGTATGAAGATCAAGCCGCCTTACTTGAGAAAGAATGTACTGGCACTGGATGGGGTCAAGAGGTGTTTCATTGGGTTGAATCCGGAGTTGAGAGAGTTGGTTTATGAGGAGAGACTGAGGATACTGGGATGATAATCATTGAAATTCAGAAGGATGGTGTTCGGACCATATCGAAACATACAGAATAATGAAGGGAATGAATAACATACAAGTAGGGAGGATGTTTCAACTGGCAGGTGAAGGAAGTAGGTTTAAAATTGAATTGAGAACGAACTTCTTCATCCAGAGTGTTCTAATTCTATGGAATTGCCTGTTCAGTGAGGTAGTTGATGCTTTTAAAGCTAAGGTATTTTGAAGAATGAAGTAAATAAAGGATACGGTGCGGGCTTGGGTAAGTGGATATGAGTGTATGAATAGATCATACATGATCTTATTAAATGGCAGAGCACATTCGAATGGCCCCAGATGGCCTACACTTGATCATAGTCCTTCTGTTCTTCTGTTCTGAGGAAAGGGAAGTGGCCAGTTCTCCCAGCACAGACACTCTGCTTTTGTTTGTTTGGCTTGATTTTTCACAGTCTTGCTGTTTTCTGAAAGCAGGCAGCCAGTCGTGAAGCTACGGGACTCAAAGAAGCAGACCCATTCTGTTTCGCCCTCACTCTGACATCTCTCCTGTAAAAACCTGGGGTTTATTTTTCCTTTAATTTTTGCCATGGTGTGTTTATGGGGATTGTTTCAAGTACATGGGACAACATCATTAAATTGGGATAATTTGTTGATTTTTCAGATAGTTAAGTTATTCTGTCTGCTATCCTCTTCTGCATGTGTTTCATTCAGCTGCATCACTCCTGGAATATCCACCTTACACCTGCTTAAATAAATGAACAAATGTTGGGTCTGCGCTACTTTCTTGAAATGATTTGAGGAGGTCTGTCCTGGCCCATAACAGTGTGTAACAGCTAGATCTAATTTACTGGCATGGGTTGAGAATGGGAGAGTTGAAAGGAAAACGTGAATCAGCAAAAACAGTTCTATATGTTTTGGAGTGGAAAGCAATGACTAGTATGATAATCCAGGAATTTGTGTTTGCAACCCAACTATTCAGAAAGCATATCAAACATTTGTTCAAGGGTATTCAATATAATCTTTCCAAATCTGCTGATGGCCCCAAATTGAGATTGTGAGTTGGTGGTCTGGATGTAAAGAAGTTCAAAGGTGATTGAGACAATTGGATGGAATAGGGAAATACCTCTCAGGTGAAGAACAATGTGGATAGACGTGACATTGAGCACATTGGTTGGAAATATAGAATAACAGGCTAACATATCAAAAAGAACTGATGTAAACCTATTGCTCTATGAAGGTACTTCTGTGTATACATTTTTTGATTTCTTCACCAAACTCTGAGCTCAATGCTAGGCAGTGAATTCTGAAACCGGAAGTCAATACTGGAATTGAGATTGGCACATGCCCAGTGTACATAGAGCCACCAAGTGGGGAGCTGTATCATTGAAAAGGATCTCGATCTCTTTGTACACCAGTCACAGACAGCAGCAACAGAAAGCAGAAAGGAAGATAATTAGTGTGCTGAACATCATTTCCAGAGGACTTGAGTCCAGGAGTAAGGGTGTCTTACTGCAGCTGTACAGGGCCTTGGTGAGATATCATCTTGAATATTGTGCAGTATTGTGTGCACATTTATCTCCTTACCTAATAAAGGATAAACCTGACATTGAGGGAAAGCAGCGAAGGATGACCAGACTGATCTCTGGGATGACAGGCTTGGTGTGGGAGCAGAGTTTGGGGCGACTGGGCCTGTATTCCATGGGGTTTAGGAAAATGAGTGGATATCTCGTGTAATATATAAAAATCTGTCATGGCGAGACAGGTTGTCAGCAGGGATGATAATTCTCTTGGCTGAAACGTCTAAAACAAGGGGCCCACATTATTACATGTCACTCTGCATTCAGATGAGAATAAATGTCTGCATTCAGAGACTGGTTAACCTGGGGGAATTCTCTGCCACTTTAGACTGTGGAAGCATAGGCACTGAATATAAATAAAAATTTCTAGAGGGATGAAGTTGAAGCAGGAGTTTGGTGTGGCGATACATGGTCAGCCATCATTACATTGAAAGGGAGAGCAAAATTGATGGACCGAAGTTCCTACTTAATTTTTTATTCCCGATAGCTAATGACTTCAACGGATATAGAGAATACAGTGTTTGGGAAAAGTGAATTGAAGAGATTTTTGGCCAAAAACTAGAGTGTGGAAGGTTCAATGTGTTATATGACCGCCTCCTTTCCCGATGTTTCTGTGCAGTCTGTGGGAAACCTCTGTAAATGTTGTTTCAGACTCTCAGACTTTAGGAAAGAGGTCTCTGAAAGGTCGACAGGACTGTGAATCCCGTTCTCTTTTCCAATACAGAGGCTGCTTCCGGGGGTTCTGTCCAGGTTTATCATTTAAGACCTTGGAGCATTTTGATACAACGGCTTTGCTTGGCAGTTTCGGAGACCATTGAAGAGTTTACCACATATCTGTTTGTCTGGAGTCACGTTTGGGCCAGACCAGGAAATCAAGGGAGATTTACTCCCTGACAGTACACTGGGGAAGCAAATTTATGTTGACAATTGACATGGGCTTCAAGGTCAGTATTACTGGCACCAGATTTTACATCTCGATATTTTATTAATTGTTTCTAACTTCTACCAGCTGCCAAAGCTTTTACCTGGTCTGTATTAGTAGTCCAGTGTCAATTCCACAACAGTACCATCTCCACATGGGAACTATTGGAAACCACACTTAGCTGATTATTCCTGTACTGCTTGACAGCTCTGTCAGGAAGAACTCTCACCAATTTTACTGTCGAGATAGAACTGAGGGGGAGGTAATTGGTCAGATTGTAATTATTCCCCTCTTAGGCGACGGGACATAGTTGAGTAATCTTCCACATTGCCAGGGAGATGTCAGAGTTGCAGCTGGAATGAAAGAACATGCCCAGTGACACGGCTTGGTGTGCAGCACAAGTCTTCTGTTCTATTGCAGGAATGGTGTCAGGGCCCATTGCCTTTGTCATATCGACTGCATTCAACTGTTTGTTCATGTCACGTGTGGCAAATCGAATTGTTTGAAGACAGGCATCTGTGATTCTGTGGCCATTATTCAAGCAGCACTTCTGGCTGCGGATGGTGTAGACACTGCATCCTTGTCTTTTACACTGATGTACAGGAAGGGTCCATTCTTTCGAGGAATGGTAGAGCAATAGCCTCAGCAATAACTGCTGCGATGTTAGTCTAACAACCCCAGTAATTTTCTGATAACCTGAGACGGATCATGTTACAGTAGATGGTGGAATTCAAATCCAACAAATGTTTGGAATTAAGTGTGTAATGATTATCATGAATCAATTGCTGATTGTGGGAGAAACCCATCTGGTTCACTGATGCCTTTTCCGGAAGGAAATTGCCATCCATACCTGCTCTGGAATCATGTAACTCCAGGCCCACAGCAAAGTAGTTGACTCTTAACTAATATCTGGACAATAACTGATGACCGAACCAGTGACGCCGTAATCCCATTGAACAATCTTGTTTTTAAATAATATTTGTGGAATCCTCTTTTATTGTCAGTTGTTTCATAGTTCATAGATGTGGCAGAACTGTAGAGCTTCTATCTGGTCTGTTTGTTTTGTATTCATTTCGCCCTCTCTCTCAGATATCAGTCCTGCTGATTGGAATGTAAATACAGTGGTCAAGTGCAGTAGCTTTAAATGGATTGTCATCATTTTTAGGTACATATGGTTCGGACACTGGTACATTCACCAACTCGTCTCTGAAACATCGATCAGCTTAATGGAAATGACAGACTGAGGGATTATCCTGGGCAAAATGTTACAGATTGTGATTCAATACAGTTCGCCTTCTGTCCAGTTGTGATCGACAGGACACATACATTCTCAGTTTTGAGCTGCAATTTCTGTATTGCAATTTTGCTATCTGTCCCCCAGTTCGCACCGAGACCCATTCACCCATCACCCCATGACCTATTCTGGTTCCTGATGTGGTAACACCTCCATTTAAGTATTCTCATTCTTCTCAGCGTTTTTCCATAGTGTCACACCTATTACTTGTCATGATTCTCAAAACCCCTAAACTTGCCCTGCCGGGCAGCACCGTGGGTCCGTGATTAGCTCTACTGCCTCACAGCAATTCGGGCCCAGATTCAATTCCATCTTCCGGCGACTGTCTATGTGGAGTTTGCACATTCTCCCCATGTCTGCGTGGGTTTGTTCCAGGTGCTTCGGTTTCCACCCACTGTCCAAAGATGCGCAGCTTAGGTGCATTGGCCTTGTTAAATTGTCCATAGTGTTCAGTTCTGTCCATTAGTCAGGGTTAAATGTAAGATATGGGAATGGGTCTGTTTTATTTAATCTTCAGAGAATCGTTGTGAACTTGTTGAGCCAAAAGGCTTGTTGCCACACTATAGCGATTCTAATTCTAACTTTCATCTGAATCTTTTCCCTTTCAGTCATGCCAGCTTCGGTGTTTTAAATTGAATGTGTTTCCCTCTGTTTCTCTTCATGGTGTTCATTAAGCTCTCTGTAGCGGCAATGATGCCTGTCTTACATCGTTTCAGTACCAATGAATTTCTACACCTTGCATTATTGTTCACTTCTCAGTGTATTGCGCTTCATGTTGGACAGGGCATTTCGGCGGCTTTGACACACGTATTTAAAGCTGTTCAAAACCAGAAATTGCTGGAGAAACTCAGCGTGTCTAGCAGCATCTGTGGAGACAGAGGAGCAGAGATAGTGTTTCAAGCCCTGCGTGACCCTTATTGAGAACTGAAAAGAACTCCTTAATCCCTTGACAAAAGTGGACAAGGGATGATGGGAAACAGAGCATGTGGAGGTGCAATGCCACAAAGGAATAAGCTTTTAATTGTGATGAAAGGGAAACAGGTATAAAATGGGTGTAAATTAAAGTATAAGTGGGGGAAATGAGTTCTTTCAATTGAGTACAAGACAAACAAGTCACAGACAAGCAAGCAGAATGCATGAAAAATGGAAAACAGACGTAATGGGGTCAGGCTGTGAAGTCATGGGAATGAATATGAACTCCTTCAGGCTGGAACATACCAAAGTATAAAAGGAGGTGTTACTCCAGCTTGGGTTGTGCTTCATTCGAACATTACAGCAGATCAGGACCGAAAAGTCAGCATGAGAGCAACGTAAGTTATTGGAATGGGAAGCAATGGGAAGGTCAGAATTATTCCGACAGATAGAGCGGAAGTGTTCCTTAAAGCAGTCTCTGCTTGGTCTCCCCAGTGTAAAGGAAACTGCATTGTGAGCAGCAATGACAGGAGACTGGATTGAAAGTGGAAAGTGAAATGCTGCTTCACCTGCAAGTTGCGACTGGAGCCTTGGACAGTGAGGAGTGAAGAGGTGGTTGGGCAGGTGTTGCACCTTCTGCAATTGCATGGGAAGGTGTCATGGGGGGAGTGGGGAAGTGTTCAGGTTGATGGGGGTGTCACAGAAGGAATAGCCCCCATATAATACTGATAGTGGACGGGAGGGGAAGATGTGTTTGATGGTGTAGTGTTGCTGGAGGTGGTGGAAGTGGCAGAGGATGATTTCTCGAATGTGGATTCAGTGCAGTAGGACGTCATGACAAGGGGAGATATATCATTGTTCTGGGAAGGAGGGGACGGAGTGAGGGCGACACTGTAGGCAATGGGATAGTGACAGCTGAAGGTCTGGTCCACCGGAGTTAGGGGATTTCTGGTTTGAAGAAAAAGGAGGTCACATCAGAGGCAGTTTACTGGAATGTGACTTCATCAAACAGAAACAACAAAGATGGAGATCCTGGGAGAATGGAGTCAGCATCCGATGATCGTGTATTCAGCCACATGCAGAAGTTCCTCCTGAATGATTGAAAAGAACAAAACATTTAAATTGCAGATTTCTGACTCTCATCTGGTCTGAAGAGGGATGTGGAAATAGACCCAGAGGAAGGTCAGTAAACGTACAGGAGCAGACATGCAAGCAGATATCCCATTACACTCAGAAATTATTGTTTCTGTTCAAAAACGACTCCAAAGAAGATGAACTGCTCATGGTTGACGAAATCTGTCAAGGATACTATTCATTTGCAAATTAATGAGCATTGTGTGTGCCCAGATGCTGGGCATGAATTTCAGCTGAGCTTCTGATTTACCTCCAGATACCCCGGCCATTGCTGCTGCATCCTCTTCCTTGCTCATCTCCCCTTCCTGGTTCCAGGTTATCCCTCTCCAAATACGGAGCACATTCTCTCACATCATGGTTCCTACCTGAGGCTTTTTGATCAGGTCTACCTTCCCTGCACGAGCATCAAGCTGTGTTTTGTGCTGCCACTTTGCCTCTGGTCTCAGTGTGACTTCACCTCTCTATTCATGTTGTCTTACACCTCCCACTCTCATCTCATTCTGGAAAGTTTCGTTCTTTGAGTAAACCTTATTGAAAATACCTCCCCTTTTGCACTGAATTCACACTGTGATTCAAATTTCAACAAGTATGCTCAGCCTTCATCTCACTCTGCTAAAGGTAACTGCATGCTGACCGTGTGGTACAAGAATTCCCCTTCTTACTTTGGATTTGGCCAAAGATACGATTTCAGTGTAGGGATCATCACCCTGTTTCGACAAAGGAATTCAGGTGTTTGACTGCCTCATGGTACTGGTAAGGGTTTCACGCTGTCTTAGCATTGTTACATGGAGAAAAAAACCAATCACAGTATAAAGTTTTGTCAGTGTTGTTTACCTGTCAGTTTGAATATTGTTTCAACTTTGCAGTGCTTAAGGTCAAATGCTTGTTCTTGAAGTTCGTATTAGATGGAGTGGAGAAGGTTGAAAGGTGATGTTATAAAAGTTTATAAAATCACGAGAGGCATCGATTGGGTGGAGAGCCAAGGTATCTTCCACTGGAGAAGGGTGGCGGGATTGGGGGTTGTGGTGGGGAGTTCAAACATAGAGTACATCGTTTTAAGGCGAAAGGGAGAAGATTTAAAAGGGCCAATGGTGAAACGTTTTCACATTAAGTTGATGTGTGTATGGAATGAACTGCAAGAGGAAGAGTGGTAGATGAAAGTACAGCTGCAACATTTAAAAGACGTTTGGTCAAATATAGAAATGGGAAACGTTTAGATGCATATGGAACACGTGAAAGCAGATGGGACTAGTTTAGTTAAGCATGGACAAGTTGGACCAAAGGGTCTGTTTGTGCATGATGTGACTGTATGAATTTAGAAAGCGAGAAAAGAGGAACAAAAGATATGATGTAAGTAAATTGGCAAGGAAAATATAAACAAGCATCACAAAATTTTCTGTGTATATATATATAAAATATATATATATATATATATATATATATAAAATGTTCAAAATTAGTGTGTGACCTTAGGTAGAAATGAAGTCTGGAAAGTATATTGAGGTCATTTGGAGGATGTGACTGGGGAACTGGCTACAGAGAACAGGCATAAATTACACCAGTACTTTGTATTGTTCCTCATTGGGGAAGGCACTGTAGCATGTCAATGATATAAACAAAATGTTAATAGGAGGCAAGTTTCTGAACTGTCTCTAACAAAAGGAACACGGTTTTTTAATAAACGGACAAGATTAAGGGTAGACTGGTCAGCAGTAATTCATAGTTTTTTTAAGTATAAGTGGTTACAGAATGACTGGTGGTACTGTGTGAAAGATTTCATAACTCTCTAGATTTCAGGAGTATTCCAGCGAAACTGGAGAACCTCCAATGTGGCGCCTGTCTTCAAGAAAGGAATGAGACAGAAGGCAGGAAACATTTAGCCTAACCATTATTACTGGGTATCTGCAAGAGTCTATTATTAAGTAAAGATATGAAGGGCATTTAGAAAAGCATGGTTTTGTGAATGGGAAACTATATTTTGTATACAAAGTTATTCTGCGATCCCTGAAAAAGTTACATGCGGACTTGAAAAAGGGGAACTGGTAGGCATGTGGCTTTCCAGAGATCTTCCACAACATATCACAAAATAATGGTTCTTACACAAGACAGAAGCTCATAGTGCTACGGACAATGTATTAGCATTGGATGATGGGTGGTTAACACAGAAATTGGAGAGTCAGGATTAATGGATCGTTATGATAAAGATATACCTACTGGAGTATCACAAATAACAGTTCGATGGCATCAGTTATTTATAGTCTATTCTGACAGCCTGACGGCAGGAGCTGAATGAAATATACATCATAGTTTGAGGATGACACTGCGAACCAAAAGGCAGTCTGTTATTTAATGAAGAAGACTCCCAACAAAGGAGCAGTAAAAAGGGATTGGAGTGTTCCTGTGTATGAAACATAGAGTCAGCGTGGTGATGCAGCAAGTAACTAGATTGATACAGTACGCAGGTCCCTAGGATGAAAGGGTTGAATTATTGAATACATCTAAAATGGTGACGTGATTATTCATTGTGCTTGAAATGAATGATCGTGATATTACTGAAACGTAAAGGATACAGAGGGGGGCTTGACAAGGTAGACGCTGAGAATGTGTTTCCACACCTGGGCAGAGTCTCGAACTCAGAGATAGAATAAGGAATATCGATTTGAAACTGAGACACAAAGAAATGTCTTCTTTCAGAAGGTTGTGAAGTCTGAATTACACTAACCCAGAGAGTTATGAAGGCTGGGTCACTGAATGTTTTACAGATGGTCTGGATTGGATTTTGACAAATCAGCGAGTTGAGGGGTTAGCAGGAAAGTGGCGTTGAGCCCTGGAGGTTGAGAGAACGTCGCCTCCATGGTGACCTCTGTCAGTGTGGGGAATTGAACCTGCGCTATTGGCCTCCCACTGCATCACAAACCAGCTATCCAGCCAACTGAGTGGGAGCCTGTGTAACTGTTTCAGACAGAAACACTCACAGACAAAGGGCAAGAGAAGCTTTCATAACAAGGAAAAAGATACAATTCAGGTAACAGTCAAGGTACCGGCTGAGGATAAAGATGTTCTCTGCTGGAAATTGTGGAAACAAGTGTTTAGATGCTATCTTGAGCTGAATGCAATAAGGTGACACAAGCAAAATAACCAGAGTAATAATTGTTTAGATATCGACAACTATTAAATAACAGTATATTTCTGATTGGTCTGTTTGAAGGATGCTTACTATTGCATGAAAGTAGAAAGCTGATGGGACATATTGGTAGGAGAGTCCCTCCCCATGGGAAATGCCTAAGGAACACATGCTTGAAGAAACCCAGGATAAAAATGTCTGAGTGTCGTCTGGTCCGTGACAGGACGCCGAGGGCTGAATGACTGAAAGTTCCTATAACATGGAGCTCAGGAGACAGTTAGATCACTCCCGATCTTATTAAATGTTAGAGCACATTTGAAGGACGGAATGGCCTCATGATGGATTTCAATTTCGTGTGCATGTAATTTTAATTTTTAAAAGACACACTGTTCCTTCCCCTCATGTTTTCCACACTAGAGCACTGTCATTCTCCTGAAACCGGGAATTGTTTGGAACGTTATCTGGAACATTCCATAATCAGCACTCTCCAGAGCATTCTACAAATGAGTGGGGGTATCACAAAGGCTAGAGAGAGGAGGGGGAGGTGCTGCCTACAGCAGTGAGAATGTTGGAGCATGAGCTTTGTTCTGAGGTAGGTGCTATAACAGATATACAGTGAATGTGAGGGAGCAGAGAGAATACAATGACCCTTATCCTGACAGAGTGGGGAAGGTTATTGATGATTGTCCTGTATTGCTTGACATTTCTTCAGATCACAGATACTGCACTGAGCTGGGTGGTTGAGCTCAGACCATGCTTGGTGGGTCTGCTGGTGTGGTTTCCTTTGTGAAGAGAATGGTCGCCCTCTCTACTACCCCATCCACCAGGACATCAATGCCCCTGTCGACAAACCCGTGGTGTAATTGCCCCTTATGGATGGATAGAGCTCTTAAAGATGGTGGAATCAAGGGTTATGGGGATTAGGCAGGAACAGGATACTGATTGTGGATGATCAGCCATAATCATAATGAATGCTGGTTCTAGCTCGAAGGGCCAAATGGCCTGCTCCTGCATCTATTGTATTATCTGCCATGCTCGGACTCAACTGGGCAGGGTATCTCCAAACTGAGAAAGTTAACTTATTTGCCCACAAGTGTTTATTTTGGCATCAGTCCCAGGGATCACAGAATATTCAGGGATTTCCGGCGATGTTGAATGCCTCCAACCGTGCTGAGAGGAAGAATCAGGCTGGCATGAATGACAGGGACACCATGCTGTGGGGCGGGTAGTGAATGAGGTGAGTTCGATAAGATAGCACCAGAAAACTAGCTCAGTCTCAGACAGACAATCGCTCTGTCACTCAATGAAAATGACACGGAGAGAAATTAGTGTTAGATTCAGCCCAGAGTCAAAGACTCTGCTGACCCCACTCCCAGGAACAAAGCTGCAGAACAAATCCTCATCCATAACTCTCCGTCATCTGAACTCACGCCAATATTCCATTCACCCATCATTCCTGGTAATGTTGGCTTATGTTGTCAGAGGCTATCGACATGTCTACATTCAGAATTCTGAAACCTGTGAACATATCTTTCCATGATATTTTTTCTCAACCACCGACACCCCATGCCACTGTCTATATCCCAAACTACTTTCGTTTCCAGTCGTACAATCCTATTGCACGGAGAAAGGCCCTTCAGCCAGGACTGGTCCATTCCGACCAAAATGTCAGTTCACATTGACTCCATGTGCCTGTACTTGGCCCATATCCATCTCAGCCTTTCTCATCCATGCGTTTTTCAAAAAAAATGCAGAGAGATTTTGCAACATCGAGAAAGGCATCAAGACAGTTTATACAGAAGCAGTTTGACTGCAGCTTAGAACAAAGAAGAAGAAGCAGACATTGGTGGGAGATGTGCATAGAAGTCAATACTGCAGGGAAATCTTTGTTTATGTTATAAACAGGAAATTAGATACACAAGAATTTGCAGGAAAACCTCAACAGGTCTGGTTGCATCTGAAGGAAGAAAATCGAAAAGTGTGGCCCCCGAAGAGCACAGCAGGTCAGGCAGAATCCGAGGAGCAGGAAAGACTGTGTTTCAGTCAGAAATCCTTCATCAGGAATTCACTTTAGAATTCACTGCATTTGTAGTTGTCACTTTCTCGCAATCCTTTGTCAGAAGAGAGCAGAGTCAATGTTTCAAATCTGGGGAGTATACATCAGAACAGTATTGGTCACCGATCTCCAGAGTATACAGCTCTTTGTTTTATTTTAGATCAGCTATTATCTTGCATGCTGCAGTATTAATTGGAACAATTGATCTGGATAGGAGGAGAAGGGGTGAGGGCAGCTGTGCAGGTAATGTGTCATTCACAGCTTAAGGCCCTGTCCATTAGAATGTGAATCCTGGGGTGAAGGTTAAGGAGGGCTTGACAGAGGCACCACGCTGGAATTCGACATCATCCAGACAGATGTGTAAGCTCCAGAGAAAGTAGGAGAAATAAGTCACTCACTCCGATGGTCGTTAGGTGGCAAAGTTGCTCGCAATAGTGCCTTAGAACACTAATAACCTGGATTCGATTCCACCCTTTGGTCATTCTTTGTGTGGTGTTTGTTTTTTCTCCCCGTGTTTGTGTGGGTTTCCTACGTGTGCTTGGTTTTCCTCCCACAGTCTAAAAATGTACAGGATATGTTCAGTGGCCTCAGTAAACTGCCCCAAAGTATCCAAGGAAATGCAGGTTAGGTGGATTGTCTAAGAGAAATGTAGAGTCACTGTGGTAACGTATGGGTGTGTTGGACAGCATGTTATCTGGAGGGTCAGTGTGGACTCAATGGGCCAAATGGCCTGTTTCCACACTGCAGGGTTTCTATAGTTTCTGCTTAGCTGTCTGTGTTTGGAAACACTCCCAGTATCAGGCCTACAAGTGCCGACCCAATTTGGCTCACAAAAATGTTACACCATCCATTTGTCTGTCATTAACTCCATCAGCCACTCCTCGGCACTTTGGCACATCTTATCAGGGTCCCGATTTACTCTGAGTTAGTCATCTTTACTGTCCAGTACCCACCAATTTTGGTGTTACCTGTAAACTCACTAACTATTCTTATTAATATTCACATCCAAATCATTTACATAAATGACAAAATCCATTCGATCCTTGTGGTACACTGCTGGTCACAGGCCTCCAGTCCAAATAAAATATGCCGCACCAGTATTACCTTCATCTTTTACCTTTGAGCGAATTAACTACAACTCTCCCTGTAGTCCATGCGATCTAACCATGCTTAACAGTTTCCCACGTGGAACCTTTTTGAATGCCTTATTAAAGTCCATATTCTATTCCACAGTTCTATTTTTGTGCTGTCATCAATCTTATTCTTCACTTCTTCAATAAACTAAATCAAATTAGCGAGACAAGATTTCCCACATGCAAAGTCATGTTGACTGTCGCTAATCAGAATTTACCTTTCCAAACACAAGTAAGTCCTGTCCCTCAGAATCCCCTCCAACAACTTACCCACGAATGACATCAGGCCCTCCGGTCTATAGTTTCCTCACTTTTCCTTACCAACTGTTCTTAAACAATGGCACAACCGTACCTGTGGCTGTCCATGATAAAAATATCTCAGTTTGATATCAAACAATGCTTCCCTGGCTTCCCAACAGATTCTGGGATACACCTGATCAGGTCATAGAACACAGAACAGTGCAGCACAGTACAGGCCCTTGAGTTGTTGATGTTGTGCCGGCAGTTTCTCCTACTCTAAGATCAGATTAACATATGTGCCCTTCATTGTACGAACTTCCAAGTGCCTATCCAAGAGTCACATAAAAGGTCACGTACCTTAATGCAATTAAGATGGCCAGCTCCTCATCTTCTGTAATATGGACGCTTTTGAAGATATCACTATTCATTTCCCCAATTTCTCTACCTTCCATATCCTACTCCACAGTAAATACTGATGCAAAATATTGATGTAGAATTTCACCAATCTCCTGTAGTTCCACAGATAGGTCACTTTTCTGATCTTCAAAGGACCCTATCCTCTCCCTAGTTACTCTTTTGACCTCAATGTATTGGTAGAATCTCTTTGGATTGTCCATTACCTTATTTTCGAAAGATATCTTATGCCCCCAGTTTACCCTCCTCATTTCCCTCTTGAATATTAGCCTATAGCCCTGGTACTCCTCGATGGATTCACTCAATCCCTACTATCTGTACCTATCATATGCTTCCGTCTTTTTCTTGAACAGAACCTCAATTCCGTTCGCCATCCAGCATTCCCGACCAGCCTTGCATTGCTCATGAACCGGAACATACTCTACCTAGAACCCTGTAATCTCATTTGTGAACGCCTCCCACTTTCCTGTCACAAGCTTCTCCCAAGCAGCTTTTGAAATTTCCAATACAAAATGTTCTAAGTTGGCCTGATTCAATTTAGAACTTTACCATTTATGTCAGGACTGTTCTTCTCCATAAGTATTTTAAAACTGGTAGTTACTGAATAACAGGCTCAAGAAGCAGAATGACCTCCTCCTGTCCCTCTGGAACAGACTCAATAGATTGAATGGCCTCGTCCTGTCCCTCTGCAACAGACCAGAGAGGCTGAATGGCCTCCTACTGTCTCTCTGTAACAGGCTCAATGCGCTGAATGGCCTCCTCCTGTCCCTCTGTAACAGGCTCAATAGGCTGAATGACCTCCTCCTGTCCATTTGCAATAGACCCGAGAGGCTCAATGGTCTCCTCCTATCCCTCTGCAACAGACCCGAGAGGATTTATGGCCTCCCACTGTCCATCTGTTACAGGGTTGAGAGGCTGAATGATCTCCTCCTGTCCCTCTGTAACAGACGCATGGGGACAGAATTACCTTCTCCTGTTCCTGAGTAGCAGTCTCAATGCTCTGAATGATGTCACAAGGAGCAGCACTGCACAACGCCAATGAGCAATAAAGAGTGGACACTGGTTTATTGTTTATTGAAGTGTACCCACTGGTCACCTTATGCAGCTGGTCTGTTTATTTATCTCCATCGCCCTTTATAAACAGTATGTAATATAAACAGTCCTGCAGTGTTCTTGCTCTACTCCCACGTACACGGAAGAAAGAATAAGAAGACTGAAAGATTTATGGTCCGTCCCTAAGCAACGCCCATCTATTCCACCCAGACGAAGTAAATGTCCCCTTTTATTGGGATAGGAAAAGTTACGAAAGGAAGGGGTTAAATGAGCCTTTTTGTTTAGTGACTGCGATTAATGCCAGTCTCCATGGATTGTAATTATCCCAGTGGAGGGGTTCCATCTTTTAATGATAAATGGGTTCCGTTGAATGTGCTATTCCACAGTATGAGTGGGAGCACCACCGACTGCATTAAAAGAGATCGGCAGCTCCAGAGATGCAGTGGGGAGAGATCAGAATCTGAGCACAAGTGTCTGGAATGTTCCAACAATGAATCAAAATCTGAGAACATTAGGCTGGAATATCTCAAAAATGGACAGGAGTTTATATTGGGATGTTTGGCTTCTTTCTACATATTATGATCGAAACCCATTATGGTGGCGGGAAGATTATGCACTTTACATTTTTCAATATTTTTATTATCCAATCCTGGCTTTCTTTGGTGTCCCTGGTAAGTCTCAGTGTTCAGTCATTAATTTTATAAATGATGATTGACTGTAATACTGTCCTTTCATTGACTCTACTATCATTGTCGCTGTTATTGTTCCTGCTGAGACTCTAAATCGAGATGTTCACTTTACAAACCATTACTAACTGCAGCAATGAACTTGTTAATTCACTCTCTCCCTCCTTGCTTCTCTGTTACTCACGGGTCTCTATGTTGAACTGCCTTGTTTCAACTCTGAAGCATGATTCATTTTATCACTGCCCTTGCTGCTTAACTATTGAAAGCATTGAGGTCACTATGTTCTGTTCTCTTCTGGTTACAGATTGCATTTCGTTCCTCTGACTACATCCCATCCCCGGCCAATACTGAGCTGAAAAACGCTGGCATAGTGTACACAGCTCCCCATGTTGGGCAGACAGTTCAGCTTACTGAGCAGTACACTGGCACGGCCTGCACAGCTCCCCATGCTGGGCAGATAGTCCACCTTACTGAGCAATACACTGGCACGGTCTGCACAGCTCTCCATGCTGGGCAGATAGTTCATTTTCTAAGCAATACATTGGCATAGTCTGCAGAGCTCCCCAGTTAGTCTCACTGCCCTGTCGTTTTCCCCATATTTCACAAATATGGCCTACTTCTATCTTAATTATCTATTTCTATCTTTAATGTGAATTTTTCTGTCCTTCCGTATCTTTCCCTCGCTTTGGGTTTTGGCTCCCTAATGTATAGAGTGCTGACATTGTGAAACTCAGAAATAATAAAATGGTGTGTGTGGCTGTTTTTCACTTCCCCGTGTGTCCCATGTTCCATGTTATATATGCAATCCTGCAGCGCTCTTGCACTACTCTCACACACATGGAATAAAGAAAAAAAAGCTGACAGTTTAATGATCCATGTTGGACAGGAGGGATTCAGCAGTTTTGACTCACGTCTTTGAAACTTAGACTGAAGCTGTCCACTGAACACCTGTGTTTGTCCCTCTCAGTTGATCATGTGGTCAGTAGCACGAGGAAGCCACTTGTGTATTATTGTAAAGGGGCAGGCATCGAACTTGCGTCGGAGGCCTAAAGGTGACCTTATGAAGGTTTACAAAATATGAGTGGCATGGATAGAGTAAATAGACAAAGTATTTTCCCTGGGGTCGGGGAGTCCAGAAATAGAGGGCATAGGTTTAGTGTGAAAGGGGAAGGAGACCTAAGGGGCAACTTTTTCACACAATGTTGTACGTGTATGGAATCAGCTGCTGGAGGAAGTGATGGAGGCTGGTACAATTGCAACATTTAAGAGGCATTTGAATCGGGTATGTGAATAGGAAGGGTCAGGAGGGATATGAGCCAGGTGCTGGCAGGTAGGACTAGATTGAGTTGCGATATCGGGTCGGCAAGGACGGGTTGGATCAAAACGTCTGTTTCCATGCTGTACATCTGTGTGACTCTATGACTCTATTAAAATCTTCTTACTGAATCCTGTTATTCAAACTTTAGTGGAGGTGTTTAGGATGGTTTGCTGGAGGGTGTGCTGTGAGTTGCCCCAGACATTCAGGGAGACCTGAGGATTTTGAGACCCAACTCTGGATGGAGCTTGGGGACTGTAGTTACAGTCTCTGGGTCTGTAACATGAACAACAAATGGAGCAGACGCTGCAGAGTGTGGAAGCTCTGAAACCAGAGCGTTAGTCTGTGTGGGGAAAGGGATCTGCCAAATCTGTCTGTGTCTTAATGAGGACACGCACAACTGCCACCCTTGCGTGCACATGTGCGCGCACACACACACACACACACAAAATCACACACACACACACACACACGGTATTTCTCTCACAAACACACATACTAGTGCTGTCTCTCTCACTCTTCCCCTACCCCCGCGCACACACACTCCGCATTTCTCAACTGCATACACGCATAAATCTGTGGGGTGAAATTACTTTGCAGATTTGTATTTGCAAATGCATTCAATTTTGTTTTTTTAAAAAAACCATGCACTTTGTCGAAAGTCAGTCAATATGGCATTTTATAAATTTTTGCTTGGAACTAAAACCCGTCTGATTCCAGAGTACAACACAGACGGACTCCAAACAAGACCTTCCCTGGCTTTGTTCCAGGGAGGTCCCATCTTCGTAAACATAATAGATTTATTTGCAGAAGTGAAAATTGACAGTCAGGAAAAAGCTGTAGATGTTATATAATGGACCTCGGTAAGGTTTTTGATGAACTAAAGGAAGGTAATGGTTGTCTGATTAATAAGTTTGCAGATGGCACTATGATTGGTGGAGTAGCAGAAAGTAAAGGGGACTGTCAGAGAATGCAGCAGAAAATAGGTAGATTGGAGAGTTGTGCAGAGAAATGGCAAATAGAGTTCAATCCGGACAACTGTGAGATGAAGCATTTTGGAAGATGCAATTCAAGAATGAACTATATGGTAAATGGAAAAAAAAAAGGCCGGGGCAAAATTGGTGTACAGAGAGATCTGGATGTTCAGATCCATTGTTCCTTCGAGGGGCAGATATACAGTGTGGTCAAGAAGGCTTCTCCACACATCCCTGAATGTGATGGGACTGGGTAATAGATTAGTTAAGAAGTAATTGGAGACAGCAGGCATAGCCTTTACTAATCGAGGCATAGATTACAAGAGCTGTATAGCACTTTGGTTAGGCCAAAAATGAATACTGTGTGTAATTCAGGGATCCACATTACAGGAAAGATGTGATTGCACTGAAAGTGGCGCAGAGGAGATTCAACAGGATGTTCCCTGGAATGGAGCATATCAGCTATGGAGGGAGGTTGGTTACTCGGGTTCGTTACTTTGGAGCAGAGAAGACTGAGGGGAACGTGATTTAGAAGACCAAGATTATGAAGGGCATGGATAGGGTGGATAGACAGCAGCGGTTCCATTAAGTCAGAGGGTCAAGAACAAATGAGCACACTTTTAAAGTGAAGGAGTTGAGATTTAGAGAGGATTTCAGGACGGTTTTTCACCTAGAGGATGTTGGCGTCTGGAATACATTTTTTGAGAGGGCAGTTGTTGTGGGTCATCGGACAGCCATTAAAAGGTACGTGGACAAGCACTTGAAGTGTCAAAACACTCACGCCTATGGGCCTGATGTATGAAAGTGGGACTAATGTAGATTGTACTGTATTTCTGAGTGTACAGAGATTGCTTCTGTGATTGTGTGGCTGTGGAAGATCAATCACTGAGCTGCCTAAGAGAGGAAATGGTGGGTTTATGAAGCGTACATTAAGAGGAGTGAACTGTAAAGCCTTCTCAACATACAGTATACCAAGGTGAAATGTTAGAGAAAGTTATTCTATTCCTTACAGGCTGAAACCAGAGAATAGGAAAATGGCAGGACTATGAAGCAACCACTTCTGTTCTGCCTTCACAAAAGAAAGCATTTCAAAAAGTAAACTCCAAGCACTTCTCAGTCTACTGCAAAAACGTAAATAGAATCAAATCTGTACATCAACAGTTTTGGAGAAATTATTTGGACTGAAATATGATAAATACCCATGACCTGTTAATCTTTTTGTTGATTACGAAGGGAGGTGGCCAAGGTAACAATGAATACTCTGTTTATCCTCTTCCAAATGCTTGATGATTCTGGAACTCAATTCACAGATTTGACAGCAGCAGATGTAACCCCAGTATTTCTGATGGAGGCAGGGAATCACAGTCTGCTTCGCACCAAAAAAGCAATCAGGACAATACAAGAGTCTATTACAAAGGACGCGTTTTTCGGGAACTTAGAACATTATATTAATATAAAAGTAATGAACATAGATAAAGTCATTGCCGATTTATTAAAGGCCAATCATATTTGAGAAATTGATGGGAAATAAATTATGGCGCAGCAATGGATGCACTGAATTTGGATTATCAGAAACACTTTTGATGAAGTCCCAACTCTAGCATTGTGACAATGCTACTCCTTTAACAAGTTTATTCCGCTCTTGTTTTATTTTACATGACTGTCTTAAAAGCAGCGGATCCACAAAGTCTGGGTTTGACTACTTGGGAATGCTTTCAAGTCTAAAATAAAAGCAAGCATGATGAGGAGCAAGGTATCGTAGGTCTGGTCATGTACAATAAGACAGGAATAATTATTCACATCATACTGAAGGAGTGATCACAGTATGGTTGAATTTAGAATGCAGATGGAGTGTGTGAAGATAAAATCCAATAACAGGTTGTTGTGCTTCTGCAAGGGAGACTACAATAGAATGAGGGAGGAGTTCGCTAAAGTCACCTCAAAACAAATACTTCATGATGGGAGAGTTGGCAAGCAGTGGAGAATTTTCAAAGAAGATTTTTAATTTCCGTGGCAAAAGTATATTCCAGTGAAAAGGAAAGACTCCAATAAAATGGGTAATCTGTCAATTGTGCCCAAGGAAAAAAGGGACGCTATCAAATTGAAAGAGAAGGAATGCGACAGCAGAAACCTAAAAGATTGGGCAAAATATTAAAGGTCAACAGAAAGCCACAAAATGAACTATAAAGAAAAGTATGATAGAACACGAGAAGAAAAAAGAAACAAGTACAGAATATAATGATAGATAGATGATGGTATATACCATAAATATATAAAATTTTAAAAAAGAATCATGTAAATGTTGATCCTTCAGAGGATGGGAATGGTCATTTCGTCATAGGATATGACGAAATGGCCGAGACATTGAACAGGAGTTCTTTATCTGTCATCATAGTGGAGGACACCAATAGCATGCTCGTAACAGCCAAAGAGACGGAGGTAGTCGAGGATCTTGGAAACAATCATTATTATGGAAGAGATAGTGTTGCACAAGCTAACGGAGCTGAGGGTAGGCAAATCTCCTGGCCGTGATGGAATGCATTCCAGAGTTCTAGAAGCGATATCGTGAGAAATAGTAAATGCAATTGTGGCAATTTGATAAAATTTACTGAACTCCAGGGTATTCCCAGCAGATTGGAAAACAGCAAATGTGATGCCACTGTTCAAAAAAGGAGGTAAGCAAAATATGGGGAATTATAGACCAGTTAGCTTTTCCTATGTAGTGGGGAAACTGCTTGAGTGTATTATCAAGGAAGAAAGAGCAAAGCATTTCAATAGAAATCGTCCCATTGCGCAGACGCAGCATGGGTTCATGAAGAACAGGTCATGTTTAAAAGTCTTTTGGAAATCTACGGAGACAATACGAGCAAGGTGAACAACGAGGCCCCAGTGGCTATGGTGTACCTAGATTTCCAAAAGGTCTTCAACAAGTTGCCACACAAGAATCTGCTGCATAAGAAAAAGGTGCATGACGTTAAAGGTAAATTATCAGCACAGAGGGTTGCTGGACTAACAGGAAGCAAATTGTGAGTGTAAGGGAGTGACATTCTGGCTGGCAATCAATACCTAGTGGTGTGCCTCAGGGATCGGTGTTGGGGCCACAATTATTCACAAGTTATATAGATGATTTGGAGTTGGGGAGAACGTGTAGTGTGTCAAGGTTTTCAGATGACACGAAGATGTGTTTCAGAGCAAAGCATGTAGAGGACTGTGAGACCTCGTGGATGAACATAGATATTTTGAGTGAGTGGGTAAAGATCTGGCAGATGGAATACACTGTTGATAAATGTGATATCATCCATTTTGTTGGGAGTGCCAGTAAAAAGGATTATTACTTGAATGGTAAAACATTGCAGCATGCTGTCATACAGAGGGACCTGCGTGTCCATGTGCATGAATCATAGAAGGTTGGTCTGCAGGTACAGCAATTACTGAGGAAAGCAAATGGAATGTTGCCCTTCATTGCTGAAGGGATTGAGGTTATAAGCAGGGAGGTTATGTTGCAGCTGTCCAGGGTGCTGGTGAGGCCACACCTGGAGTACTGTATGCAGTTTTGGTCTCCTTACTTCAGGAAGAATATACTGGCACTGGACGGGGTGCAGAGGTTGTTTATTCGGGTGATTCCAGAGGTGAGGGGGTTGGCTTATGAGGTGTTATAGAGCAGACTGGAACTGTATTCATTGGAATTTAGAAGAATGAGGGGATTACCTCATAGAAACATATAAAATTAAGCAGTGAGTATATAAGATAGAAGTAGAGAGGATGTTTCCACTGGCAGGTGAAGCTAAGAAGAGGGAATGGCCTCAATATTAGAGGGAGTAGATTCAGGATTGAATTGAGAAGGAAGCTCTTCACACAGAGGTTTGTAATCTCTGGAATTCCCTGCTCAGTTAAGTAGTTGGTACTACTTCAGAAAAAGGTTTAAAACTAAGATAGATACTTTTTGAACAATAAAGTAAATATGGGATACAGTGAGAGCGTGGGAAAGTAGATCAGAGTCTACGAGTAGATCAGTCATGATCTTATTGAATGGCAGAGGACCAGACGGCCTACTCCTGCTCCTAGTTCTTCTGTTCTTATGAAAGCGGAGTGGCCAGTTATCCCAGTTTTGCTCCTCTGCTTTGGTTTGCTTGGTCTGATTTTCTATTAAGACCTCGGAGAAGTTTGATATAAAGGGCTTGCATGGCCGCTTCAGAGACAATTGAAGAGTTTACCACATGTCTGTATATCTGGAGTTACTTTTTGGGTCGACCAGGAACGCACGGGAGATTCACTTCCTGAATGTACATTGGGGAAGGCAATTTACGTTGACAATGGACATGCGCTTCAAGGTCAATATTACTGGCACCAGATTTTAGATCTCGATATTTTATTAATTGTTTCTAACTTCCACCAGCTGCCAGAGAATTATTCTGGTCTAGATTAGTAATCCAGTGACACTTCCACAGCAACACCGTCTCCACATGGGGGCCTGTGCACATTATTTCTGTGGTGGTCGACAGCTCTTTCAAATGAATTCTTAATAATTTGATTATCGTGATGGGACTGAGGGGGAGGTAGTTGGTCAGATTGTAATTAATCTCCTCTTAGGGGACGGGACAATTTTGTGTAATTTTCCACATTGCCAGGGAGATGTCAGAGTTGGAGCTGGAATGAAACAGCTTCCACAGAGACACGGCTTGTTGTGCAGCACAAGTCTTTAGTTCAATTGCAGGAATGGTTTCAGGATCCATTCCCTTTTTCGTATCTACTGTGTTCAGCTGTTTCTTCATGTTACGTGCAGCGAATCGAATTGTTTTAAGTCTGGCATCTGCAATTCTGTGGGGATCATCCAAGCAACACTCCTGGCTGAGGATGGTGAATAATTGCATCCTTGTCTTTTACGCTGATGTGCAGGAAGGTTCCATTTTTTTCGGGGAATGGCAAAGCAATAGCCGAGTGGTGTTGCTGCAGATGTGTTAGTATAACAACCATAGGAATGTTCTGGTGACCTGAGTTCAAATCCTGTTACAGTACATGATCGAACTCCAATCCAATAAATGTTTGGGATTAAGAGTCTAATGATGATCATGAATCAATTGCTGATTTTTGGGAGAAATCGATTTGGTTCACTGATGTCCTTTAGGGAAGAAAGCTGCCATCCATGCCTGCTCTGGTCCACATGTAACTCTAGACACACAGCAATGTCATTGACTCTTAACAGTCCTCTGGGCAATAAATGCTGACCTATTCAGCGATTACCTAATACCAGTGAACGTTGTTTTCAAATAATATTTGTGGAGTCCTTTTCTCTCGTCAGTTGTTCCATGGTTAAACCCCATTTCTGACTGGATGTGGCAGGACTGAAGAGTTTCGATCTGATCTGTTTACTTTGTAATCATGTTGCCTTCTCTATCAGATATTAGTCCTGCTGTTTGGAATGTAAATGCAGTAGTCAGTGTGATAGCTTTAAATGGATTGTCAACTTTTTCACGCAGTGGTTGTGTGTGTATGGAATGAGCTGCCAGATTAGCTGTTACATGCAAGTACAGTGTCAACATTTAAAAGACATTTGAACAAACATATGAATGGGAAGCGTTTAGAGACATGTGGACCAAATGCAATCAGATGGGACTAGTTTAGTTTGAATAACCTGGTCAGCATGGTTAGATGAAATGTTTGTGTGCAATATGACTGTATTAATCTAGAAGATTATTGGAAAAAGCAAGAAATAGATGGAAAAAGGATAAAAAAATGTAAATAAATTGGCAAGAAATATAAAAACAAGCATCACAAGTTTTTCTGTGTGTATATAAAAAGTTGAAATGAGTGTGTGACCTTTGATAGAATGAAAGTCAGGAAAGTATATTGAGGACATTCGGAGGGTGTGACTGGGGAAGTGGCTACAGGGAACAGGCCGATAATTTACACCAGGATTTGACATCAATCCTCACAGGGAAGGCACTGTAAGTATTTCAATATCATCAAGAAAATGGTAATAGGAGGGTTCTCGAACTGTCTCTAACAAAAGGTACAAGGTTTTTAACAACAGATAAGACGAAGGATAGGCAGGTCAGCAGTAATTCATAGTTGGTTTTAAACGAAGCGGTTACAGAGTGACTGGTGCCACTGTGTGAAATATTCCATCACTCTCTGGATTACAAAAGTGTTCCAGCGAAACTCGTGAAGCTCCAATATGGCATCTGTTTTCAAGGATGGAGCGAGACAGAAATCAGGAACCACTTAGCCTAACCATTATTGCTGGGAACCTGCGAGAGTCTGTTATTAAGGAAGGAATTGCAGGACATTTAGAAAAGCTTCCGGCAGAGTCAGCATAGTTTTGTTAAAGGGAAACTATGTTCTGCCTTGTAAAGTGATGCAAGTTTTTTTTCTGGAGATCACATGAGAATGTAACAAGCGGACTTGATAAAGGGAAACTGGTAAACATGAGGCTTTCCCAAGACTTTCCACAGGGTATCACAAAGTTAAGGTTCTTCCACCAAACAGAAACTCATAGTATGATGGATAATGTATTAGCATGGGATGACGGATGGTTATCACATAGAAATTGGAGAGTCAGGATTCATTGATCTTTATGATAAAGACATATGTGCTGGAGTAGCACCAATATCAGTCCAATGGCTTCAGTTATTTTCATCTATAGTGAGAGCCTGAGGGAGGGTGCTGAGTGCAATACACATCCGAGTTTGAGGATGACACTGACAACCAAAAGGCAGGCTGTTATTTAATGAAGAGGAGTCCCAACAAAGGAGCAGTACAAAGGGATTGGAGTGTTCCAGCGCATGAAACATAAAGCCATCATGCTGATGCAGAAAGTAACTAGATTGGTACATTACGCGGGTTTCTGGGATGAAAGGGTTGAATTATTGAGTACATCAAAAATGGTGAGGCAATTATTCATTGTGCTTGAAATGAATGAGCGTGACATTACTGAAATGGACAAGGTACAGAGGGGAAAATGAGGACTGCAGATACTGGGGATCAGAGATTAAAAATATGTTGCTGGAAAAGCACAGCAGGTCAGGCAGCATCAAAGTAGAAGGAGAATTGACGTTAAGGGCTTATGCCTGAAACATCGATTGTCCTTCTCCTTTGATGCTGCCTGACCTGCTGCGCTTTTCCAACAACACATTTTTAAGGTACAGAGGGGGCTTGACAAGGTATTTGTTGAGAATGTGGTTCCACACCTGGGCAGAGTGTCTCACTCTGGGACATTGATACGGAATAAGGGACATCGAATTTCAAACTGAGATGTAAAGAAATGTCATCTTTCAGAAGGTAGTGAATTACTGGAATTCCCGAACCCAGAGATTTGTGGAAGGTGGGTCACTGAATGTATTTACACAGAGGGTGGATTGGTTTCGGTCATACAACCGAGTTGAGAGATACGCGGAGGTAGCAGGAAAGTGGAGTTGAGCTAGCCTGGATTCTCCAAGTACATTTTCGAAACAAGGCCTAACCATCGGAGTGCCCTCGATCTGCTTCTGTGTAGCAGGTCCGAAGCGCTGAATAGAACATCAGAACACAGGGCTGAGGGACACTAGTGGGCCATTCGACCCTTAGACACTACTCCACCAGTAAAGTAGGTCATGGTTCAACTCATTGTGCTCTCAGCTGCACTTTTCTCTCCATTATCCCTGATACACATGTCTATGGAAAATCAGATGAAGCCAGCCTCAATATAATAAAAAGATTCAGCCATCACAAACTTCTGGGAAAAAATATTTGCACTTGAATAAATTCCCACTTTGTGAATTCTCCTCACTCCGGTTCTGACTGTGGTTGTAGGGTGCGACTGTTACCTTTTCTAGTACCTCTCCTCCATTGTTTGTAACAAATTTTAATGTAACCAGGTTAGAGATATGGCCGATAATAAAGGTCTCAGACTGCGACAGGTTCAGTGATAGGAACAAGTCAGGCAGATTGCTTTAGTCAGCCACATATAACTAATAGAAATAACGGAGCAGCATGATGGACCTGTGGTTAGCACTGCTGCCTCATATCACCAAGGAGCTGCGTTCAACTGCAACCTTCAATTCTCCCCGCATCTGTGTGTGTTTCCTCCCGGTGATCCAGTTTCCTCCCACAGTCCAAAGATGTGCAGGTTAGACTTAATTGACCATGCTCAATTGCCCATAGTGATCAGGGATGTGTAGGTTAGCTGGTTTCGTCATGGAAAACGCAGGATTACATGGTTAGGGTAGGGGGATAGGTCTGTGTGGGCTGCCGTTCGGTGGGCCAGTGTGAACTAAATGGACAGAATTTCCTGCTTCCAACTATAGAAGTTCTATGACAATGACAAGTTTGGACTAGACAAACACCCAATGGTTATCTTCCTGATCCATGCTCCTCAAGGTCTTGCATATTTCAATAAGATCACCTCTCATTCCAAGAATAATCTGTTAAAGCCTCCATAATATTATCCCTTCATCCCAGGAATACGTGAATTGAAGCATCTCTGAACTGCTTTCAATGTAATTGTAACCTTTCTCAGGTAAGGAGACAAATTAACAACCTCACACCCCAGATGAGGTTATTTATTATTTTCTCAGTGTTATGCGACTTTGGAAATCTCTTCCCGCAGAGTATTGGAGGCAGAGATATTGAATATTTTTGAGGCTCAGACAGAAGGTTCATCGATAACAATGGAGTCAAGGATTATGTGGCAGGAATTTGCGGTGTGGGAGAAAGGCTGGCAGTAGTACAAAATGACACTAATCCAAAACACCCAGGAACATAATGCAAAACAAATGGTAAGGTAGATAGATAAAATAAATGCAAAAGTGATAGAATAGAGTTCCAATGGATCATGGGGCTGTTCTTTCATGAGACAGAGACCACTCGTCGTGGTTAAATCTGAGCGTCAGCGCACCTAAGGTGATGGGGTGAGGTTGAGAGAGCGTCTCTTCATGGTAACCTCTGTCGGTGTGGGAAATTGAACCTGTGCTGGCGTCCTCCCTCTGCATCACGAAACAGCCATCCAGCTAAATGAGTGGGCGACTGTGTAACTGTTACAGACAGAAACAGCCACAGACAAAGGACAATAAAAACTTTCCGAACAAGGTAAAAAGTTACAATTAATATAACAGTCAAGATAACGGATAAGGATAAAAGCGTTCTCGGCTAGAAATTGTATTTAATAACGAGACAAGTGCTTTGAAGCTGTCTTTGGCTGAATAATATAAAGTGAGACAAGTGAAATAAACAGATTACTAATTGTTATTGCTTACTGATAACCATAAAAGAAGTGTAGATTTTGGTCAGACTGTGTAAAATGAGCTTATCATTACATGAAAGTATACAACTTATGGAATATATTGTTTGGAGTGTCCGTCCCCATGGGAAATGCCCCCGAACAAGCGCTGGAAGAAAACCGGGGGAAAAGTGCCTGAATGTCGTCTGGTCAGTGACAGGAACCCAGGGGGTTGAATAACTGAAAGTTCCTGCAACATGGAGCTGAGAAAACCATCGAATAATCCGCAATCTCATTATAAGCTAGAGCACATTTGAAGGGTTGATTGGCCTTATGATGGATTTTAATTGGATGTGATTTGAAAAACATACATCTCTACTCCTTCCTCTTAAATGTTACATACTGGTGCACTGACAATTTCCAGAAAAAAGAAATTACTTGGAACATTTTCTGGAACATCCATAATCGAAATTCTACAGAAAATTCTCTCACCGTGTGAGGGTACTGGAAAGACGAGAAAGAAAGAGAGAAAAAGGAAAGGCGCTGCGTGCAGCAGTGAGAGTGGTGGAGCATGAGCCTTGTTCAGGGAGGTGCTATAACAGATAAACAGTGTTTATAGTGTGGGGTTAAAGTGGCGAGAGAGAGAAAGAGAGAGAGAAGGTGGGCATGCAGCAGTGAGAGTGGTTGAGCATGCGCCTTGTCCGGGGTAGATACTATTACAGATTTCAATGAGTGTGCGGGAGCAGAGAGAAGACGGTGACCCTTATCCTGGCAGTATGGAGAAGGTTATTGATGCCTGTCCTGTATTATTGGACATTTCTTCAGACCGCAGATCCTGCATTGAGCTGGGTGGTGAGCTCAAACCACTGTGCAGGGCAGCACCAAACTGACAAAGCTCAACCGTATGCCATTTGGTCTTTTCAGGGTGGTACCAGTGCTAGGGATCACTGAATATCCACGGGGCATCCAAGTGATGGTGTTTACCTCCAGCCATGAAGGGTGAGAGAATTAGGCTGGCATTGAATGAGAGGGACACTAATGGGGTGCGGTGGGTAGTTAATGAGGTGAGATCGATAAGGTAACACCAGGAAACTGACCCGGCTTCATGCAGACGATCCCTCAGTCACACTCAATGAAAATGACACTGAGATAAATGAATGTTAGTTTCTGCCCAATGAGTTGAAGAATCTGCTGACTCCACTCCCAGTTACAAAGCTGTAGAAGAAATGCTCACCCAAAACTTTCCATCACTCGAACTCACTCCAATAACCCATTCACCCATCATTCCTGGGAATACTGGCTCACGTTGCAGGATGCTGTCAAAATATCTTCATTTCAGCATTCAGAAACCTGCGATCTTCCATGAAATTGTCTTTCAATTTCCCTTTCCCTTTATTTCCCAAAAATATTTTGTTTGTTGATATTTAAACCGACTCCCCCGCTATCTCTCTCTGGCAGTGGCGTTCACACCCACAGCACCCCCTTGTCATGGCACAATGAACATATGGGCTGTAAATGGATGGGAGCTGCACATCCTGTCACTTCCAGCATGGGCTGCATGTTTCTTCACTATGGGCAGTGATCTAACACAGTGTTACTAAGGAATGTACTGGAGTAGTGAAAACAGCTGCTTAGACAGTAACTGTTCTCGGTTTACAGATCCATTCACTGCACAGATCCCCATACTGTACAGATGCCTTGTCCACGTCTATTGAGTAAGACACTGGTGTGGGCTGCAGATCACCCCATGCTGGAAAAATCGTTTAGTCAATGTTTCTGAATCAATGCATCGGTGTGTACTGTACTGCTCCACGTGTTGGATAGATAGCTAGTGGACTAGAGAGACCTGTGCTACATTCCATCATAGACTGATTACTATGTTGTACTGAACCTGGTCTGTACAGTGCTCCATGTTGAGCAGATATCTCGTCTGGGCTTATACGGTCTGGGCTGGATCTGTGAGGTGGATTAACTCTGCGATATAATTCCTGATAGAGCGATCACTCCTCCAGCATGGCGTATTCCGCTGTGAAATCTCGTGTTTCTGCAACATGTTGTTCACTAAGTAATTAGCCAATTAGAACGT
Source organism: Chiloscyllium punctatum (assembly GCF_047496795.1). Lineage (NCBI taxonomy): Eukaryota > Metazoa > Chordata > Chondrichthyes > Orectolobiformes > Hemiscylliidae > Chiloscyllium > Chiloscyllium punctatum. The sequence goes on from NC_092754.1 coordinate 86,244,396, forward strand.
GAATATCTGTCCTTTTTGTTATGGAACTGTTATGAGCAGACACATCTCAAAATATATGACGAAAGTAGTCTTGACCGGAACTTTTTTTAAATTTTAAAGATAAATATGTGGTGCTGTGTTTCAGATGCAATTCGCTTGGTCAAAATATTAGACATTAAGCAAAACACAATTCATTCAACCATTGCCGACAAAACACAGAAAAGCAGAATAATAGATTGTTTAACTCCTAAAAAATAACTGTCCCAATATGGTAACATCCTATAAAGACACACTTGTCCATCAAAAAAGTCAGGAAACAGATTGTCTCAGCTGCAGTTCTCCAATACAGGAGGAAAGAACATCAAAAAGACAATTCTGAGAGAAATCTCAGAGACGGTGTAGCAGCTGGGAGAGATTTCCAGTCTTAAAATCCTGCTGAGACCCCAGCAATAACTGGGGCAAGGTAAAAAGAAGAATCATGGTTCTGTGACAGCTTGACCGTCACTCCACAGGACCAGGCCGCATCTGCAAGGACCATGAGGCATGGACTGTATCTACACTGTTTATGGCACTGTAGGAGCCTCTCAGAAATGCCTCATTCCATCTAAGCCGTTAAATGATGGAAAGATACATGTCAAAGGTGAACATAAAGAAATAAAACAATAGGATGCAGCAGGCTTGGTTATCAGACACAGCCGGCCATGGGATCCCAGCAATTCCGACCCTGCCAAAACATCTTAGGATCATCGAGCTAGTGAATAGAAAGCATCATCTCTCTGCCTCACCCCTAACTTTACGATTGGAGATGATGTTATTTGCCCAATATTCAGCGATGACAACATCCCAAACAGACCAAGTATTATTGTGACTTATAAGGATTGTAGTGAAAGGGTTAACTGGAGCTGTTTGTACATTGACTGTGATTGATGTCAGTCTCCATGGATACTTACTGTGTCGTTGAAGGGTTTCCCTCTTCCATCAGTAAGGGGTTTCCTTCAACCTGTTATTCCATATTATCAGCAGCAGCGTCATCCTCAAGATAATTGGGGTCAGCAGCTTCAGGGAGAGGGAGAGGAAGAGAATCTTAGAACAGCAGACTGGAATGTTCCAACAATGGATCAGAATCTGAGAACATGAGGCTGGAATGTTCCAACAAGGGATCAGAATCTGAGAGCATTAGGCTGGAATGTTCCAACAATGGATCAGAATCTGAGAGCATTAGACTGGAATGTTCTAACAATGGATCAGAATCTGATAGCAATAGACTGGAATGTTCCAACAATGGATCAGAATCTGAGAGCATTAGACTGGAATGTTCCAACAATGGATCAGACTCTGAGAGCATTAGACTGAAATGTTCTAACAATGGATCAGAATCTGATAGCATTAGACTGGAATGTTCCAACAATGGATCAGAATCTGAGAGCATTAGACTGGAATGTTCCAACAATGGATCAGACTCTGAGAACATTAGACTGGAATATTCCAACAATGGATCAGAATCTGAGAGCATTAGACTGGAATGTTCCAACAATGGATCAGAATCTGAGAGCATTAGACCGAAATGTTCTAACAATGGATCAGAATCTGATAGCATTAGACTGGAATGTTCCAACAATGGATCAGAATCTGAGAGCATTAGACTGGAATGTTCCAAAAATGGATCAGAATCTGAGAGCATTAGACTGGAATGTTCCAACAATGGACAGTAGTTTGTCCTTGGGTCTATACGTGCTTTCTAGGGATTGGGCATGGTTAGAGTTGCGGATACGACTCGTCCTAATGATTATTCAGGCAGTTTACTATCCTATACTTGCTATTACTGTTGTACCTGGTAAGCCTATTTCTGTCAATTCTATTAGCGATGGTGAGGGTTATTGCTATTTCTGTTATTTATATTTAACAAATACATAACCTGTTACGTTCAGTTTCAGTCACAAATTCCACATCATTTCTATCAATTTCCGAATCCTCACTCATAAACATCTAAGAAGGAACAAGACTGTTCAGACATGAGTTTTCCTTTTGCCCTGAACTGTTCTATGTCTCTATATTCTCTGTTATCAACTCTGCCTACACCCACCATTATAATATCCCCAGTCTCCATCTCTGCCTCAGTGCTGTTCCAAAATAAGTCATCATCTGCCCCCTTGTTAACTTCAGATTTTACGGCTCCAGTTCTTTTCTGGCCACTCTTCCAGTTACAAATATTTTGACTACAAGCTTGTACTTGTCTCTCCAGTTATTTCATAATAGGAACCTCATATCAGAATAATAATTTCACTTGCTGTGACATGACACTAAAGGCATTGTTTCAAATTCTACCAGAATCAATGATAGAACTTAAATTTAAGTGGCAACAATTGGAAAGAAACCTCATTTTACAAACAGCAACCAAAAACCATCAGGATTTCTTTTATTATTTCAATGATAGCCTTTGGTAAAGAAATCAACTGTCACAAAAAAAAGATTGGCTCCATATTGTCTTGACAAATGGTCTCGCAGTCAATATCATTTACTGATGGATGACAAATGCTGCCCTTGCCGGTGATGCTGACATCTCGTGAAACAACAGAATTAAAGGGGAAATAAACCATGGAAGTGTGGATGATGGAGATCTGAAATAAAATTGCACAGCCTCTGAAAATATTGGTGAATCTCAGCAAGTATGGCAGCCTCTGTCAGGAGAAAAACAGATAAAGATTCGAATCTAGTGACCCGACATCACAACTGAAAAATCCGGGAAGTAATGTTATTTATATCAGAGATGTTCGGATGTGTGAGGGAAAGGTTAGTTGAGTGGATGTAAAAATGCCCAGCGAGAAAGAGAGAGAGAGAGAGAGAGAGAGAGAGAGAGAGAGAGAAATGAAAAGCAAACATAGGAACTGCTGATGATGAACCAGAAGAAAAATAAAATGGGAGCTTACTCTAAAATTTCCCCTTTTTCCCATATTCCTGAATATCATGTGAATTTAGAGGTGCCCCGGTTTACATTGAGTTATATTCCCTCTGTCTTTCTTCTCTGAGTGTAATGATCAACTCCATCGGCAATACTGGTGCCGCCCTTATAGTTGCTGAGAGACAAAGAAACGGAATGACACATTGTCAACTGATTTTTTTTAAAGAAATTAAGTGTAACTGCAGGGTCGTGCAGAGATGTAACTGTTTTTTCTGCTAAGAACAGAAACATTTTCAACACTGGTTGGTTGCACCGTGTGTGAGGATTTGACTTGCTCCAGTAATTACAGAGAAAAGAGACGTTCTGTGGACGCTTTTCACATGTTTGTGTTATCAGCTGTTGCGTCTATTCAGGGATATCCAAGTGTATGGTAACCCAAGTCTGGACGAGATATGAGCACTGCATTTACAGAGTGTTCTGGGTCCATGGTAAACACATGGAATTGTGGATACACAGAAGAGAAACTGTGTACACAGGGACGACCAGGGCACTGCATGTTCTTTCCAGGAATTTCCAGGAACATTTGTCTAAGCTGGACCATTTCCAAGTGTAAAATGTGAAACCAGCGTCTTCAAAAATGAGGTAGTCACTGAGCTGTGCCTCCTCCTTCAAACTCACACCAGGGACAGGACTGTGCTGACACTCACCATGAAGTGAACTGGATTGATTCTGGAACTTTCCAGGTAGTGTGGGTGACATATCCATCACCATGAGTGTATTGGATTGATTCTGGAACTTCCCATGCAGAGTGGGTGACATATCCGGAGTGCAGGCCTCCGATATATTACAAGCTGATAGGAGCCACCTGCCTGCTGAGAGGATTACATTGGTTCTGTCTCCACAGAAGAAGGTGCAGAAACGAACTTCCAGAAATGCTGGGGAACAGGGGCTGTGGTGAAAATCATATCATTATTTTCCAAGTGTCTAGTTGTCACATTCCTCATAAAAGGTTACAATGTTTTTCTCACAGCTGACATCAAGCTATTTAGTTTTCTGTTTGCCCTCTCCGTCCTGTTTTAAATGTTTAGGGGAACAATAGCTGCTTTCCAGTCTGCAGGATCCTTTCCAGTATCTAACCAGCTTTGACGAATAGTCAGTAATTCTTTCAGTAGCTCTGTTGCGACCTCTTTAATATTCGCTCTCATCTTCCGCCTAGGAACCCTCCAATCACATGGGATGAATGCAGATTTCTCCAGATTCCTCATTTCCCCTCCCCCCAACCTTATCTCAGTCCCAACCCTCGGACTCAGCACTGCCTTCTTGACCTGCAGTCTTCTTCCCGACCTCTCCATCCCCACCCCCTCTCCAGCATATCACACTCACCTTAACCTCCTTCAACCTATCGCATTCCCAACACTCCCCCCTAAGTCCCTCCTCCCTACCTTTTATCTTAGACTGCTTGGCACATCTTTCTCAATCCTGAAGAAGGGCTTATGCCCAAATCATCGATTCTCCTAATCCTTGGATGCTGCCTGATCTGCTACGCTTTTCCAGCAACAAATTTTCAGCTCTGATCCTCAGCATCTGCAGTCCTCACTTTCTCCCTGTTTCACGGAATTGAGTGTTTACGTTATAAGGACAGGCTCGATGGACAAGGAACGTTTCCGCTGCAGCTATGAAAGTTGAAACCTTATCAACCTTATAGAGGTTTATAAAACAAAGAGAGGTATAGATAATGTTGAATGGAAGGTGCCCTTTCCTTTGGGTGGTGGATTTCAAGACTATGGGGTAATTTTAAGATGACAGGAGAAAGGTATACAAAAGACGTATTATCATAGAGCTACCCAGCTCTACCCAACTTGTCCCTGCCAAACAGATGTCCTACATTAATGTAGTTCCATTTTCCAGCATTTGGCCCATATCCCCCTAAACACCTCCTATTCATGTGCCTGTCCACATGCCTTTTAAATGTTGTAATTGTCCCAGACTGCACAACTTCTTCTGGCAGCTCGTTACATACACAGCACCCTCTCATTGAAAACGTTGCCCCTTAGTTCCTTTTTGAGTCTTCCCCTCTGACCTTAAACCTATGTCCTCTAGATTTGGAGCGTGCAACCCCGGGGGAAAGTCATTGGCTATTGACACTATCCATTCCACTTGTGAGTATATAAACTTCTATGATTACTTCTCAACCGCTGATGCTCCAGAGAAAATAACCCTGGCATATTCAGCCCCTCCATAAATCTCAAAACATCCAACCCTGGATGTTTGTAAATCTTTTCTGAATCCTTTCAGGTTTCACACATCCTTTCTCGAAGAGCAATACCGTAATTGTACGAAGTATTCAAGAGTGGCCTAACCAATGTCCTGCACAGCTGCAATATAACCTTCCAAGTCCTACTTCCAATGCACTATCCAACAACGACAAGCATATCAAACACCTTCTTCAATATCCTATATACCTGCAACGCTCCTTTCTAAGTACTATGAACCTGTTCTCCAAGATCTCTTTGTTTAGCAACAGTGCCCAGAGACTTAACATTAAATGTATAAGCTAAGCCTTGAATTTCCTTTCCAAATTGTATCACTTCACATTTATTTAAGTTAAATTTATCTGCAACTCTTCAACCCATTCGTTCATCTGATCAAGATCCCGCTATAATCTGAGGTAATCATTTTCTCTGTCCTCTGCACCTTCAATTTTGGAGTCAAATATGAACTTACTGACCATACCTCCTGTGTTCACATCCAAATCAATTATGTAAATGATGAACAGCAGTGGAACCAGCACCAATCTTTGTGGCACACCAATGGACACGGGCCTCCAGTCTGAAAAAAAACCCTTCACCACAACCCTCTGTCTTTTATCTTAGAGCCAGTTCTGTATCCAAATGGCTAGTTCTCTTTGTATTCCATGAGATCTCACCTTGCTAACAAATCTTTCATGGGGGACCTTGATGAATGCTTTACTGAAGCCAATATAGATCATGTCCACTGCTCTGTCCTCATCAATGCCTTTTGCTACTTCTTAAAATAAAAAGTAATCCAGTTCGTGAGACATGACCGCCCATGCAGAAAGCCATGTTGATTTTCCTTTATCAGTCCTTGGCTTTCCAAATACATGTAAATCCTGTCGTTAGGATTCTCTCCAACAACTTGCCCACCACCGATGTCAGGCTCACTTGTCTATTGTTCCCTGGCTTTTCCTTGCCAGTTTGTTTAATAATCGCACCACGTTCAGTCAGCCTCATGTATCCCAGCACCTCAGCTATGGCTATTGATGATAAGAACATCTCATCAAGATTTCCAGCAATCGAGCTTCCCACAGAGTTCTTGTGTATACCTGATCAGGACTTATGAAGTGCATTGTGATTACACATCATTTGGTTCGTGTACGGCATGAACGTCCTCAGAAGTGATAGATGTTGGGAAAGTTACAACGTTTAAAAGACATTTTATTAAGTACAAGAATAAGTGAAGGTTTGGAAAAATATGTTTCAAGCGCTGGAATGTGGACGAGTTTAGTTTGAGATTATCGTTAGAATTGAGTGTATGGGCTGATATGTCTGTTTTCAAACCCCCTGTATAACTCTATGCTTGCATGTGTGTTTGTATGCATCTGTATATTTCTGTCCACGCTTGTCGATTTGTGTGACTCTATATGTGTATCTATCTCTTTGTGTGTTCTGCATTAGTGTTTGTATGTATGTTTGCATCTCTATTTCTGCATCTGTGTGGAATGGGAACTGTTTTGTTTTGGGGTGAATCATTGAATGGTGTTCAAAGCCTCCCTTCCTCCCCTCCCTCTCCCTCTGCCTCTCCTTCTTCTGCTGAAAATGATACAATGCCATGCTCTGTTGGAGTGTTTTAGGACTTTTCAATCCTTTCTTACATCTAAGCTTATTTGTAAGGATAAATCACTAAACATTGCATTTTACTAGATGTGTGTGTGCGTGCGTGTGTGCATGTGTGTATGTGTTTGTGTGCGTCAATGTGTGTATGTGCATCTGTGTGTGTGTGTTTGTGTTTGTATGCCTGTGTGGGCAGCTGTGTGTATGTATGTGCGTCTGCGTGTGTATGCATGTCTTTGTGTATCTGTGTGTGTTAGTGTGTGCCCTTGTTCTGTGTGTGTGCGTGCCTGTGTGTCAGTGTACATCTCTGTGTGTGTGCATGTGTGTGGGGAATGTGGGTGTCTGTGTATGGGTGGTTGTGGGTATCTGTTTGTGTGTGTGAGTTTGTGTGTGTGCTTGCCTGTGTGTTGGTTTGTATGGGTGTGTTTCCTGTGTGATGTACGTCAATGAGTGTGAGCTTCTGTCTGCATGCCTGTGTGTATGTCTGTCTGTTTGTGTATCTTTGTGCCTATGTGTGTGAATGTGTCTATGTGTGTTTGTGTCTGTGTGTTCGTGTGCGTTATGCATGTGTCTGCCCCTGTGTTAGGGTGTGTCTATTTGAGTATATATATCTGTTTGTGTGTGCCTGTTTTCGCAGATGTGTGCACGTGTGGGGATTGTGGGTGTGCATGTGACTGTTTGAGTATGTCTGTCCGTGTGTGTGTTTGTGTGTGTGTGTGTTTGTGTGTCTGTGTGCACCTGTGTGTGCCTGTGTGTGAGCCTAGGTTTGCGTGTGTGGGGAGGGTGAGTGTCTGTGTGTGGAAGGAGAGTGTCGTTGTCTTCATGGGTGGGAAGTGTGGCTGTCAGTGTGTTTATGTGTGTGTCGTTACGTGTGTCTGTGTGTGTCTGAGGCTGTCTGTGTATTTGTTTCTGTGTCTGTGTGTGTGCGTGTGTCTCTCTTGAAAGAGTGTGGTGCTGAAGAAGCGCAACTGTTCAAGCAGCATCCAAGGAGCAGGAGAGTCGAAATATCGAGCATAAGCCCTTCATTAGGAATGAGGCTTGTGGGCCAAGGGTTCCGAAGGATAAATGGAAGGCAGTGGCCTGGAGGGAAAGTAGCTGGGAAGGCGATTGTTGAATGAAGGTGGGCTGAAGGTGATAGTTTAGAGTGGAAGGTGGAGTGGATAGGTGGGAAGGAAGACGAACAGGTTGTGCAGTTCAAGAAGGAAGGGCCGAGTTGTAGGGTTGGATCTGGAATAAGGTGGGGGGAGGGGAAATGACGAACCTGGTGGCATCTGTGGCTGTGTGTGTTTTGCGTATGTGTGCCTGTATGTGTGTGTCGGTCGGCATGTGTACATCTCTGTGTGTCTGTTTGTGCACCTGCATGTCTCTCTGCATCTGGGCATGTGTGTGTATCTGGGTGTGGGGTGGCTGTGCGTATGTGTGTGTGTATGTGTGTCTCTGTTGAAAGAGTGTAATGCTGAAAAAGAACAACCGTTCAGGCAGCATCCAAGGTACACTGACGGGGTGAATGGCTTTTCACATATCAGCAAGTTGAGGGAAGCAAGGGGTTAGCAGGAAAGTGGTGTTGAGCGCTTGATTGATCGGCAATGCCCTTATTGAAAGACAGTGCAGGCTTGAGGGGCCGAATATCCTACTCCTGCTCCCATTTCTTATGTTGTCATGTTATTCGTTTGGAAAGTAACTGGTTATTTTCATGGAGGTTGTGTTGTACAACGTTGCATTCAAGGAGAGCAGAAGATTTTTTGAGTTAACCCTGGGTGGGGTATGGGAACTGCATTCCCAGTGTACCTGGGTCTGACCCACATCTCAAGCAGATGTTGTAGAGATTGGAAACATGGAAAGATGGATTGGGGATTCACTTCCTGACCCAGCCTGGATTTTCCAAGTACATTTCTGAAACTACACCTAACCATTGGAGTGGCCTCGATCTGCCCCTGTGTAGCAGGTCCGAAGGGATGAATGGAACATCAGAATGTAGGGCTGAGGGACACGCGTCTGCGCGTGTATGTCAGTCTGCGTATGTACATCTCTGTGTATCTGTTTGTGCTCTGTGTCACTCTGCATCCGGGTGTGTGTGTGTGTGTTTGTGTGGTTGTGTCTGTGTGGGTGTGGGGTGTCTCTGAGTATGTGTGTGTGTCTGTGTGCAGTTGTATGTGTGCCTGCATGTGTGTTTGTTTCTGTGAGTGTGTGTCTATCGATGCATGTATCTGTTTTTGACTGCATCTGTGTGTGTGTTGTGTGTGTTGCTGTGCGTCTGTTTGTGCCTGTTTCTGTGAGTGGGTGTGCCTCTGTCTGTGTGTATGTGTGTGTTTGTGTATGCGTCTGTTTGTGTGCGTGTGTGTGTGTGTCTATGTGTCGGTGTGTGTCTGTGTATCTGTGTATGTGTGTTTGTGTGTGTGTATCTGTCTGTGTTTGGATGGCGCTTTGAGCTGCACCCCTCCCTCTGTCCCTCCCAAACTGAATCCCTGATGATTATCACCCTCCACTCCCACATGTACAGTTGTATGTGGAGGCCAGCAGAGACTGACAGCAACAGAAAGCTCAGCCGGTCTGACAGCAGCTGTGGACAAAAGTGAATGGACCCTTCATCAGATCTCGTATCTGGGGGATACTACATCACTCTAAGCACCATAGAGACTGCAGACTCACCTCACACTGATGCACACAGATAGACACACATTAATACAGAGTCATAGAGACATTCACTAATACACAGAAACACACAGAGACATGGAGTGCCTGCCAGCAGTTCTCTTGCTCCATGGTAGCCTTGTCAATATTTCAATTATTCTTTCTGGTGTTTGCCAGTATTTAGGTCTGTCCTCAGGGACTGTGTTAGTCTTGCACTTGTTCACAATAGTGAGTGAGTCAGTATTTCTGTGTGGAGTGTGCCTGTAGGACAATTTCAATGTTTGCAGATACCAAACCTGGATGAATTATAAAGTTCGTGGAGATCAGCGTGGAACTCCAGCAGGAGAGTGACACATTGCTGTAGGGTGCAGGTTTGTGGGAGATCAGAATCAATGTGAGGTGCAGTGTGAGGTGATGCACCTTGGTAGGAATAACTCTGAAATCAATATAATACATTCTGTACAAGTATAAAGGGGTGTTGCAGCAGAGGGCACTGCGTGTATATGAGCACAAATTATTGAAGATGTCAGGACAAGTGGGGAGAGCAGAAAATATCAGAGATTAGTTTCAGTATCTGAGCTGTTTACAGGAGGAAGTGGAGCAGGGAGCCTCCATGCTCCCTTCCTGGGAGGTGGTGGTGACGATGTGTTGTGAGCCCACCCTTCTGCCCACCGAGACCTTTGGGATTCATTTGTACCAGCTCAACCTAAAAGGGAGATGGCATCAGGGCCACGGATTTTATGTTGTGTCAGGGTGAACAGAACTGCCAGTGGGTTTAAAGTGAGAATTGATCTTCACTGAGCTTTGCTCTTTACTCGGTTGGCGGGACGTGGATGTTTCGGAATCTTCACACGAGGCGTCCTGGTCTCTCTGGTTTGTATCAGAGTCCTCCCCACATATTGGTGGGGGTGACGGAATGTCACTCTCGACTTGGCCCTTTCTGTCCTATTTCAGGCTGTTTCTCCTGGAATGGGAGAAAGGGTGGGAGAGGGGTGGGAGTGGGTGGTCTTGCTGTTAGTGCTGGTGTAGGTGAGGGACATGGTGAGGTGTCCCGAGGGAGTCAGTCCACACTGTTTTATCTATGCAGTGTTATTGGTGTGGGGGGTTAAGTGGAGGGAGAGAGAGAGAAAGGGAGACTGCTGGTAGTAGTGAGAGTGTTGAAGCATGAGCCCTGTTCAGGGGTCGGTGCTATAACAGATATGCAGTGAGTACGAGGAAGCAGAGAGAATATGGTGACCCTTGTCCTGACAGAACGGGGAAGGTTATTGGTGCTTGTCCTGTATTGCTGGACATTTCTTCAGACCGCAGAAACTCCACTGAATTGGATGGTGAGTTCAGACCAAGCTCGATGGGTCTGGTTGTGTGGCCCACTCTAGGAAGAGAATGGTCCTCCTCTGTACTAGCTCATCCACCAAGATTTCCGTGACTCTGTTGACTAACCGTTGTGCAATTTTCCATTAATGGTAAACTGTGCAGGGCAGCTCCAACCGGAGAAAGCTGAACCGTGTGCCCTTTGGCCTTTTGAAGATGGCACCAGTGCCAGGGATCACGGAATATCTAAAGTCATGCGGACGTTCGTGAGTACCTCCAACCATGAAGGAAAATCGAGCTGGCATTGAATGAGAGGGATGCCATGGGGTGGGATAGGTAGTTAATGAGGTGAGTTCGTTGAGATATCACCAGGAAACTAGCTCAGTCTCATACAGACAATCCTTCTGTCATACTCAGTGAAAATGTCACTGTGATAAATTATTGTTAGATGCAGCCCAATGTATCGAAGATTCTGCTGACCCTACTCACAGTTACAAAGCTGGCAAACAAATGCTCATCCTCAATACTCTCCATCATCTGAACTCACACCAGTATCTGATTCACCCATCATTCCTGGAAACACTGGCTCATGTTGCAGGATTCCGTTGAAATGTCTCCATTTCAGAATTCTGGATCCTGGGAACACATCCTTCCATGGCATTGTCACTCAATCTCGCTCTCTCTGTCTATTACCCAAACCCCTCCCATTTGTTGACTCTTGAACTGATTCTCCGCCATTTCTCTCTGGCGGTGTTGTTCACACCCACAGCATCCCTGTGTCAAGATACAATGGAGATATGCAGCTGTAAATGGTTTGGAGCTGTACATCCTGTTACTTCCAGCATGGGCTGCAAGTTTCCCCACACTGGGCAGTGATCTAACACAGTGTTGCTGAGCAATTCACTGAGATGATGGACACAGTTCCACACTCTGGTCGCATATCTCATCTTGGTTTATAAATCAATGCACTGCTGTGGTCTGCATACTCTGGGTAAATTGTGGTTGCATTGCACAATACACCAACCCGGTCTGCACAGTGCTTCCTGCTGAACACATATCTCACCTGGGTTTATAGATCAATGCACTGCGACAGTGTGCCCATTGTTCCGCTCTGGACTGATTGCAGGGTAGTGTTCAGCAGTGCACTAGTCTGGACGGCGCAGTGTTCCATGCTGAACAGATATCTCCTCTGGGTGTATGGTGTCCTGTCGGGTTCTGTGAGGTGGATTGAGAATGTGATATCACTCATCCTTTCAGTTGATATGGCAATGCCTTTAGTTTTATTCTCATTCATGTGATTGGACCATCCAAATTCTGACTCCTACGGCCAGTCCCATTCTTCAGTCTACCTCTATCGTTCGGCAACATGTTGTTGATGAATAATTGTCCAGTTCTAATGTGAATAATTGTGCTGACTATTTCCCTCGCCTTTGGCATGGCTCACCCTGGAGCATCAGGATTAACCACGATAAACCTCAGTAAGGTCAATCCTCAGAAACAACGCTCCAGGGATATATAGCCCCAGCCCATTTTCTCATTTACTACTCTCATGTAGCTCAATATCACTCGCCACCACCGCCCCACCCAACACTGTCAATATACTTGTAAATCTTTTTGGCATGCTTTCTAGTTTAACAACATATTTCCTACAGCAGTGAGAACAAAATTAAAGGCGGTACTACAGAACTGGCTGAACATAGCATGTAGGGAAAAATGAATATTGCAGATACAGGAGATTACAGTCAGAGTGCGGTGCTTGTAAAGCACATCAAGTCAGGCAGCGTCCAAGGAGTAAGAGAATCAATGTTTCGGGCAAAAGCTCTATTCCTGATTAAGGACTTTTGCCCAAAACGTCGAATTTTCCTGCTCCTCGGATGCTGCCTGACACGTTCTGTTTTTCCAGGACCACACTCTGAACCCAGTGTAAATCCCAGATGGCCTCCTTCTTCAAAGACAGTAATTTCCCTTCCCACATGGTCGATGGTGCCATCCATTGCATCTTATCCACTTCCCATACCTCTGCCTTCAACAATCATCCCTCCAAACTCAACAGGTCAAGAACATCCTGTGTCTCACCTTCCATCCCGCCAAATTTCCAGATACAATGCATTATCCTCCCCCATTTGCGCCACCTACAAACAGGCCCCCACCACCAGGGATATATTTCCCTCCCCACCCCGATCTGCGTTCCATAAAAATCATTCCCGGCGTGACGCCTTTGTCAGGTCCACTCCACCCAACAACCCACCCGCCACTCTTGGCACCTTCCCCTGCCACCACAAAATTTAGAAAAGCTGCACCCTCACATCCCCCTCACCTCCGTCCGATACCCGAGTGGGACATATACAGCCCTGCAGTGCTCTGGCAATACTACCACGTACAAGGAAAAAAAAAATCTATAGTCCGTCCGTCAGTAACCCTCATCCATTCCATCGAGACTGAGTAAATATTCTCTTTTATGATGATATGAACTGTTATGTAAGGAAGGGGTTAACTGAGCCCGTTTGTTCCGTGACTGTGATTAATGTTAGTCTCCATAGACTTTAATTATCCCAGTGGAGAGTTTCCATCTTTTAATGATAAATGGAAATCGTTCAATGTGTTATCCCACAGTATGAACGGGAGCATCATCGACAGCACTAACAGGGATAAGGAGCTTCAGATGGAGATGGGGACGAGCGATCATATACTGAGAACATTAGTCTGGAATGTTCCAACAATGAACAGGGATTTATCCGATGATATTTCATTCCTTTCGCGATATTATGATTGGCTGTCATTATCATGGCGGATCTATTTTGCACTTCACATTATTCAATATTTTTATTATCCTTTCCTGTCTATCGTTGGTGTCCCTGGTAAGTCAAACCGTCCGGCTAAGTTTTTTTTTCTAGAAACCAGTTATGACTGTGTTACTGTTCTTTCATATAGTCTTCACTTCTTGTGACTATTATTGTTCATGTTGAGACTCTGAATCCAGATACTGACTCCACAGACCACTACTAACTGCATCAGGGAACTTGTTCAATTCCTGTCTCCCTCCTTGCTTCTGGCAGTGTTACTCATGGGTCTCTGTGTTGGCCTACTCAGTTTCAGATGTGAACCATTGTCTCACTGTCCTTGTTATTTAAATATTGGGAGTGTGGAGGTCATTGCCCACTATTATGTTTACAAACTCCATTTCCCTCCAGGGACTCCATCCCATACCTGGCCAATATCTTTTTTTAATGCAATTCTGGACTTCGAAATCCCTGGCTGGCCAACATTGACAGCTCATTCCTATTTGCCCTTGAGCAGGTGGTGGTGAGCTGCCTTCTTGAATTGCTGCAATCCACTTGCTGTGGGTTGACCCATAATGCTGTTAGGGAGGAAATTCCAGGATTCTGACCCAACGACTGTGAAGGAACACCAAGTCAGGGAGGTGAGTGGCTTGGAGGGGAACTTGCAGGTGGTGTTTGACACAGACGAATCAAACCTTTGGTGATCTCTTTGGCCATGAGTTGATTCCTGACACCATGCCCTGACCATTATTAATTTTAACTACTCACTGTTCCAGAATGTACTTCACTGACTTAACCCATCTGTTGTTTGAACCTTGAGCAGTGAAATACAGACTTCATGATGACAACAATCTGCTGCTGACTCTTTCGGGTTGAAACCTGCAGAAACAAATCTGATTCGGACTCAGACAAAAATCCCACCCAACTGAAGTTCCTGAACACGCTGATCCATACCGCTATAGTGTCTGGAAATATCTTTCTTTTAATATTCTCAAACACTTAAACTCATCTGTCCATGAAACATCCCTCAGTTTCTTTCTGTGGATTATCCAAATCCCTGACAGTTGTTCATATTTAACCTGGTTTCCTTTCAGTGTATTTTCTCTCATGGAACGATTTTCACATTCAACCACCCCAAATGCACGCCCCCCCCCCACCATACGCATACAAACGCTCACACTCACATCTTATACTGGCCTAATGGAGATAGAAAGCTTTCCCAGTTCAGTGAATTTGATATGTGTATCATTCTCACATGATAGTAAAAGTCTCCAATACTCCCCACGCAGGGCAGATAATCCAGTTTACTGAGCACTAGCATGGTCTGCACAGCTCTCCGTGTTAGTCGGTCATCTTCTCCCAGTTTATGTTGCTTGATGTGTTCTGTGAAGCCATTTTAGAATTTGATTAAACAAACCATTTCAGCTGATCTGAAAATACCTTTCTTCAATATTCTCATTCTTGTAATTTTGCTCTCTAAGAGTCAATCCTCCAGTTAGTCACATTACCCAGTCTTTTTTCTCCTTATTTCCACAACATGCTTTCAGTTAATTAACTGTCTGTTTCTGTCTTTAATGTGGATCATTCTGTCCCACTGTATCGTTCCCTGACCTTGGTGTTTGGCTCCCTTGTGTATAGAGTCCTGACGTTGTGAAGTTCCAAAACAGTGAAATTGTGTGTCTTGTGCTTTTGTTCACTTCTCGGTGTGTCCCATGTGGTGGTCCATATACAAGTCTGGCTGTTTTTCACTTCCCGATGTGTTCTATGTGATGCTCCATGGACAGGGGTTTGAGCGTCGGGTTGTTTTTCACTTCCGGGTGTGTCCCATGTGGTGTTCAATGGACAGAGGATGTGTGTCGGGCTGTTGCTCATTTCCCGGTGTGTCCCATGTGGTGCTCCATGGACAGGGATGTGAGTCGGGCTGTTGTTCACTTCCCGATATGTCCCATGTGGTGTTCCATGTTCAGGAGTCGGGGTGTCTGTCGGGCTGTTGATCACTTCCCGATGTGTTCCATGTTGGAGATGGGTGTGCGTGTCTGGCTGCTGTTCTCTTCTCGGTGTGTCCCATATGGTATTCCATGTTCCGGGGTTGGTGTGTGTATCGGGATGTTGTTCAATTCCCAGTGTGTACCATGTGGTGCTCCATGTTGGATAGGTTTCAGCTGCATTGACTCACGTCTTTGAAAGGTGGTCTGTGCCTGTCCACTGAACATCTGACGTCTGTGTTTGTCCCTCCGAGTTGATTGTGTGGCTAGAAACACGAAGAATCCCCTTGAGCATTATTGTAAAGGGCCAGGATCGAACATCTCTGACAATGCTGTCACTTTTTAAAAAAAGGTTATTGTCTCATTTTCTTTGAAAAGAGATCTTAAATGCCATACTGTCTACTGCAAAAAGCTGAAGTTATTAACTTAGGAGGCTTGTAGGGTTTCTTTACATTAATAATGATAACAAAGGCCAGCTCTCACAGACCAGGCTTTCCAGTTTTTCAGAGCTATAACAGTCACCAGGTGCTTGCAGTCGGTGGTAGGTTGGATGCTTCAGTGAATGATCACTCACTGCTATTCTCTCTAAAACCTGTCTTTGGTGTGTCCTCCTGGATTGGAGAACTGCGTGCAAGACTGATTGACCTTGGATGTGCCTTTTTGCCAAGGGATGATTTTAAGGGATGTTAGTACATTGGAACAGTTAATTAGTGAATGGTACTGTATCTATTATTCTGTTAAGATTCCCAGTAAAGTTATTATAAACGCCTCTAATTTTTGTATGTATTTTTAATGGAGAGTTTAAATAAATTGTGTTTTGCTTAAAGTTACGTGGTTTGACCAGCCGGATCACATCTGGAATACCCATTTGACAACTGCATTTACTGTAAGCTAGTGGGACGGCACAGTGTCTCAGTGGTTAGCACTGCGGACTCACAGCACCAGGGACGCGGATTCAATTCTCACATATGACTGTGTGGAGTTTGCACATTCTAGCTGTGTCTGTATGGGTTTCCTCTGGGTGCTCTGGCTTTCTCCCACAATCCAAAGATGTGCAGGTCAGGTGAATTGGCTACGAGAAATTGCCCAAAGTGTTAGATGCATTAGTCAGGGACAAATATGGTGTAGGGGAGTGGGGTTGGGTGGTTTGGTCTTCCGTGGGACAGTGTCGACTTGTTAGGCTATACGGCCTGTTTCCATACTGTTGAGAATCTAACCTTCGACAAGATGGGAGTCCAGGTTACCATCTTAAAGTATTTTAGCTCAGTCTTCTCTGTTCCACAGCAAACTGGGGACATTTGTCCTGTTCAAAATCGATCATCCCAAATTGGCTTCAGGATTAGAATCCCTACAGTGTGGAAGCAGGTCATTTGGTCCATCAACTCAACACCAACCCTACAAAACGTAAATTACCGAGATGCATTTCCCTCCCCATTACTCTATATTTACCCTTGACTAGTGCAACTAACCTACACATCGTTGAACAGTCCGGGCAATTTAACATGGCCATTTCACTTAACCTGCATTTCTTTAGGCTGTGGGAAGAAAATGGCACAACTGGAGAAAACTAACGCGGGGACGGGGAGAATGTGCACAGGGAGAATTTTGGGCTCAAAGGCAGCGTCTTTTGTTTGTTTTGTGTCTTTTGGTCTGGATGTTGAATTCGGTTGGTTTGTACAGTGCTTTGTGTAGCAATGGCTATTTCTGTCTCTAAGACTTATCTGGGTGTGGAAGAAGTGAAGTTGGAGATTTTACCAAAGGTGAGCAAGGCAAAGCTTTTAGAATTAGCAGACAAACTGGAGTTGGGGGTATGTTTGTCTGTGAGAAAAGGAGAGATAATTACAGCTGTAGCTTTGCATTTAAATTTTGTTGGAAACACCATCAGAATCTTAGCAAATGGCTGCAATTCATTTGCAGATAACACAACTTGAACACAAAAAGGAATTGAGACAGTTTGAAATATGATTAAAAGTAGAATTAAAAGAAAAGGAGAGGAAGATGAAAGACAGAAAAAGGAAAAAGAAAAGCAAAAACCAGAGATTTTCAACTTCAGAAGTTAGCAATTTGAGAGTAAAGTCGACTAAGCAGGGTGGAGATGAAGGGAGATGGTAGGCTGGATGAGGATGATAGTGAGGATGAGCAACTCTATGGTAGGCCAAGGCCTGATGGGGATCTGTTTAAATATGTACAGGCATTGTCTACATTTGATGAGAAGGATGTAGAAGTCTTTTCAATTTCATTTGAGAAAGTGGCTACACGAATGCGGTGGCCAGTGACCATGTGGATTTTGTTAATTCAAACAAAGCTGATAGGTGTAAGGTGTGAGGTATTTGCATCCCTATTGGAGGAGGTATCTGGCCAGTAAGAGAAGGTGAAGAAAGCCATCAGAAGTGCATGTTAGGTTGTGCCAGAAGCTTACAGATAACGTTACAGAGTCGTCATCTCTGGGTTGTTGCCGGTGCCACGTGACAGAGAGGCAAAGAATAGGGAGAGAGTGCAGTTGAACACGTGGCTGCAAGGATGGTGTAGGAGGGAGGGCTTCAGATATTTGGACAATTGGACTGCATTCTGGGGAAGGTGGGACCTGTATAAACAGGACGGGTTGCACCTGAACCAGAAGGGCACCAAAATCCTGGGGGGTAGGTTTGCTAGCACTCTTCGGGGGGGTTTAAACTAATTTGGCAGGGGGATGGGATCCGGACTTGTAGTCCAGCAAGTAAGCTAGCTGTGTGTCAGGATGTCCAAGACTGTAGGGAGGCTGTGGAGAAGGTAGCACTGACAGGGACTACTTGCAGACACAGAGATGGGCTCAAGTGCGTATACTTCAGTGCAAGGAGTATCAGAAATAAGGTGGGTGAACTTAAGGCGTGGATCGGTACCTGGGACTACGATGTTGTGGCCATCACGGAAACATGGATAGATGAGGGACAGGAATGGCTGTTGGAGGTTCCTGGTTACAGATGTTTCTGTAAGATTAGGGAGGGTGGTAAAAAAGGAGGGGGGGGGGTGGCATTGCTAATTAGAAATGGTATAACGGCTGCAGCAAGAAAGTTTGAGGGGGATCTGCCTCTGGAGGTAGTATCGGCTGAAGTCAGAAATAGGAAAGGTGCAGTCACCTTGTTGGGTGTTTATTATAGGCCCCCCAATAGCAGCAGAGATGTGGAGAAACAGATTGGGAAACAGATTTTGGAAAGGTGCAGAAGCCACAGGGTCGTAGTCATGGGCGACTTCAACTTCCCAAATATTGATTGGAAGCTCTTTAGATCAAGTAGATTGGATGGGGCGGTGTTTGTGCAGTGTGTCCAGGAAGCTTTTCTAACGCAGTATGTAGATTGTCCAACCAGAGGGGAGGCCATATTGGATTTGGTACTCGGTAACGAACCGGGACAAGTGGTGGGCTTGTTAGTGGGTGAACATTTTGGTGATGGCGACCACAATTCTGTGACTTTCACCTTGGTTATGGAGAGAGATAGGTGCGCACAACAAGGAAGTTTTTACAATTGGGGGAAGGGAAATTACGATGCTGTAAGACAGGATTTGAGGAGCATACGTTGGGAGCATAGGCTGTCAGGGAAGGATGTGGTGGAAATGTGGGACTTTTTCAAGGAGCAGATACGACGTGTCCTTGATATGTATGTACCGATCAGGCAGGAAAGAAATGGTCGTGTGAGGGAGCCTTGGTTGACGAGGGAGGTTGAATGTCTAGTAAAGAGGAAGAAGGAGGCTTACATAAGGTTGAGGAAACAAGGTTCAGACAGAGCAGTGGAGGGATACAGGATAGCCAGAAGGGACCTGAAGAAAGGGATTAGGAGAGCTAAGAGAGGGCATGAAAAATCCCTGGCGGATAGGATCAAGGATAACCCCAAGGCATTCTATGCGTATGTGAGAAACCTGAGAATGACGAGAACGAGGGTAGGTCCGATCAAGGACAGTGGTGGGAGACTGTGTATTGAGTCGGAAGAGATAGGAGAGGTCTTGAACAAGTACTTCTCTTCAGTATTTACGAACGAGAGGGACCGTATTGTTGAAGAGGAGAGTGTGAAACGGACTGATAAGCTAGAAGAGATACCTGTTAGGAAGGAAGATGTGTTGGACATTTTGAACAACTTGAAGATAGACAAGTCCCCCGGGCCTGACGGGATATATCCTAGGATTATGTGGGAAGCAAGAGAGGAAATTGCAGTACCGTTGGCAATGATCTTCTCGTCTTCACTGGCAACTGGGGTGGTACCAGGGGACTGGAGAGTAGCGAATGTTGTGCCCCTGTTCAAAAAAGGGAATAGGGATAACCCCGGGAATTACAGGCCAGTTAGTCTTACTTCTGTGGTAGGCAAAGTAATGGAAAGGGTACTGAGGGATAGGATTTACGAGTATCTGGAAAGACACTGCTTGATTAGGGACAGCCAGCACGGATTTGTGAAGGGTAGGTCTTGCCTTACAAGTCTTATTGAATTCTTCGAGGAGGTGACCAAGCATGTGGATGAGGGTAGAGCAGTGGATGTAGTGTACATGGATTTTAGTAAAGCATTTGATAAGGTTCCCCATGGTAGGCTTATGCGGAAAGTCAGGAGGCATGGGATAGAGGGAAATTTGGCCAAGTGGATAGAAAACTGGTTAACCGGTCGAAGTCAGAGAGTGGTGGTAGATGGTAAATATTCAGCATGGAGTCCAGTTACAAGTGGAGTTCCGCAGGGATCAGTTCTGGGTCCTCTGCTGTTTGTAATTTTTATTAATGATTTAGATGAGGGAGTCGAAGGGTGGGTCAGTAAATTTGCAGATGATACAAAGATAGGTGGAGTTGTGGACAGTGAGGAGGGCTGTTGTCGGCTGCAGAGGGACTTAGATATGATGCAGAGCTGGGCTGAGGAGTGGCAGATGGAGTTCAACCCTGCCAAGTGTGAAGTTGTCCATTTTGGAAGAACAAATAAGAATGCGGAATACAGGGTTAATGGTAGGGTTCTTGGTCAGGTGGAGGAACAGAGGGATCTTGGGGTCTATGTACATAGATCTTTGAAGGTTGCCACTCAGGTGGATAGAGTTTGTAAGAAGGCCTATGGAGTATTATCGTTCATTAGCAGAGGGATTGAATTCAAGAGTCGTGAGGTGATGTTGCAGCTGTACAGGACTTTGGTTCGGCCACATTTAGAGTACTGTGTGCAGTTCTGGTCGCCTCACTTTAGGAAAGATGTGGAAGCTTTGGAGAGGGTGCAGAGAAGATTTACCAGGATGTTGCCTGGAATGGAGAGTAGGTCGTACGAGGATAGGTTGAGAGTTCTCGGCCTTTTCTCGCTGGAACGGCGAAGGATGAGGGGTGACTTGATAGAGGTTTATAAGATGATCAGAGGAATAGATAGAGTAGACAGTCAGAAACTTTTTCCCCGGGTACAACAGAGTGTTACAAGGGGACATAAATTTAAGGTGAAGGGTGGAAGGTATAGGGGAGATGTCAGGGGTGGGTTCTTTACCCAGAGAGTGGTGGGGGCATGGAATGCGCTGCCCGAGGGAGTGGTAGAGTCAGATTCATTGGCGACCTTTAAGCGGCATTTGGATAGGTACATGGATGGGTGCTTAATCCAGGATAGAAGTTCGACACAACATCGTGGGCCGAAGGGCCTGTTCTGTGCTGTATTGTTCTATGTTCTATGTTCTATGTTTTAGAATCTATAATTTCGTTCCTGGTTAAACGTACATTGAGTGAAGGAATTAAACAAAGTAATTTTGAAAGGTGAGTCAGGGTATTATTAAACTGTTAGAGAGATTCTTACTTTGAATTTGTTTAAAAACTCATTTCCTGTAGTCGTGAGGACTCGTGTGGAAGAATAGAGTGTTGAAATGGCATGATTAGAATCTGAAATGGCTAATGATTATCAATTGCTCCATAAATCAAAGTTTGGTTTCTGAGAGGGATTGAGAACAATGTGCTAGATCTTAAAATATGTAAATGTGAGAGTAGGTTTTAGTGGCATCGACCAGGAGTAGCAGGTAAAGGGGTTACAGCATTAAGAGGTACAGAAACATGAAAAACATTTAAGCTGAGGCATGAGGAGATATGTCATTCAGAAGGACTATTGGAGAGATGAAAAGTGCTCTATTATGTAACGTGTGGTTGGAGTGTCCGGTATAACCATGAATAGAAATATTTAATACTTGGGAAGGACGCCTTGCGCTTGGTGTTTGCATTACAACATTTCAGCATTTAAATTGCCAATAATGTGTCTTAGACAAATATATAGACTGATCATAACACCTGAACGTTTTTAGAGAAACGTAGGGTGAAAACTTCCAGTCTGTTCAAATAGAGTTATTATTGTTGCCATTCAATTTGGAAGTTATTCAAGTGACAGGAGAGAAACCGTACTTGCTGACAAGTTGTCGAGACTTGGATGAAGAAAAACAGAGGGGTTCTATGGCAGGAGTAAACTGAAATAGAATGGAGTTGTGAATGCTTTCAGTGCAATATATACATATTGTGACATACTGAAACAGTAAGAAGAGAGGGTTTAAAATGAGGCCATCTTTGTATATTGATTTCTTTTCAAACGGGAAGCTGTGACGATGCTGCCACTTTTAAAAAGTTATTTTCTCTTGTTTTTTTTTTGTGAAAAGAGGTCTTAAAGGCAGAAATGCCGAACTGCCGGCTGAAAACAAATTAACTGTATAACTGAGGAAGCGTTTAGATTTTATCAAAACTGTGGGAACAATGGAAGGACAGCGGCCAGCTTTCACAGACAGGATATCTCGTTTTGATTTTAGCTGCAGCATTCAGAAGCTGCTCGGGGTCACAGAAAGGTTGGAAGTTTCAATACATGATCCCCAGCTGCTATTCTCTCTGAAAACTCTCTTAAAGTTGTTTCCTCCTGGATTGGAGAACTGCACATAAGGCTTTGTGTCTGAATTTACCTTTTTGCCAGGGGATGTGTTTATGGGATGTTCCTGTATTCGCTCAGTTAATTAGTAGAAAGCACCGTATCTGTTGTGTTCCTGTAGAGAAGCTATCACAATCTGTTCTTCTCTTTCATTGTGTTTTAACTACAGCGTTTGAATGGATTGCATTTTGCTTAACGTTGAGTGGGGTGATCAGTTGCAACATATCTGGAACACACAGTTCACATCTACATTTAAAATAAGGAAAAGTTAAGATCGAAGCTGCCTGCTTAAAATATTTTGACGGGGTCTGGTCTGGTCAGGTCCATAACAGTTGTAGTTGAGGGGCTTCGGACTGCCCACTGCTATTGAATGTTAGTGGACGGGTTGGGGATGGTTTGCTGGAGGCTGTGAAGTGAGCTGCCTCAGACATTCAGGGAGACCTGAGGATTTGGTGACCCAACTTTGGATGGGGATTGTAGTGACAGCATCTGGGTCTGTAGTATGAACAAGAAATGGAGCAGATGCTGCAGAGAGGGGAAGCACTGAAACCACAGAGTCAGTGTGTGTGGGGAAAGGGATCTGCTGTATCCATCCCGGGTTTTCAAGCAACAGCTTCTCAATCTACACTTAACCCAGGAGCAGGTTTGTGAGGGGACACTGATTGAACAAGGAGCTGGTCACAGAGCGGTGTCACTTCAACACAACCTGCAGCGTCACACCAGGGGAAGGACGATACTGCCAGTAGCTGTTAGGATCACTGTTTCATTCAGCTTCTATGATCCGGAACCTCCAGGCAGGACTGGGTGACATATCCATCATCTCCTAGTATGTCGACATCAATGTCAACATTCGGAAAAGTACGATATATGTGCTGGATGAGATGCACGTTTTCTCTTTCAGCAGAGAGCTGCCGGGTGTATCCATGTTTTCTCCGTATAACAGGATTCCCGATGATGTATATGGCTCTGAGGGCCCCCCATGTTAATGAGGAGAGCTACAGGAACTGAAGGAACTCTTACTCCAATAATGTTACAATGTGCCCATGGACAGGACATCATGTTGCTAACGAACCCACTATTCTGGCAGCAGCCACCTCCTCTTCATTTAGAATCATCCAGCCATTCTCATCTTCTTTGGGTCTCCATTGGAAAGAAAGTATAGCCTCTTGGCTAAAGGCTGTCCCCTGGATACATGGCTCAAAACACCCACCATTCCCCACTGCCAACCAACCTCATCAAAATATCCCGTGTATACTGAGAGCAATAGGACCACTGGGCTTGTCAGGGAGCAGACCATAATGGAGATAGAGCAACACTTCCCATGACGGAATGGGTCAGAGTGAATCCGCCAGAACACACTATCACTATGTCATGTAATCCCTGTACATTTCAGTAACATGCTGCCTTTCATTCTTCCTGAAAAAGCTGACAGGGCATACATTCCATTATATTCCACTTGGCAAAGTATTAGTCATTTACTTTACCTGTCCATATCTCCACATTCACCCTCCAAATTCTGTTAATAACTTAATGACTTTATTACCTTAGTGTCATCACCGAACTTAGTAGCAGTACATGTGTTATATCGTCCTGATCATTGATATCAATTGTAAACAGTTGCAGACCAAGCACTGGTCACTGTGTGACTCCACTGGTTACGTTCTGTCAAACTGATTAAGACTGATTTATCCAGAGGGCCTGCTTCCTGTTTGGTAACCGTTCCTCCCCCGTTCCTGTGGAGCACAGTCGAAGGGCTGAATAAGAACGAGGAACAATCCAGCCCCTCAAGCCTGTTCCGCCATTGTATACAATCATGGCTAATGTCATCGCCGGCTCAGTTCCATTTCCCTACCTGCTCCCCATATACCTTCATTTACTCAATATCCCAGCGTCCCTGGCACACTGGGGAAGTGAATTACACAGATTCACAGCCCATTGAGAAAAGTAAGTTCTCTTCACCCCTTTTTAAAATCTGCTCTGCCTAATCCTAAAACTATGATCTCTTATTCTAGTTTGCCCTACATGAAGAAATCTCCACTCCACACCGACATTATCAATCATCTTTAACATCCTCCAGACCTCAATGAGGTCTCCTCTCATTCTTCTCAACCGAGAGTGCATCGGCCTGCACTGCGCAAACTCGCTTCAAAAGACAAATTCGTCTCTGGAATCAATCTAATGTATTTGTTCTGAACTGCCTTTGTTGTAACAATATCACTACTGCAGTCAGGACCACAAACCTGAACACAGTCCGGCAGTTACCGTCTCACTAATACCTTGCAGAGTTGCAGCAATTCTTCCCTCCATTTATACTCTATTCTTTTACAAGTAAATGCTGATATTGCACTTGTTTTTCTCATTCCCTGCTGAATCTACATATGAGTTTTCTATGGTCTGCACGTGGACACCCAGATGCCTCTGCACGAAATCACTCTGAAGTTGCTCTCCATTTCCGTAATATGTTGGATTCCTCTGATCAAAATGGTTAATCCCATATTATCCACGTTACATTTTAGCTGCCAGATGTTGGCACATTCATCTAAACTTTTCATGTCCATTCGTAATTTTTCAACATCAACCTACTTTTCCACTTGTTTTAGTGTCAGCTGAAAATGTAGCTGTAGTGTTTTCCCTCCTCTCATCCAAGTAATACAATGGATGGTAAATTGTGGGTGACGTGGTCTGAACTCTATGGAATCCCAAAAGTTGCTAACGAAATAACTATTCCATCTCTCTGCATGTTGTTGGCTCATCAGCCCTCTATCCAGCCGAATGACCTCCTACCAAACCCATGTCCTCTTATTTTACAGCTTAATATTTTGTGCAGCATTTAATCAAGGCATTTTCAAAGACCAGGTGCTTTACATTTCATGGATACTTATTGTCTACTTTGCTTGTCATATCTTTAAAGAATTCGAGCAAGCAAATTCTTAAAATATCATGCTGATTCTGATGTATTCAGATTTAATCTTTGCAAATCCTCTGTTGTTAATTAAATAATAAGGAAGTCTCACAATTTCCCTCAATTCCCAACAGTTTGCTCACAACCTTTTCGTGACAAGTGAAGATGATTATCCTAATTCCTAACTTTTTGCAATCTCTACGTTCCCTTTCCTGTGTTCCTGTGTCACAGGCACAAAGCTTTAAAACATCTGCTCCAATCGCTGTGTAATAGGCACGAGTGTCTGAATGGATTCATTCAGTTTCTGGTCTATATGCTCAATGGGCTGAATGTCCTCATGGTGTTCCTACATTATAGTCTTGGTGGCCGGAATGTCCTGATTTACAGATTCAAAATCTGCTTCTCCTCTTCCTGATAATACGTCAGAAGCCTGAGGGATTGTGGAATCTTCCTGTTGCTGTACAACATTTTGAGGGGCTGAACGTTCTCTTCATCTTGCTTCACAACAGGTTCGAGATACTGAACAATCACCTCCTCCATCCCTGAAATGGGATTGAAAGAGTGATTTGTCTCTTTCTGTTCAGATACAACTGACACATGGGTGAATTGCCTCCACCTTTCCACAACAAGTCTCAAATGATTGTATGTCCTTCTTTAGTTCTCATGCTGAATGGCCTCCTATTATTCTAGTGTACCAATCTGTTCCAGTTCTTGTGTTAGAGACTTGAGGAGACTGAATGGAATGATCCTGCTGCTGCATAATCGGATACTGGTGCCTCATGTTCTACTCAGCGTGCCGTGTTATAGACTCGAGGGGCTCATTAGCATTCTCCTTTAACTGTATATCAGGCTCCAGGGCTGAATAACCTCGTCCAGTTCTGGTGTAACAGGGTCAAAGGCCTGAATATCCTTCTGCTGTTCCTGTGTAACAAGCTGGAGAAGTGGAGTTAGCTGTGTAATTGGCTTCTGTTGTGGACTCTTTCCGGTGTTCTTACCAACCTGCTGTAAGGTTTCCTCCCAGGTTAGAGCAGTCTCAGCTGTCTGGGGGAAGGCATAGCATTGTTGAAAGAACATTGTCCTTCTCTACTCCACCAGCATAACGGGAGAGTTGGTGAAAAATGTCATAACACTTGAGAAGAATGAATAACGTGACGAGATTATCTCAACGTCCAAATAGGCTTCACCAAATATCTCACCTGAATCTACAATTAATCTCTCCAGAGGCCACATCGCTCAGATTCCACAGAATCTAGTAAGGTGAAGCTTAGAAACAGCAAGGAGAAGCATATATTGATGGAAGTTATATGTCAAAGTGAAAGTTGCAATACAAATTTTGGGTCTATCATAAAACAGGAAATTAGGTACCCAGGTTTGTGGGTGCTGCAGTAATAAAGAACACTTTCAAACTGCACCAAAACTGTTGTAACCCATGTGCTAGGAAAATGGATTTCATGAGCGTATTTGAGATGGTTTCCTTTCACAGTATGTTGAGCACTGAGGTAGAGGTGAAGCTGTTTTGAAATTGGTGTTATGTGATCAGAACAGCTAATTGAAAACCCTGCTGAAAAGGAGGTTTTGGGAATAATAATATTGAATTTTATACGACGTCTGAATACAAACAGTTGTTTTTGAAACTGTGGTTTTAAACCTGACTCATGCAATTCACGAAAGTATGAGGCTAAAATTAGATTCAGTGAATTGGAGAAGAACATGAAAAGATTTACTGGAAGACAGGCAATGGTTGTTGTTTAAATAAACACCTTAAAATGTACAATATACACATATCCACCACAGTCTAAACAGCAAAGGGGTAAGGTGACTTAACAATAGTTAACAAAATAAGTTAAAGATTGTATTAGATGAAAGGAAGCAGCTCAGAAAAATGCCAGATATTGTTGTAAGCCATGGATTCATAGACATTTGAGGACCAATGAACTGATAATGAAATAATTATAAAATGCAACCTCACAAGAAACATTAGGATAACCAAACGTTTCTCTCGATATTTGATGGGAAAATGAAGGCAAGGAACGTGTGGAATGGGGAATATCCACACACTATAATTTCTTGCAGAGAACTTGGAAATTACAGAGAAACTAAAAAGTTACATTCATGCCAATCTTATTAGAGGCAAGATTAACTGAGAAATTCAGTTTGAGTTCTCCGGTGATTACCAAAATGAAAGGAGATCGCAGTGAAGCTTAGAAAGTTCACACAGAGAGACGGACTGACACAGGGGCATGGAGAATTGCTGCCAGGCAAGATGAGGGAGAATCACAAGATGTTGTCCACGTATACCAATCAGAACAGAATAGCCAGGATACAACTGGGGCCCATTAGAGACCAAGCGTGCACTCTGTGTGTGAAGCTGGAGAACATTGATCGATTGTTGCATTAGAGCTCCATGTCTGTTTTACTTGGAGAAGGAGGATGCACGAACAGAATTCAAAAAGATGGGTTGGGAAGCTCTTGAACAGACTGATATAAGTTGGGAGCCGGGATTGGAGGCTTTGGCTGGTGTAAAATTGGACTGATTGCCATGTCTGGATAAGTTGTATTACAGGATGCTGTTAGAGACAAAGGAGAAAAGGCGCTGACTCAAATTTTGAAGTCGAATCTGGCTACAGGGAAATTGGAGTTACCAGATGACTGGAGAACAATGAATATGGTCCCACTTTACAGAAAGGATGGTGGAAATAGCCTGACTGTTAACCAGTCAGTATTAGATCCGTGTTAGGGCAAGTACTGGAGAAAATAGGAAAGGGGAAAATTTATCTCTATTTGCAGAGGTAAGGTTTGATTGGGGCGGGGGGCGGGGGGCAGCATGACATCATAGAACGGAAGTCATACCAAGTGAATGTTATTGTCTGTTTTCGAGCATGTTGTTCTTATCGTTTTTCAGCAAGACCTTTGACAAAGCCCCATATGTGAAACTAATTTTAAAAAGTCATGATATTAAGGGTAACGTAGTGAGATACATCAAACATTGTCTTACCCGCAGGAGACTGAGGGTGATGGAGGAAGGCTGTTTGTGTGACTGGAAACCAGTGTCCCCTCTGATGTACCACAGAGATCAGTGCAGTGTATCTTATTATTCGTGGTATTCATAAATGATCTAGATGTGAATGTGTTAGCGTGGGGGTGGGGTGGTGAGGGAGTGTGCTAATTAAGTTTGTATTTGACGCAAAGTTTGGTCGGGTGGCAGTGAGGTGGAAGGCCTTATGTTACAAGAAGGTATACATGGTATGGTCAGATGGTCAGATGGAACATAACCCTGATAAACATGTGGTGAATAAATGGGGATATACAATGAATGGCAGCACACTAAGAAGCTGAGAGGGTGTTCCTCCACAGATCCCTGAATGTGACGGCACAGGGTAATAGGTTAGGGAAAAATGAGGACTGCAGATGTTTGAGATCAGAGTCAAGAAGTGGAGTTCTGGTAAAGCACAGTCGGTCTGGCAGCATGCAAGGAGCAGGAGAGTCGATGTTTCGAGCAGAAGCTTTTTATCAGGATTGGTGGCCACATTCCTGATGAAAAGCATATTCTCAAAAAGTCGACTTTCCTGCTTCTCGGAAGCTGGCTGATCTGCTGTGCTTTTCCAGCAATATACTTTTTGACTGAGGTTAATACGTTAGTTAATAAGGCAGAGGGAACCGTAGGCAGACCCTTCATTCCCCGATGTATCGATTGTCAGAGCTATACAAGTCTATGGTTAGGCCGTGTTGGAACACTGTGCGTAGTTCAGGGAGCCATATTGCAGGAAGGAATGTGATGTAGTGGAGGCGTGCAGAGGAGATTCACCGGGATGCTCCCTGGGATGGAGCATGTCAGCTATGGAGAGAGGCTGGATAAGCTCAGGTTGTTTACTTTGGAGCGGAGAAGGCTGAGGGAGAGGTGATTCTCAAGGATAAGATTACGAGGGGGATTTCCAGAAAGATTTTTGCTGAAGTCCCAAACCCAGTGTTCAAAATCATATCTTATGGGATTGTGGCAAATATTTGGACATGGTTACAGAATGGGACAGCTGACAGGAAAGAGTGAGTAAAAGTTTTTGATTTTGATTTTATGACTAGGTGTATTTTCCAGGATAAACAGAATAAAACACAGTGAAATGCTTTCACTTATTGCCACAAAGTGGTGCCATTTCGGATAATTGAAGACAATCGAGTAAACAGAGGATACAGCCTGAAGAGAGTTTATGGGTTGTGAGACAGCTCCTCATCATCGACCACCCCTGCAACCCAACCCCTTCATGACAGCATCATCCCCATCAACATCAGACCCCAGCAACATCGAAGTTGCTGATCCTCAGGCACCATCTTTGCCACTAGGCCGATACTCCTCCATCAGCAGCTCATTGCCCCCTGTGCCAGGCCATTCCAATGTCAGAGACATGTCTCTTACTGTTGGGCCCACCTTATCGATGTTACTATCATGTCCTTCTACTATCCGCTTCATACAACCAGTGCAGGACCCAACCAACAACATGTCTCCAATCTTCAGGCATCACCTTTTGCTACTGCGTCCTATCTCACTCACGTTGACTCTGCTGGTGTTGCAGCTGCCAATTCCAGGTCATGTGCTTGCTCCGGAAAAGTAAGGACTCACTCTTCTCCGCATTGGGCTTAGCTTGAGTTTCAAACCCTGGGTCCAGCTTAAGGTCAGTAAATTACAAAAAGAAAGTTGGAAGAGAAAATAAGAAAAAGAAAGCAGGTCAGCAAAGGAGCCCTTGGACCAGAAAAACAGGAATAAAATTATCCTTTTATTGGAGATTGAAGGTTCGTGGAGTATCTCAGGATTATTTCCTTGGGTCTCAGCTATTCGCAAACACCTCAAACATTTGGTTGATGGAATCAATTGCAACATATCACAGTCTGCTGTTGGAGAAATGCATTGAGGAGATTCTTGGCCATGATAAGAACGTGGAAGGCTGACTGCGTTGAATGACCTCCTCCTTTCCAAATATTTCTATGTAGTCTGTGGATAAACACTATCAATGTTGTCACGAGCTCTCAGATGTTAGGAAGGAAGTCTCTACAGTGTTGACAGGCCTGTGTTTCCCTTTTCTGATGCAGAAGCTGGTGCCGGGTGTTTTGACTGGTTTTATCCTTTAAGAATTCTGAGCAGTTTGATACAATTGAGTGTCTTGCTTGGCCATTTCAGAGACCATTGAAGAGTACATCCCATGTCTGTGTGTCTGGAGTCACTTTTCGGCCAGACCAGGAAAACTTGGGATATTCACTTCCTGAAAGTACATTGTGGAAGCAAATTGGTGTTTATAATTGACATTAGCTTCAAGGTCATTATTACTGACTCAAGATTTTAGATCTCGATATTTCATTAATTGTTATTAACTTCCACCAGCTGCCAGAGCATTAGCCTGGTCTGGATTAGAAATCCAGTGACATTTCCATCTCCACATAGTATCTGTCGCAAACCACACTGAGCAGTTTATTTCTGTGCTGCTTGACAACTCTGTCAAAAAGAACTCCCAATAATTTGACTCTCATTATGGAATTGAGGGGGTGATGATGGTCATACTGTAATTATTCTCCTCTTAAGGGACTTGTCATAGTTGAGTAATTTTCCACATTGCCATATAGACGTCAGTGTTGGAACTGGAATGAAACAGCTTCCCCAGGGACACGGCTTGTTTTACATTGCCTTTGTCATATCTACTGTGTTCAGATGTTTCTTCATGTCACATAGAGCGAATCAGATTGCTTGAAAACTGCCATCTGTAATTCTGTGGGCATCCTGACGAGGTGAGGTAGATCATTGACTCAATACTTCTGCCTGAGTATGTCGCAGATAACTAGATGCTTGTCTTTTGCACTGATGTGCAGGGCTGTTCCATTATTACGGAGGGGGACATGTGTTGGGTCCTCTCCTGCAGTGAGTTGTTTAACACATTAACGACTTGATCTGGCAGGACAGTAGAGCTTCGAACTGATCTGTTGGTCTTGCAATCATTCCGCCCTCCCTATCAGATGGTACTTCTGCTGTTTGGAATGTGAACAGTCAAGTGTGGTAGCTCTATGGTTTGCCATCAGTTTTAAGTACACATAGTTCTGCCCTGGCATGTTTACCACACTCGTCGCTGAAGCATAGATTCACTTATCGGTAATGGTAGACTGAGGGATAATCCCAGGCAAAAAGTTACAGATAATGGTTGAATATAATTTTGCTCTTTTTGCTGTTGTGGTCGACAGCATCACATGGAACACACAGGTTGAGCTGCAATATCTCCAATACAGTCCTGCTGCCTGTCCCCCAGTTTGCACCAAGTCCCACTCACCCATCAGCCATGTACTCAGTGACCTACTGTGGTTTCTGATGTGGCACACTTCCAATGTTATATTCTCATTCTACTGAGGGTCTCTCCATGGTGTCACATTTACAGTTTGCCTCAATGCCCAACACCCTTTAACATAATCATCTGAATCCTTTCCTTTCCAGTATGTGCTACCTTCTGTGTTTAGAGTGAATCATGTCCCACTGTTTCTCTCCCTGACTAACAGTAAGAACTCTGTAGTTTCAGTGATGCCAGCTTTAAGTCATTTCAGAGACACGGAAATTGTGCATCTTGTGTTATCTTTCACTTCCCGGTATATGCGCTCCAGGTTGAACAGGGCGTTTGAGCCAAGTTGACACATGTCTTTGAAACGTGATGAAAAGCAGAAATTGCTAGAGAAATTAAGCAGGTCGGGCAGCATCCGTGGAGTGAAAGCAGACTTAATCATTTGGGTGCAGTGACCATTATTCAAGGCTCACAGTTTCTTTTTTGTTCTCGTTTCAGATTTATTTGTGTAATTGAAAATGTGCTTTTTTTTATTTCTGGAGAAACAGAGCAGATCTGGCAGCATCTGTTGAGACAGAGAAACACAGTTAGCGTTTCAAGTTCAGTGTGACTCCTCTTCAGGACAGAAAAGTATTGGAAAATGGGCTTTTAAATCCCCTGACTGAGGTAGAGGAGGGGTGACGGGAAACAAGATGGTGTGCAGGAGCAATGCCACTGACAAGTTGACTTTTATTTCTGGTAAAAGAGAATCAAATGTAAAATAAGTATTAATTAGATTGTGAAGAGGGATATGGGTTCCTTAATTAAGTGCAAGACAAACGATTCACAAATAGGGCAAGTTCATTGGGAGACCAGGAGAAAGAATGTGTGAAGAATGGAGAACAGCCATAATGCGGTCAGGCTGTGGAAGTACAGAATTGAATAAAAAACTCCTTCAGGATAGAACGTACCAAGGTCTAAAGTGAGGTGTTACTCGAGGTTGAGTTGTGCTTCATTGGAGCATTACAGCAGCTCAGGATTGAAATGTCAGCATGAGAGCAATGTACGTTATTAAAATGGGAAGCAATGAGAAGGTCAGGGTTATTCCCACAGACAGAGTGGGAGTGTTCCTCAAAACAGTTTCTGTTTGGTCTCCCCAATGTAAAGGAGATTGCATTGTGAGCAGAAATGACAGGAGACTGGATTGAAAGAGTACAAATGAAATGCTGCTTCATCTGGAAGGTGTGTATTGGGTTGTTATGAAATAACGAATGTGTCCGCATTCTTTTCAAATGTCCACATTTATTTCTTCTTATATTTAAACCACCTAGTTCCACAGCTTGGAGAGAGGAAGTACTATAGGTGCGGGAGGCTAGAGTTAATAAACTTGGAGCTGAATAAACACAGCAGACCAGACAGAATAGAGGAGCAGCAAAGGCAATATTTTGATCTTGGACCTTTCGTCAGGACTGGTGAGTGGGAGGGGAGCCCAGAAATGGAGTGATGGGATATGGAAGGGTGGCGGGTATGTATGGTGGTGGTAGGTACATTCAGGTATGAGGTTAATGTGATTGGTCAGTGGGAAGGATGGAGCAGATACAGGTGGGTCTGGTCAGGGAAAAGGGACATGGGATAAGGCTGTGGGTGGAGGGATTTTGAAGCGGCTTCTGTCAATATTGAGGCCATTGGGCTAGCTTCAAAGGTAAACTCTCCTCTTCCCGCGCCCCAATCCTGATGAAGTCTTTCAGCTTGAAATGTTGGCTTTCCTGTTCCTAATATGCTGTCTCACTTGCTTTGCTTTTTCAGCTTCATATGTATTGGCGATATAGTTGCATGTTGAGACCTTATCAGCAACAGATTTTATTGTGCTGTTATGCATTCCTTTTTGTCTGTTTACTGACAAGCTTATCTCAACATTCTCACTGCAGTATCTGGGAAACATTCTTTGTGTCACTAATGCTCCTGTCTGCTTCGAACTGATTTCCTTTGTTTTAAACTTACTTTCATCTTTGCTGTTCGCAATGGCATTGTAAACGTAACTCTTGTTATGCTGTAGCTTAATTACACCATTTCCAATGTACTTCACAACTTCCTTATTCTTTTACTCCACACATCTTTTCATAAACCCAAAGATCCAATAAGTCCTTCTATAATTTCCTGTCTTCTGTGTCCCTCTCTCCTTAAACGGGGAGGTTACATTTACCAGTCCTCCCTCACTCCAAAGTATCCTGAAAGATCACCAGCAATGCCTCCACAATTACCTTCGATATCTCTTTAGAACTACAAGATGTTGTCCAACTGGACTCGCTGATTGATTCAACTTCTCCTTCCCCAGCACCTTCTCCTTACTGAGGTCAGTATACTCACCTCTATACCCTGACTGTCTTGAAGTTCTGGCATTTTGCTGGTGTCTTCCAACGTGAAGACTGATGTAAAGTATCTATTCAATTCCTCTGCCATTCCATTGCTTTCCATAACTACTCAAGCCTCATTTTCCAACAGTCTTTGGTTGTTTTTTTACTCCATGTCTTCCTTGTTATATATCTAACAATCGCTCTCATTATTCTTTGACACGATTAAGAAGCGTAATATCATATTTCACCCTCTCCTCTCATTTGCTGTTATTAGTTATCCGTGATGGAATCTGTAGACTTCGTAATCCTTTGGATTCCCAATAATCTTCACAACATTGTGTGCATTAGCTTTTGTTTTTATGCTTTCCCTAAATTCGTTATCACTCACGGCTGACTTGTCTTCTGCTGAATATTTTTCTTCTTACTTGGGATGAATTTCTGATGTGCTGCTGAATTATCCCCAGAAACTCCTGTCATTGCTGTTTCACCATCTTCCCGTGCTCAGCTTCCCTTCCAACTAACTCTGGCCAACTGCTCCCTCATGTCTTGTAGTCACATTACTCAATTATAAGACATCACATCAAAAGTGAGCAATAGCTGTAACCAGAAGGAGGGAAGTCTGAGGCATGGGACAGAAAGAACGATTGAACGATGTATCAATTAGATTAAAAGAGAAATCGAGAGACAGAGAGAGAGAGGGAGAATTTTGATACATGACTGATAGATATAGATGTACTTCTGTATTTGAATTGACAATTCCTGTGTGTTATGGTCCTTTGTACAGTGTACGTGCAACAGAATATTAGGTTGAAATGTCGGTCTGATGCCAGAACTTTTATCTCCAGCAATATGACAGGCAACAGTTGTTGCCAGAACCCAGCAGGCCAATGTATATGTTTCCCGGTAGAAAATTGATTAACAGAAATAAATTGGAACACAAGAAGCAGGAATTTATAACATACATCCTGATAAGAATTAGAGATTAGGTCTGGGAATGCAAGGAAGAGGCAGGAGGCAGAGTGTACGTTGAAAGAAGGGGAACATTACATCTCAGCTGAAGACTAAATAATATGTTAACGTTTTATAAATTTTGTACATCACATGCATTATTTTTGTTAACTATGTCTCTCTTGTTCATTCTGAATATGGTGAACACTTATGAACAGTCTTATGTATCTGCACGCACGCGTGCGTGCACACACACACATCCACACACACAGACACATACACAGAGACACACACACAGACACCCACACACACTCATACACACAGACACACACAGACACCCACACACAGAGGCACACCCACACACAGGGACACACGTACAGACACACACACACACACACAGACACACACGCACTCACACAGACAGACACACACACAGGCACACACACATTCACACGCACACACTCACACACACAGAGAGACACACACACTCTCTCTCACACACACAAACACACTGATCAATCGTTGTTCGTCCATTCCATTTCAAATTGTCCTGTTTTATTTACACTGTCACTTGTAATTCCTTCTTCCGAATATATTCTGTTTCTTTCTCTACATTTGATTTTATTCTGTCTGTGAAGAAGACAGTGGAGACAGGGGGGATGTCACTTTACTCCTCGTCAGTCTCCACAGTCACTGTCTTTTGTTTCTTAACCCATTAAAAATACATACTGTGTCTAACCCTTGAATCCCGATAAACAGGTCACTTTTTTTATATTACCTTCGGCCCAACAAATCCACATCGACCCTCTGAAGAGTAACCCAACCAGACCCATTCCTCGACCCTCTATTCATCCCTGACACTATGGGCAGTTTAGGATGGCCAATTCACCTAACCTGCATATCTTTGGACTGTGGGAGGAAACCGTAGCACCCGGAGGAAACCCACGCAGACACGGGGACAATGCGCAAGCGCCAGACAGACAGTTGCTTAAGGTTGTTCAGTAAACAAAACATGTACTTTTGTGCTAAGGCTAGAACAAATCTAAAAAAGAAAAGGCATACAAACTGCGCAATAAGATGTTTCTACCTTTGCAAGCAAATTATTGACTTACATTGTGTAAACGATAATTAACTGATAAAAGATATGAGAGTATAATCCAGCGAAATCCGTAGCACAGCGAGAGATTAACAAGCAATTATATTTAAACTTGAGGATTATGGACGAACATTTATTATGTCCAGAAAAAAAGATGGTGATTTTGTGAGAAATTCCATTTTCCCCGTGATATGAAATTCCCAATAGTTCACGTTCCAGTGTGGAGACCCCATGTTGGTTGAGAGGGAGCTCCAGGCTCTGAATGAATTCTCACCGTCTCAATGTGCAGTTGCTGTGTGTCTCTGCACTGTTCATAAATCTATCAGCAGCTTTAATGCCTTACTCCTGAAATAGTTCGCCATTCCCACCAGCTTCTGACCTCTATAAGAGTACAATAATGTCTTCTCGCAGATAGAATGCATTTCCTTGAGACTTGGCACAAACCATTCACTTTTCCCCCTCACGTTCAGCAAACCAAGTTAAAGTGACACATATGTACCACGAGCAAAGGAACTAGGAGGAACAACATAGAGCAGTCTATCTGTGTAGACTCAGCTTCACTCTTTGTTATGTTCGAGCATCAAAGACATCTTCCTATTTCTGTACACATGGTTCGATAGGCTGAATGGCCACGTCCTGGTCATCTGGAAGCATCTCAAGGACCTGACTTGGCGACTCCGGTTCCTGTTTAACATCTCGATGTGCTGACTACACTCCTTCCCTCCTTGTGTAACAGGCAGGAGGGTCTGAATGGGCTATCCCTATTCTTATCCAATAGTTTCAATGGATTGAATGGCGTCATTCTGTTCTGTTGAAACCGCGTTTTGGGCAGAAGCTTATGCTCAGAAACGGCGATTCTCCTGCTCCTCGGATGCTGCCTGACCTACTGTGCTTTTACAGCGCTACACTCTCGTGTATTAAGTCAGTTAATGATCTCCACTGTTTCTGTGCACCTGGTTATCAGAATAAATGATCTCCAAATGCTGATGTCATGCAGTTTTGAGGAGCTGAATGGTACATAGGGACGTAGGACTGAGGAGTAGGAGTGTGTCCTTAGACACTTTAAGCCTTCTCAACTAGGCAGTAAGGTCGTGGCTGATCTGGATGTGGTGTCAGCCCCACTTCTATATCTGTAGTTCATTGTCCTTTACTATCCAATATGTAAATGCTTTGACTAAATGCAAACACACAGGCACCACAAACCTCTGGGGAAGAGCAGTCCCACTCAAACAATCCTTTCTGAAATTCTCCTCTTCCGTGTTCTGACTGGGGTTGGACGGACCACTGCTTCATTTTCTAGATCCCGTTGATCATGATAAATTTTAAATGTAACCCGGTTGGTGATATGACCAATGATATAGGTCTCAAACTAGATCAGGTTCTTTGCTGGGGACAAGTCATCTCGATATCATACATTTGCAAAAATAGTTCACCAAAGCAAAGTTACTCAAAAATAAGATGGAAAAATACATGGCCAACAGTTTGGACAAATATTTACATTAATATTTATCTTTCAACATACACACCGACACACACACTAAGACATACACAGTGTCTCACACACACAAGTGCACACAGACACACACATACACATGCCTAAATACAAGCAGGAAAAAAACCCTGCAAAATATCACCTTGAAAGAGCTTTGTCCAAGCAACAGTTAAACTCAAGACAAAAGTAAAATAATTAAATGTTATTCTGCCTCTGAGGTTGTTCTGCTCACACGAGCAGGATTTATTCCTGGAACAGTAGGAATTGGCTTAAAAACGTTTGAATTTAGGCAGTAGGGAGATGCCAATGATTCCTCAACAGTAATCCTACACGAATGATAAAGATGACTGAACGGTTTTCACCTCTCATACATTTCTGCGAGAAGGAACAAGAAAAGAGAGGGAGCAATACGCAGTGGCTTTTCCAGCTGTTGCATTTTCTCCATCTCGGAGCAGAAATATACAATAATATTATCTCAACACCAAACTGGACCACGTGAGGCCTACTTGAACATTCTCGGAACTGTAGGACTATGTCCCTATTCTCTGCTCCATGTAGGGGTTTTAATGAAGATACGTTTGTATGTGTCCTCATAATTTTGTCCAAGAAAATCATGGCTTCATAGTACTTGCTTTCTTATACTATGAAAAGAGTATATAACATACACATGTTGTTTTCTTAAATTTGAATTCTCAGTTCTAGACTCCCATACCGGAGAAAATGTCCATAGGCTATGCACCAGATACACGCTCCTCAATATCTTATACGGTTAAATACGAACGCCTCTCGTTCTCATTCCTGAAGTGCTCTCGCCTTATAGAGGTTTATAACATCATGAGGAGCAAGGAAATGGTGAAGATCCAAGAACATTTTCCTAGCTTAGGGCAGTCCAAAACTAGAGCACATAGATTTTAGGTGAGGGGAGAAAGATTTACAAGGGACAAAAGTGGTAACTTTTCCCAGAATGTATGGAATGAACTGCCAGAGGAAACGTTGGAGGCTGGGGCAGCTACGGTATTTAAAGCCATTTGAATGAAGCCATTTGAGTGAACACGAAGGTTTTATGGGATATAGGCCAAGTGCTGGCAAATAGATTGTGATTAATTTAGGACATCTGGTCGGCATGGACATGGTCCAGTGAAGGGTCTGTTTCCGTGCTTTATGACAGAATAAGGCCTTCTTTCCAAGAGCATGTACAGTGAAACATCTTCGCAAAGCTTCTAAAGTGATTGAGTATATTTATTTTTCACTTTATGGAATCATCACAGCCCACACGACATCAGATGTTGACTCAGAACTCCCCTGTACAGATGCAGTAAAACATCCTGATAGCCTTATCATGAAGTAATCATTCTATATACCTTCCTAATTACTTGCTGCATCTGCATACTAACCCCGTGTGATGTATGTACCAGGGTGAATAAATGCCTTTGTACAACTGAGTTTTGTGATATATCTTCTTTTAATAGTTTACTGTTGTTTTACCCTTCTGCCACAGCACAAACTTCGGTAGCCCATGTTATCCTGTTTCTGCTGAAGGTTTACAAGGGACCTTCTGCTGAAGGTTTGTAAACCAACCTTCCCTGTCTATATCACATGACAGACTCTCTACCTCTTCTTGACATCTTATCGAATCTTCGTGGTTGAGACAATTGAGTTCAATCTAATCAGTCCCCACACGCAAATCATTTACAGATTCTAAATGGCTTTTGATGTTGCACTGATCTCTGAGGCACTTCAACAAGTTAAAGATTTCCAACCCGAAAATACACATTTCTCCCGACTATCTATTTTCTGATAGTTACCCAGGGCTCACCTTTTCCTGTGTAGCAATCTAGGAAGTAGGTGTGATCTCCCCTTGTGCTGTGTAATGTACTGAAATAGCTGAAAAGCTTCATCCTATTCCTGTGTAAATCCTTAGAGGGACAGAATAGCCTCCTCATGTCTCATTGAATCGATCCAGAATGGTTGAATGCGATCTTCCTCACCTTCTGTAACAGCATTGTGGGTTTGAGTGAGTGAACAACACAAGAAGCAAGAGCAGCAGGTGGCCATTCAGCCCCTCGAGCCTGCTGCACAATTCAGAATGGACATTGTTAATGTGATTGCAACTAAGCATCCCTTTCTTGTCTGTTCCCAACAATCATTGATTCTCTTGTTCATCAACGATCTATATAACTCCTCCTTGAGTGTTTTCAGTAACCCAGTCTTCACTGCTCCTTGGGCATGAGAAGACCACAGACCACACAATCCTAAAGAGAAAGGAACATC
Organism: Chiloscyllium punctatum; assembly: GCF_047496795.1. Lineage (NCBI taxonomy): Eukaryota > Metazoa > Chordata > Chondrichthyes > Orectolobiformes > Hemiscylliidae > Chiloscyllium > Chiloscyllium punctatum. The sequence goes on from NC_092754.1 coordinate 86,284,045, forward strand.
CCTTTCCCAGTCTGAAATAGGAATGCTCTTATTCTCAAAATACGTTCCCCTCAAACCAATAATCATTCTTTTGACACAACAATTACGAACAGATATAGACCATTCCTCCCCTCAAACCTCCCCAAATTTCCATTAACCCTTGACAATCAAGTACTAACCAGATTAACATCCACTCAAGTTAAAGGAATTCCAGGTACAATATTTTCACAAGAGTTCAAGAAATTAGAACTGCGAACATTGAACAGTACAGCACAGTAAGAGCCCTTCAGCCCTCAATGGTGTGCCGACCTTTTATCCTACTCTAAGATTAAACTAAACTGCAGAGCCTTCATCCTATTGTCATCTATGTGCCTATCCAAGATTTTCTTGAATATCCCTAATGTAGCTGATTCTACTACCACTGCTGGCAGTGCATTCCACGCACCTATCACTACCTGTGTAAACAACCTGCCTCTGACATCTCCCCAAAACCTTCCTCCAATCACATTAAAATTATATTTTTCTCGTTTTAGCCATTTCTACCCTATGAAAAAAGACTCTACTTATCCATTCTATCTGTGCCTCTCATTATCTTGCACACCTCGGTCAACTCACTGTTCATCCTTCTTTCCTCTAATGAGAAACGCTAATGCTCCCTCAAACCTTCTTCATAAGACATGCCCTACAGGCCAGGCAACGTGCTGGGAACTCACGTCATCATCCCTTCTAAAGGTTCCACATCCTTCCTTTAATGGGGCGAACAGAACTCAACACAATATTCCAAGTGTGGTCTAACCAGGCCTCTATGGAGCTGCAGCATAACCTCGCAGCTCTTAACTCAATCCCCCAGTTTAGGAAAGCCAACACATCATACACATTCTTAACAGCCCTATCACCTTGAGGGCTTTGGCAACTTTGAGGAATCTATAGACGTAGACCCCAAGATTCCTTTGTTCCTCCACACTGCCAAGAATTCTACCTTTAACCCTGTAGTCTGCAATCAAATTCAACCTTTGATAGTGAATCTCTCCTGAATATGGGGAAATGGAGCAGAATCAGGCCGCTTGGCCCAGTGGATCTGCTGTCCCATTGGTTAAAGCTGAAATGTTTCTCACCGACATTCTCCTGCCTTCGCTAAATGATCATTGATTCCCGAATTAATGAAAAGCTTATTCAACTTATCTTAAAGAAACTGTGTGCAGGAGTGTGTGTGTTTGTTTGTGTGTCCATATCTGTATGTATATGTGTTGTGTGTTTAACGTGTTTAACGTATGTTTGTGTGTATCTCCGTGAGACGAGGTCTTGCCGTTTTTTGGGGTAAATCCATTTAAATTGAGATCAACTCCTCACCACCCCCACACCTCTACGTGTGTCCCTGTTAAGTTTATAGTTATACAATGCCACCCTCTGCTCGCCTCCCCATGCCTTTGCACTAGTGTCAGTTTTATTTTGTTTCTTTCAGAGAACAGCACATACTGTCAATCTCTCACATTACATGGCTGTTTGGTTTTTCAAATAACGTTTTTAAAGCACAGACCAGTTTCGTGTGATACCTAGCGATATCGTTCCTGAGATATTATCACCACCACTGTGTCAGTTTTAGGACTTTTCAATCTTTTTTCATTTATAATTTGTAGGAGTACATTGTAAAACATTTCAAGATAATGAAAGTGTAATATATTCATTGCATTGACTTACAAATTGTTCCGTCAACCTTGCTTGGAAGCATTTGTGGTGGAAACATTCTTTAACTTGTGCACTCCTTGTCATGAATAATCTTCAAAGACGAATCACTTCCACATTGCTGAGCGACCATAGACATAACTTTACATGAACATTCTCCACTCTAAGGGTCCTCAGTATGATTACAATCCTCCATATTCCAAACTGTGTGTGTGTGCGTGTGCAGATGGTTCTGTCAGTTTGGATGGCGCTATGAGCTGCCTCCCTCCCCCTCCCTCCAAGACTGAATTCCCTGATGGTTGTCACCCTGTGGCGCTGTCAACGCAGAGGAGTGTGAAGGCCAGCAGAGGGGGACATTGCATCACATTAAACACCAGGGAGCCGGACCGATCCTCTGTGCACATGGACACACAGATACACAGAGAGACGAATACAGGCACGCAGACAAAAGACAAAGATGAAAACAGACACGCAAATACACAAAGAGACAAATACAGAGACACAGAGATGAATGCAGGTGCACAGGCGCACAGAGAGACGAATACAGATGTGCAGCGACACACAGAAACAAATACAGGCACACAGAGACAAATACAGACAGGCAGATACACAACAGAGATGAATACCGGCACGCAGATGCACTTAGAGACGAATACAGACACGCAGATACAGAGATGAATATAGACACGCAGATACACACAGAGACAAATGTAGACACGCAGATACACACAGACGATTAAACTCACACAGATGCCCATAGGGATGAATACAGACACATGGATACACACAGAGACAAACACAGACCGGCAGCTACACACAGAGACGAATACAAACACACAGATATTCACACATGAATACAGGCATGCAGATAGACATAGAGACAAACACAGACATGCAGATACAGATATGTATACAGGCATGCAGATAGACATAGAGACGAATACACACACACAGATACAGACATGAATGTAGGCACACAGATGCGCAGAGACGGATGCAGACACGAAGTTACACACAGAAACACGCAGATAGACAGAGAGATGGATAGAGACATGCAGATACACGCAAGTTGAATACAGACACGCAGATACACACATAGACAAACACAAACACGCAGATACACACAGAGACGAATAGAATCACACAGATGCCCACAGAGACGAATACAGACACACAGATGCACACACAGACAAACACAGACGCGCAGGTACACATAGAGTCTCCCAGATACACACAGAGATGAATTAATGACACACACAGATGAATACCGACAGACAGATACAGTGAAAGACAAATATAGACACGCAGTTACACACAGAGATGAATAACGTCACAGAGATACCAACAGAGACGAATACAGATACATGTATACACACAGAGCTGAACACAGATAAACCGATATACAGAGACAAAAACAGATGCGCTGATACACACAGAGATAGGCAGATACGCACAGAGACGAATAGAGTCACGCAGATACAAACAGAGGTGAATACAGACAGTCAGATACACACAGAGACGAATACAGACAAGCAGCTGCACACAGACATAAATACAGGCATGTAGATACGCACTGAGAAAAATACAGACATGAAGATACACACAGAGACAAATACAGATATGCAGATATACACAGCGTTGAATGCAGAAACACAGATACACACAGTGACAAAATCAGACATGCAGAGACACACAGAGATGAACATAGATGCACAGACAGACACGGAGACTGATGCAATAGCACATATACTCATACATGCACACATAGACAAATACCAATACACAGCTGCACATGCACACACAGATACCCAATCATCAATACAGATGTATTGCACCCAGTGCCACACTGATGTTTAAATAGACATCGGGAATCTGCCAGTGTTTATTTTTTCACGTGGTGACTTTCTCAATATTTCACTCACTCTGTGTGGCTTGTGTCAATCTTTCGGCTGTTCCATAGGTAATTCACTGCAACCTCTCTATATCTTCCACCTCATTCCTTTAATGAGGTGACTAGAACACGGTATTACAAGTGTGGTGTTATGCCACGGCGATGAACCCTTCTGTTAATGAAACCAAACACTCAGAAAAGCTCACCTCGCTCATAATCTGTTAAAGCCGAGTGACAGAGAGCTCGCAAATTCCGCTACTTATCAGGAGATAATATCAATGTATTCCTTAATTCTAAAAGTGAACATTGAACAACAACAGTTATTCCCAACTCTAAGCTTCCCTTTCTCTGAACTGTTATCTTCCTCCACCTTTAACAATATACTCTTCCAATTAAAGAAAAACTGTATTAAAATTACATAAACCAGACAGTGGCTGTAGTCGAATTGTTGTCAAAAGAGCATCCAAATCTCAATATATCTGTTTCACAGCCAGGTGTTACATAGTTTCAGTCCAGTACACTTTGAAAATATTAGCTGGTCATATGACAAGTACTTGCAAACTCTCAATGCAGAACAGCATTCAACTTCATCACAGTGGATTAAACAGTGGGATTATAGAGCTGCAGTATAACCTCACAGCTCTGAAACTGAGCTCCCCGGCTGTGAAAGCCAACACATCATACGCCTTCTAAACAACAGCATCAAGCTGGATAGCAAATTTGAGGATCTATAGACATGGACCTCAAGATCCCGCTGTTCCAGATTTATCTCAATCCGTCACTCATCAGCTCAGTTCTGTCAATGTCCTGTTGTAACCTAGAACAGCCCTCCATACTAACCACCAACTCCACCAAAGTTCGTGACATCGGCGAACCTATGAACCCACCCTTCCAATTCGTCATCCAACTCTCTTATAAAAAAAATCACAAAGAGCAGATGTCCCAGAACAGATCACCAAGCTAGTCACCAAGCTCCTGGCGGGATCTGTTCCATCTACCACCACCTTCTGTCTTCTGTGGGCCAGCCAATTCTGCATCCAGACATCCAGACCTTCCTGTAAGCCATGCGTCCTTATCTTGTGAATGAGCTTACCGTGGATAACTTTATCAAACGCCTTGTTAAAATTCATATATACCACATCCACTGCTCTAATTCATCAACGTGTTTTGTCACATCCTAAAGGAATTCAATAAGTTCTATGAGGCATGACCTGCTCCTCACAAAGCCATGTTGACTGTCTCTAATCATTTATAATTTTCCAAGTATTCATAAATCCTGTCTCTCAAATCCTCTCCAATACTTTGCCCGTTACTGGTGTAAGACTGGTTGGCCAATAATTGCCAGGATTAACCCTATTCCATTCCTTGAACCAGGCATTAACTTTTGCCAGCCTCCTGTCATCTGGCACGACTCCAGTGTACAGTGAGAATGCAAATATCATTGCAAAATGCGTTGCTTCCTGTAGTACCCTAGGGCATTTCCTGTTTAGCCAAATAAATTTATCTGTCCATGTATTTCTCAAAGTTTTCAACACATCCTCCTGTTCTAGCATATCCACCTGTTTCTTGCTGTCCTCAGAAGCGTCAAGTTCCCTCTCATTAGTGAAAACTGAAGCAAACCTTCATTTGGAACCTCCCCTACCTCCTCCGACTCCTGGCGCAAGTTCCCTCCACTATCACTGATCAGCCCTACTCTGCCATCCTCTTGTTCCTAACATAAGTGTAGAACGTCTTAGGTTTTACCTTAATTCTACCCGCCAAGCCTTTATCATGCACACTTTTATCTCTCCTGAGTTCATTCTTCAGTTCCACCCTGGTTATCTTGCAACCTTCTGGAGCACTGTCTAAGCCTTGCCTCCTCAACCTTATGTATGGTGCATGAGAGCAATAGGCCCGCTGGGAACATCAGGCAGCAGACGATCAGGGTGATGGAGCAACACATGCCATGTCTGAACGGCTCAGAGTGAACCCTCCAGTACACACGGAATCACTAAGTCCAGTAATCCCTCTGTATTTCAGTAACATACTGCCTGCCGTTCTTCCTGGAAGAAAATGACAGGTTATATATGACGTTAAATCCCACCTGCCAAACTTTTATCCATTGATTAACTTGTCCATATCCATTTACAGACTCTACAACTTTCATTGATTATTTAATTTCCTGCTTATCTTAGTTCCATTGGCAAACGTAGTTACAGTACATTTGTTCCACTCCTTTAGATCATTGATATAGATGGTAAATAGCTGAGGACCCTGTACTGGTCACTGTGTGACCCTACTGGTTACATTCTTTTAAACTGATTAAATCTGATTTATCCGGAGTTCCTGCTTTCTGTCCGATAACCAGTCCTCCTCCATTCCTGTGTAACACATTCGAAGTGCTGAATAAGGACGAGGAACATCAGTCAGCAATCCAGCTCCTCCAGCCTGCTCCAACATTGAAAGCAATCATTTCTGATGTCAGCCTGCTCCACCATTGAATACAATCATGGCTGATGTCAGCCTGTTCCATCATTGAATACAATCATGGCTGATGTCAGCCTGCTCCACCATTGAATACAATCATGGCTGATGTCAGCCTGCTCCACCATTGAATACAATCATGGCTGATGTCAGCCTGCTCCACCATTGAATACAATCATGGCTGATGTCAGTGCTCTCCACCAATGAATGCAATCATATGTGATGTCAGCCTGCTCCACCACTGAATACAATTATATCTGATGCCAGCTCTTTCCACTATTGAATACAATCATATCTGATGTTAGCCTGTTCCATCATTGAATACAATCTTATCTGATGTCAGCCGCTCCACTATTGAATACAATCATATGTGAAATCAGCCTGCTTCATCATTGAATACAATCATGGCTGATGTCAGCCTACTCCACCATTGAATATAATCATGGCTGATGTCATCTTGGTCTCAGTCCCACTTTCCGGCCCACTCTCCATATCCCTTCAGTTACTCAATATCCTAGCATCCACTGCACTCTGGAACAGTGAATTACACTGGTTTACAATCTTTTGATAGAAGTTCTCTCATCACTGTTTTAATTAATCTCCACTTATCCTAAAACTATGATCTCTTGTTGTAGATTGCCTCACATGAGGAAATACCCAATGCATGTCGACATTATCAATCACCTTTAGCATTGTCCAGTCCTAAGAGATATCTCCTCCCATTTTTTCTACACTCCACAGAGTATAGGCCTGAATTGCTCAATCTCTATTCAGAGGACAAACTCCTTATCTCTGGAATCAGTCTAGTAAACCTCTTCTGATCTGCCTCCATGGTAATTACATCCCTCCTGCAGTCAGGACATGAAAACTGTACACAGTACTCAATTGCGATCTCACAAATGACTGGCATTATTGTAGAAACATGTCCCTCGCTTTATAATCTATTCTTTCAGAAATAAATGCCAAATTTGCAGTCGCCTTTCTCATTATCTACTAGGAGAAAGTGAGGACTGCAGATGCTGGATATCAGAGCTGAAAATGTGTTGCTGGAAAAGCGCAGCAGGTCAGGCAGCATCCAGGGAACAGGAGAATTGACGTTTCTGGTACAAGCCCTTCTTCAGGAATGAGGGCTTCCTGAAGAAGGGCTTATGCCCAGAACGTCGATTCTCCTGTTCCCTGGATGCTGCCTGACCTGCTGCGCTTTTCCAGCAACACATTTTCTGCTCATTATCTGCTACACCTGCATCTGTGTTTTTTGCAATACGGATGAGGGTACCAGATCCCTCTATACCTAAGCACTACATAGTTTCCCTCTGTTTGGATAGTAAGTTGCCTTTCTGTTACACAGACCAAAACGGCTTCATACTTTTCATTGTTTCATTTCATCTGCCAAATAATGGCGCAACCTATCCTTAACCATTCATTACAATTTATCACCTGAGTCAATGTCTTCTGAAAAACTGATTATAGCATGTCCATCCCCTCAAATAAGGGATAGTATTGATTGTTAATAGTTAGGGCCTGGGGACTGAGCCCTATGGTATTTTTGGAAAGAGAAAATGAACCAGTTATTCCATCTCACTGCAATTCTTTGTTTCGCTAAGCCTACATCCAAGCGAATAAATTACTTCTAACCATATGCGATCTTATTCTGCAGATTGATCTTTAGTGCACACCTTATTCAATGTCTTCTGCAAGTCCTGATTTTACATCTCCAGGATCCCCATTATGCAGCTTGCTTTTCACACTCTTAAAGATTCAAATAAATAATGAAAATACGATTTATCCTTTGTAAAATTATGTTGATTCTGATAGATTGTGGCTTGACTCGGCAAATGTCCTTTCATTAATTCCTGAATAAACGATTTTAACAATTTTCTTAAGTTAAAGCAGTTTTCTCACTACTTTATATTCCATCGTGAATGTGATCAGGTTGAATTCTCACCTCTATATATTCTCTTCGTTCCCTCCAATCCTGTATAATTGACACATGGTGTGAAATGACCTACTCTGGTTGCTGTGTAAGAGGCATGAGTGGCTGAATGGACTCTTGATCTTCCCTGTGCACAAAATCAATGGGCTGATATCAAAACAAAATCAAAACAAAACATAGATTAAACCGAGCTGAACCAATGCAAATTAAATTAAATTACATGAAGTTGCAACACCCAGCACAATCCTACCAAAGTTCCCCATCACCGGTAGCATGTGTTGCCATACCTGTATTTTTTCAGAATTCTTCCCCTCATAGCCCTCACTGTTACATAAATGTTCTGACCAATATAGCCAACAAAACCATGCCTATATGGTTGAAATAGCGCCGCCACGTCCTACAACAATGTTCATTTTTCTGATGCCCATACTAGTAAGGAGGTCCAGGGGGGTGGGCTCCATAACTAATTTACACCACGACCAGAGTCCTGGGAGCTTTCCTGGAACCCAGTTCATCACAATGTTCTTCCTCGCACAAAATGAAAGAATACGAAACAATTTATTCCTATGCAAGTCCAAAGAGGGAAGGTTCAGAGAACCCAAGAGGAGGGTTCGCGTTGACCTCGGTTCCCAAAACCCCTTCCAAAACACTTGCTATAATGCACCAATACCAACGAAGCTTGTGGCATGATCACAAGCAATAAGTAAGTATACCAACATCTATTGTACATTTGGGGCATATTGGGGACGCTCCTGTCTTAAATGTGACAAGCTGCTCCGGTGTCAATTGACCCCTGTGGAGTACCTTTAACTGCATAGCCTACGTCCTATTGCAAATTGAAATCTTCCTTACGGTTTCCCAAACATCTTCCCACTCCTCTAGTGAGATCTCCACCCACAAGTCCTGAGCCCAGATTCCATGCAGCCGCTCTATATCCTTTGAGACACTACCTCTTAATAAAGGATAGAGGGTGCTGACCGAGAGAGCACCTATGGACCGAAGCACTCTTCGCTCCATTTCCGACCTATGAGGACTAACCATTAATGCAGTCTTTTTTTCAGTCTCAAGTTCCTCATCTGAAAGTAATGAAAGTTGCCCTTCCAAGATAACTCATATTTCTGGCTCAGCTGCTCTAAAACCACCATGACCACCACGTCAAATAATTCTCCGAAACAGGAAACTCCTCTGGACTCCCAGAGCCGAAAACCATAATCCATCAATCCCAGCTGGGATCCTACCAATCCTACAATGGGAATAAAAGGGGAAGTTTATTTTTGTAAATTGCCCTCACTTTGTCCCATCATTTTCCAGGCTTTAACTATTTTAAGGACAATTGGATTTCTGCAATGGTTCATAACAATCCTCGTCTTGTCCATGAACAACAGATTAATGAGAGGACATTTTGCCTGGGATGCCTCATTGTCCAGACAAACTGACCGCAGGTCTTTGCAAGCTCAATCAGCCACACCCGATTGCAGGGAACCTAGTTGATATTTCTTAAAGTCCTGAAAATTCACACCCTTAATCTCCTGCAGAAGCTGCAATTTGGCGAGCTTCATAAGAGGCCACCTGTGGTGCCAGATGAACAAGCTTAACCAACTGTAAAGCCTCCATAGAACCGACCTGGAGAGCATCAAAAGGACCATTCGCATGGGATAGAAGAATCGAGGAAGTGCATTCATTTTAACCGGAGGTATTCTACCCAACCAGGATATTGGAATATCTTCCCAGAGCCGAAGGTCCTGTCTTATCTTCTCGAGCACTTGCACGAAGTTTGCTTGAAATAATTGACTGAAGGCCGGTGTGGTAAAAATGCCTAAATAGAGGAGACCTTCTTGTGACCATCTGAAAGGGAATCGGATTGCACCCCCCATGATCAGGTACTCGAATAACACCCAACAGGCATGGCGTCCGATTTCATAAAATTGATGTTATACCCCGAAATAGATTCAAATAAATCAATCACTTCTTTAACACAGGTCAAAGATATCATCAGGTTAGGTAGAGAGTGAAGAACGTCATCTGTGTAAGGATGATGTCATGCCTTCCTGACCCAACCACCCGTTCAGTTATATTGGGGCCCCTGTGTGTGGCCTCTGCCAACGGCTCAATCACCAATGCAAATAATAACGGCGAAAGGGGAACCTCTGCCGATGCTAAAATTATACCATTAGACCTTATACCATTAGTGAGAACTCCAGTTGCTGTTGCGTCACTATATAATTCTGCCATCCAACAGGCAAAAACTCCTCCAAGGCAAAACAGTTCCAAGACATAAAAGAGGTACGGCCACTACACCCAAGCAAATGCTTTCTCTGCATCCAGCGAGACTACCAAGCCTGGAATCGACCTTGCTGGCACACCGGAACCATATTTTCACTCTCCTAATATTAATAGGGGACCTTTGACTCCTAATAGAACGTGTCTGGTCCTCTTTCACAATGAAGGACAATATCTTCTCCAGCCTCAACGCTAGTATTTTCGACAAAATTTTAAATTCCACGTTTAATAACTGTATAGGCCTATATGAATAGGCAATCGTCTGGGGCTTTCCCTCTCTTGAGAACAAGAGAAATGTTTGCTTCTCTCTGAGAGGATGGGAGGCAGCCCTGACCACAAGTATAATTGAATATATCCAACATTGGCCCAGCCATCATGTCTATGAACTCCTAATAAATCTCACTCCACAAGCCATCTGGCCGATCGGTCTGCCACTCTGGATCTGCTTTACCGCATCCTGTATCTCTTGGATGTCACGAGGCATTCAAAAGAGACTCTTACTCTGAAGTTATACCTTGGAGGTCCAGGGTCTTAAAATGACTCAGTTTTCACCAATCTGTCCGCACAATCCTCTGACTGGAGCAACCCAGAATAGAACTTTCTGAATGCTGCATTAACCCTTTTGGGACGGCAGGTGATAGTACCAGCACCCTATCTAATGGATGTAATAGATTGGGGGCACTCTTCTTTCTGGCCAAGTGCGCCAAATACCTTCTCAGTTTAGCACCATACTCGAATAACCTCTGTTTCGCAAAGGAAATCGCCCTCTTTGCTGTCTCGGTAAGCGCAGTGTTCAGAGCAGCCCGGAGGGTTGTAATCTGCTGCAACTTAGTTACAGACAGTCTGTCAAAGAATGCTGCCTCAGCTGCCTTCAGCCAAGCCTTGAGCATACGCTTCTGCTGTCCCTTCTGCCGCTTCTGAGTCACTGAGTAAGAAATAATCAAACCCCTTGCATAGGCCTTGGCAGTCTTCCAGAACACAGATGGATTATTGGCCGTACCCAAGTTAATGTCCCAACAAAAACTTCAATTCTCGCGAAAAGTACTAAATGAATTTGCTATCTTTCAGGAGGCAAGGATCCATGCGCCAGTGCTGCGAGCCTGTCCCATCGCCATCGGCCTTAACATCCACGTACACTGCAGCATGATCAGAATTTTGCAGATCAGCATCGAACTTAAAAAGTCCAATGGGGCAAATAAATGTCAATCCTGGTATAGCACTTACGTGGGATAAAAAAAAGTGAAGCCCCTACCTTCAGGGTGAAGACATCTCAAACGTTCACCAAGACAGCTCCCTGTTCAGGTCCACCAGCTGCCTTGATGGCTGGGAAATACCCGTGAGACCCCTTGACATCCTATCCACTTCGGGGTCCATAAGTCGGTTAAAGTCTCCCTTTTAATTGTACAATGTTCCCCAAGGGTCATCAACCTGGAGAGCGCATTTGAGGGGGTGTGGTGGGGCAATATTATACAATGTCCCATATTCCTCTCCATGTATTAAAGCTTTAAGGATCAGAAACCACTCACGTTCGTCGTTAATTTGGTCAAACAACTGAAGTGGAAGGTTTGTATGAATGAGTGAAGCTACTCCTCTACTTTTCGAATTAAAGGATGAAATAAACACCAGACCGAACCTTCCCTGCTGTAACTTTAAGTGCTCCTTATCAGTTAGATGTGTTTCTTGCAGCAAGGCTACATTGACCCCTTCCTTTCTGAGGCTTGAAAGTATCTTCTTCTCTTAATGAGTGAGTGACTCTCCTTAAGGTTCCACGTGCACCATTAAACAAGCGGTTAGCCAAATCTATCCAAAGCAGCCCATGACCCACTGGGAGAAGAACCCCATTTATAGTACGTCAACTGAAAGCAGTAAACAGTTCATACAAACATGAAACTATAACTACAATAACAGCCAAAGCAAACCTTCTCACAAATATTTCTAAAATGAGCCAAAATATAACACAAATAAGTAAGAGACCCCCCCCCCCATCCTGCAGAGGGTGTCCATATTACCCATTAATCCCCCATGGCTCTTCCGAGCTGAAGCCGCTCATCAAATCCAGGCAAAACAATGTTTTCAAAAGTTGCATGCGTCTTAAAACAAGAAAATTAAATCCGTCCCATCCATACTTTGACCTCAGGCAGTCCGGGTGAAACAAAATGTAACCACCCCCACCATCGCTAAACCCACTTTCTCATTCAGCGGTAAGTGAGAGAAACGAAAAGAAGTTGATGAGCTGGCCATTTTCTTCTCGTTCTGGCAGCCCGACCAAGCTGATGTTCTTCTGATGGCCCTGATTTTCGAGGTCGTCGACCTACTCTACTAAGGCCCTTAGCTACCATTCCAGGTCTTCGACACGACCCGCCGAGGATTCTGCCATGGTTTCCAAAGCCGCGATCCGCTGTTCCACCTCGACGATGGACGGCTCGAGACACTGGGTCTCCTGATCCTGCTTCTGCAGCTTGGCTGAGATCAGTTCCAGCCTGGTTCAGGACTCCTCCATCGCTGAATCAATCTTCTCTCGCAGGCTCTGAACTCTGAGGCCAGGCTCTACTCCACAGATAAGTCTCCTGGAGCGTTCGCAAAGGCTAACGTCACAGCCGCGGGCGTATCCATTGCTGCGGTGCCCTGCTGGTTGTGATCCTCATGATCCTTTTCCCTTAGTTATTTTCCGTTACTCACTTAAAATGGCATAGAGCAATACTGGGGATCAAAAACCTCCGATTTTACCACAATAGGGAAGAAAGAGATGGTGAATGCAAAACTTTGTCTGGGTTCTGGTGCAGAGCTCAGCAGGGCAGACCTACTGGATCACCGCCATCTTGGATCTCACCCGAATAATCACTGTTAACAAACTTTTTTTGAAATGGTTTGAAGATGTTTCTTGTAGGGGGAGACAATGGAGAACTATTGGATGTGATACAGTTAGATATTCAGGTGGATGTTTAAGAGTTCAGAAAGTGAATAGTAAATAAAATTGAACCAACGTGGTTCAGGGGCGACTTTGGGAAACGGAAAGGTAAAAGTGAAGTTGGCCTTCAGTTAACGGAAATTGGAATATCGAAGTAAAGGCGTTCTGCACAGACTGCATGCAGTGTGGATGAGATTATACCTGTGTTCTGTACTGTTTCAAAGAATGAGAGGTGATCTCAGGGAAACTTAGAAAATTCACCCACAGCAGACTGACTAATACATGGGCATGGAAAAGTGCAGCAGGCAAGGTTAGGGGGAACCCAAGATGTTCTACAAAAACAAGCTGAACAGAATAACCAGGAAAAAATTCGGACCCATATCGAAACCAATGGGGTAATCAGAATGTGAAACCGGGGAACATTGATAGACTGTAACATGAGAGCTTCACATCTGTTTTATTTGAAAAAGGAAGATGCTGGTACAGAATTCAAGAAGATGGACTGGGAAGTTCTCGAGCAGATTTATATAAGATGCAAGTTGGTATTAATAGTTTTGGATGATGTAAAGTCCAGATGAGTTGTATCGCAGGATGCTGTTGGAGACAAGAGAGGAAATGTCCTGACCTAAATGTTTTAGTCGAATCTGACCACACAAGGGAGGTGCTAGAGGACTGGAGAACTGCTAAGTGGCCCCAAGTCACAGGGAAGGTTGTAGCGATAGACCAGTGTCTGGTGGTGTACCACAGCGAGAAGTGTAATGTAACTAATTATTTGTGGTATTCATAAATGATGTAAATATTAATGTGGAGGGGGCGGTGGGGGGTGGGGGCTGAGCGTAATAAGTAATTTTGTGTTTGACACAAAGATTTACCAGGTGGTTGGCAGTGAGGAGGAAAGCCTTATGTTACGGGAAGATACAGGTGGAATGGTCAGATGGTCAGATCAATGGCAGATGGAATGAAACATTGATAAATAGGATGTGATGCACCTTGGATGAAGGAACTAGACGGGAGAATTCAATAAATAGCAGAACACTAGGGAGGTCAGAGGGTGTTTCCCCAAACATCCCTGAATGTGACTGGACAGTATAATAGCCAGTTAAGAAATCACACGGGACTGTAGGCATAGTGTTCATTCATCGAGGTGACACAATAAGAGTTAAACATGCCATTAGGTAGGCCATAGATAGATTACTGTGGGCAGTTCTGGCAGCCACATTACAGGAAGTGTTTTAGATTCTCAGTAACATCAGAAGCTATTGGGGTCACCACAGAGTTGGAAGCTTCAGTGGATTTGTTTTCCTTCCTAGATTGGAGAACTGCATCTGACAATCTGTGTCTGATCTTTCCTTTTTGCCAAGTACATGTTTATGGGATATTACTGTATCAGAACATTTCATTGTTGATAGAGTCTAGGCCAAACCTTCAAATATTTTTGAGGAGCTCTGCGGTCTTCTATAACACGTGACTCCTTCTCTTCTTGTATAATTCGTTGGATGCACTAAATGGGCTATCTCTAAACTTCTCCAATAATTTCATTGAGCTGAATGACTTCCTCATATTCCTGTGAAGATAGCGTGAGGAGCTGAATAATCTATTCCTTTTAACTGTGGAAATGTGCAGTGTCCAGCAGCATTGTTGCATGAATGTTACTGATACTTCCAACAGAACAAGCCTGAATGTTGTCCAGGTCTTGCTGCACATGGACACAGACTAGTTCAGGAGGTAAAGGGGGACATTTTTACTGAATATTGTGTGACCTTCAATGAATACCCTCACTTCTAATCTTTATGAAGCAGCTGAAGATGTTTGCGCTGAGGAAACTACCTTGAGGATCTTTTGCAGATATGTCCAGGACTGCATGGATTTTTGTACACAAACCACAATCATTGTGCTTTATGCTTTAAATCACTCTAACCAGGGAAGTTTCCAACTCATTCCCATTAAGCGCAATCCTGCTCAGGCTCCTTGAGACCATCCTTAGTTAAATGATGCCTTGATGTCAGGGCCGGTCACTCTTCCCTGAGCCTTTGTGTTCACGTCTTTTGCTCATATCAATAGGCCACAGTGTGGGGGTAAGGAGTGCTTTTTGACCAATCAGAGGTGAGGGCTGTGAAGAACTGGACATGAAAGGCAGTGTTGTAGATGCTTTCCATATAGACTGGAGCAAGTTCTTCGACAAGATTCTGCATATTAGGCAAGTTAGTAAGGTTAGGTCACATGGGAACCAGCGCACCCAAGACAATTGAATAAAAAAAATAGATTGAAGGAAGGCGACAGAGGTTGGTATTATACCTTCTGATCTTATTGTGGGTGAAGACATGCTTGTGGGGGGAGGGGGCCGTGTGGATGAATGACATACCCCTGGTTGTGGATTTCTCACATTCTATTATTGGAAAGCAGAGGATGTTATTTACCTGGAAGCTCTGTTATTGAATGTTGCCAGATTGTCTGGACCATCTCTGGCTGAGGTGTTGGGGCTGTATTCACCGTGAAACTGGGTCTACAACATGACCAACATATGAAGCAGATGTTGCAGAGAGGGGAAGCTCTATAAAGAGAGATGAGCGACCTCTTTGATACCCAACCTGGGTTTTCCAATTACATTTTCCAAACCAGCCCAAATTGTGTGTGACAGTTTTGAGGGGCTGAATGGTCTCCTGTGTTTCTGTGCACTCGGGTATCGCAGTAAGTAGCCTCTAACTGTCCCTGTCTAGCAGGTTTGAGGGACTGAATGGAACACAGAAACATGGGACTGAGGAGCAGGAGTGGGCCATTAGACACTTTGAGCCTTCTCCAACAGGCACTAAGATTGTGGCTGATCAGGTTATGGTCACAACCCCACTTCCCTGACTGTATCCCGTTATCCATGACTCACTTCTCTGCCAAATATTTAACTAACTCAGCTTTGAATCAATGTAAACAAAGAAGCATCTCAAACTTGTGGGGAAGAGAATTCCCACATGAAATGCCTGTTTAGAATGTCTCCTCATCCCTCTTATAAGAGTCATGCAGCATGCACATTTGTCCGTGCTGACCAGACATCCCAATCTGATCGAGTCTGATTTGCAAGCATTTGGCTCATATTCCTCTATACCTCGTTATTCAGATACCCATCAAGATGCCAGACTCCACCACTTCCTCTGGCAGATAATCCCATATGCACACCTCCCTCTGTATGAAATCATTGCCTTGAAGTTCCATTTAAAATATTTCCCCTTGCACCTTAAACCTATACCCTCTATTTTTGGAATCTCCTATTCTGGGAAATAGACCTTGTCTATTTACAAAATCTATGCCCTTTATGATTTTATGGTCAGCCTTAAGTCCGTGATTCTGCAGGGAAAACCACTTTTGCCTATTCAGCCTCTGCTTATAGCTCAAACTCTCCAAACCTGGCAACATCCTTATAAATCTTTTCTGAACCCTTTCAAGTTTCACAGCAACCTTCGCACAGCAGGGAGACCAGAACTGCACACAGTATTCCAAAATGTGGCCTCACTGTCATCCTGTACAGCTGTAACATGACATCCCAATCCGAAACTCAATGCTCTGACAAATGAAGGCAAACATACCAAACACCTTGTTCACTATACTCTTCACTTTGAAGGAGTGTTGCACTACATCTCTCCGTCTCGTTGCTCAGCAACATCCTCCAATAAATTTCCATTAAGTACCCCGAATTGCTTCCCAAAATGCAGCACTTCACATTCATCTGAATTAAACACCATCTGCCATTCGTCAGCCCATGGGCCCGTCTGATCGAGGTCTCATTGCACTCTGAGATAATTTTCTTCATTACCCGCAACACCAAAAATGTTGGTGTAATCTTCAAACTTACTACCCTTACCACCTATGGTCACATCCACATCATTTATATAAATAACGAAAAGCAGTGTGCTCAGCATTGATCCTTCTGGCACACTACTGTTCACAGGCCTCCAGTCTGAAAAGCAAACCTCTACCAACCTCTGTCGCCTTCCTTCAATCTATTTTTTTATTCAATTGTCTTGGGTGCGCTGGTTCCCATGTGACCTAACCTTACTAACTTGCCTAATATGCAGAATCTTGTCGAAAAACTTGCTCCAGTCTATATGGAAAGCATCTACAACACTGCCTTCATCAATCTGCTTTGTCACCTCTTTAACATACTCAGTCAAATTAGTGTGACACGATTTCTCACACAAAAAGCCATGGTGACTATCCCCAATCAAGCCTTGCCTTTGAACATGCATGCAATTGGCTATCCCTCAGAATCCCGTCCTACAACTCACCGACCACTGATGTCAGGCTCACCGGTCCAGAGTTCCCTGGGTTGTTGAGTAACTGTTTTCTGTTCTACTGCTACTCCTCTATTGGTCACAGCAAATTATCGGTGTTACCATTTTGATGAATGGCTTAAAGTATAGGTCTCACATTGGGTCATGATCATCCGAGGAAGAAGTCATGTAGATTTCCTTCTCTGTGAAAATAACAAATTCATGACTAAAACAAAGTTCCTCAAGCTATGATGTAAAGATGAATGACAAACAGTGTAGAAATTACAAAAATGTACATTGATATTTCCATTACTAAAAGTAATGAGGAGCACAAACATGTGCAGACACATACAGATACATACATAGGCACACATACACAAACTCAAAGACACACACAGACGTGCACACGCAGACACACTCAACCTCACAAAAACACAGAAACACAAAAACACGGATACACAGACACACATGCACCCGCAAATACACACACTAACACAGACGAATGCACGTACTATAGTGCGTACAAAATTAGAGCAGTAAAAACGCCATTTGGCTCATCCAGTCAACTGAACTATTGATCATGGATGACATGTTTTTCAAGCTAGTTCTACTACCCTCTCACAACAAGCCTTGAGCCCATCTTTAATCATAACTTATCGAGTTTTATCCTAAAGACTCTAAGATGTGTGTGTGTGCGACACGCGCATGCGCGTGTGTATCTGTGTGTGTGTGTGTGTTTGTGTGTGTGTGTGTGTGTATGTCTCTTTGTGCATCCGTGGGTGTCTGTGTGCTGTGCATGTGTTGTCTGTGGGTGTGTGTGTCTGTGCGTGTGCATGTGTCTGTGTGTCTCTGTGTGCGTGTCTTTGTGTGTGTGTATCTGTGTATGTGCGTCTGTGCGTGTGTGTGTGTGTGTCTCTGTGTGTGTCTTCGAGGAGAAAGTGAGGACTGCAGATGCTGGAGATCAGAGCTGAAAATGTGTTGCTGGAAAAATGCAGCAGGTCAGGCAGCATCCATGGAACAGGAGAATTGACGTTTCGGGCATAAGCCCTTCTTCAGGAATGTGTGTCTGTGTGTGTATGTCTGGGTGCGTGTGTATGTGTGTCGTGTACGTGTCTGTGTATGTTAGTGTGTGTCCTAATAGCAGTAGACAGCATTATCGAGGACGGTTGTTTTTCGGATTGGAGGCCTGTTGTTATGGACTAGGCCAGACCACTCAAAATATTCTTGAGCAGGCAGCGCAGACTCTAACTTTGTAATTTGTTTCAGTAAGTGCACAGTGAAAATTATCAGGTTTTAACATATACAAAAAATATTCACAAAACTACACAATGAAACACAAAAAACAGAATAAAGAACCCCTACAGAACTCAATCTATTCAAACTAGACTTAATTAGCTGTTCTGAAAGTACACGACCATTCCAATAAGCAAATCCCCCTTAAAAACAGTAGAAATGGAACAAATGATTGCATGTTAAAGTTAGAAGGGCAGAAGGAGAGAGAGAGAGAGAGAGGGAGAGAGAGGGAGAGAGAGAGAGAGCCTGTCCACAGAGCTAAACTGCAAACTGGTTCTGGACAGAACTGCTCACCTCGAGAGCTGACCACTCCCCTTTCATTATACCTTTAATCACAAAACCGTTCAATCTCTGTACCAAACCAATCACCTTGGAGCCGGGAACTATTTACGACGCCTCTGAAAAAAAAATTCAGGGACACAGTATCTTTGAGAAAAGGAAGCTTTTAGACAAAAGGGACCAGCTTTGTGACACTGTGCACTGTGGTGTTCCACAGGGACTTCTGCTCAATCCATTTTTGTTTTGACATTTAGACAATTGATTCAGATGAGAATTATAGAAGGCGTGGTTAGAAAGATTGTGGATGAAACCAAGTTTGGCTATATAGTGGACAATGAAAATTACACAGGGACATAGATCAAATGGCTTGATGAATCTGAAGAGTTGTACAGCACCGAAGCAAACACTTTTGACGAAGTCGTCCATGCCAACCTGATTTCTGAAATTAATCGTGCCCTACTTGGGGTGGTGCAGTGGCTCAGCGGTTAGCACTACTGCCTCACAGTACCAGGGACCTGAGTTTGATTGCTGGCACAGCTGACTGAATGTGTGGATTTTTCACATTCTCGCTGTGTATGCATGGGTTTCTTCCCACAGTCCAAAGTTGCGCAGCTTATGTCAATTGGCCAAGCTCAGTTGCACATAATGTCAGGTGAATTAGTCGGGGTAAATGTGGTGAGATGGTTCTGGATGGGTAACTCTTCTGAGAGTTGGTGTGGACTTGTGCTACACTGTAGGGAATCTAATCTATTTGCCGGCAATTGGAACATATCATTCTAAATCCTTCCTATCAATATATCCATCTGGGTTCCTTTTAAATGTTGTAATTATACCTATCTCCATTGCTTCTTCTGGCAGTTCATTGTGTACACGCTCCACATTCTGAGTGATAACGTTGCCCCGACGTCACTTTAAAATCTTTCCCCTCTCACATTAAAACTATGCCTTCTAATTGTGGACTTCCAAGCATGGGGAAAAGATCTTGACTATTCACCCCCTATGCATGCACTTCATGAATTTATAAACCTCTAGAAGGTGCAAATATGTCTCCCACCCAAGGTCTGTGCTTTCAGGCATCCGGGGCTTAAATTCTGAAATTCAATACTGACACCTCTTCCATCTCGATCAAACCACAATTTTAAAATCATTTTACTCAATGCGTTCAGACATATTATTAAACACCTCTAGTTGGATGAGTTGGCCTCCAGTTGGCCCTATAGGGGCCAGAGGTAGGGACACTACCACCACTCCACAATAGCCCCAAAAGTTGCAGCATTATTCTCCTGGGTGTTCGTTCATCAGCCTGTTCTGACACGCTGCACCTGAATCCAGACAATCTGGTCTCGAGCTAGGGACACTTCCAGGGAAGTTCAGGAATTGGAATAGAATCCAGAGCTCTGCCTCAGAGGCAGGGATACTACCGACTGCACAAAATCTAAACCATGCCCAAATTTTTAACTTTAAATGCCAGCTTTCCGATCGGTATGGATTCTTTGAAATCTGGTTCACTCTACTGAATTACCCAGTTAAAATAATAACGTTCTTAAAAAATGCAAGGTCCTTGCCTCAACTGTAGGGTGTCGAGTTTATGAGCTCTGCCTTCGAGATAAACTATGAACATCTTTAAATACTTGTCTATTATTTCCAGATTAGATGGATATTATCTGTAGTCTGCAATATGAGGGAATGAAATCCTGCAGACACCACTGCATTATGAAGGATCTCGAATAAATATCAACACGGAACACCAGAGACAAAAACAGAGCTTACCTTCTGGCCTGAAACACCGATCACTGTTTCCCAGCTCTAACGTGTGACTGCCCTCTTCCTAAAATCATTAAATGGTACAAGGTAACTGATTACTTTCCAGCCTTTCTTCCACAATATTATCACTCACTGGGCTAAAAAATTGCAGATGGAGTGTAATGTTGATAAATGCGAGGTATTGTACTTTGGTAAAACAGACAAAAAAAAAACACATATATAATTAAATGTTGAGCCATTGGTAGTGTTGTAGAACAGATCAACCTGGGGTTTCAGGCATAATTCTTTGAAGTTTGCTTCATATGTAGACAGGATGGTTATGAAGGTGTTTCACTTTATATTCTTCATTGTATAGACATAGTCATAGAGATGTACTGAACGGAAACAGACCCTCTGGTATAACTTGTCCATGTCGACCAGATACCCTAACCTCATCTTGTCAATTTTGCCAACCCCTGCCCATATCCGTCTGAACCCTTCCTATTTATATACTCATCCAGATGTTTCTTTTTAAATACTTTACCTTAACCAGCCTCTGGAAACCATTTCCATACGCATACCACCCTCTAAGCATAAGAATTGCTACTGTGGTCCCTTTAAAATCTTTCCCCTCTCATCTTAAACCTATGCCCTCTAATTGTGGACTCGCTTACCCTGGGGAAAAAAACATTGTCTATTTAGCCTATGCATGCCTCTCATGATTTCATAAACCTCTATAATTCACCTTTCAGCCCCTAATGATTCAGAGAAATCAGCCCCAGCCTATTCCAGCTCTCCCTACAGCTCAAACCCTCCAGCCCTGGCAACATCTTTGTCAATTTTTTCTGAAACTTTCCAAGTTTCACAACATCTTTCTGATAGGAATGAGACTAGAATTGTACGCAATATTGCAAAAGTGGCCGAACCAATGTCCTGCACAGCCGCAACATGACCTCCCGACTCTTTCACTCGGTGGTTTGAACAATAAAGGAATGCATATTAAACACCTACTTCACTATCCTATCTACCTGCAACTCTACATTCAAGGAATATGACCCTGTACTCCAAGGTCTCTTTGTTCAGCAACGCTGTCCAGGACTTTATCATATATAAGTCATGCTCTGATTTGCTTTTTCAAGATTTAGCACCTCGCATTAATCTAAATATACCTCCATCTGCCACTCCTCGGTCCATTGGCCCATCTGAACAAGATTCCATTTTACTCTGTGGTAACGTTCTTAACTGTTCATTACACCTCCAATTTTGATGCCATCTGCAAATTTACTAGGTATATCTCCTATGTTCTCATCCGAATCATTTATATAAATGACGAATAGCAGTGGACTGTCCTTTGAGTACAGGTGTTGGGACGGTATTTTCAGGTTGCACAGGACATTCATGAGGCATGTCCTATAGGACTTTATGAGTTCTGGTCGCCCTGTTATATCGAGAATATTATCAAGTTCGGGAGAGTTCAGAAGAAATTTATCAGGATGTTGCTGGGAATGGAGTGTTTGCATATAAGGACAGGATCAACAGACTCGGACATTTTCTACTGGAGGAGGCTGAGAATTAACCTTTTAGAAGTTTAGAATATCAGAAGAGGTATCGGTAATGTTGAATGGTAGGTGTCTTTTCCCTGGAGTGGGGGATTGTTTTAAGATAAGAGGAGAAAGTGTGTTAAAAGACATGGCGTCATAGAGCTGTATAGCATGGAAACAGACCCTTTGATCCAAGTGTCCATGGCAACCAGACAGCCAAAATTATTCTCCTCCCATTTGCCGGCATTTGGTCAATTTCCATCTAAACCCTTCCCATTCATCTGTCCATCCAGATGCCTGTTAAATGTTGTAATTGTGCCAGCCTCAATACCATCCTCTGGAGGCTCATTACACACGAAACATCCTCTACATGAAGATATTGTCCATTAGAGCCCTTTTTTGTCTTTTCCATCCAACCTTAAACCTTTGCCATCTAGTTTTTGACTGCACTACCTAGGCTATTCAATCTATCCGTTGTACCCATGATTTTACTAACCTCGAATATCAACCCGCCTCCTCTGATTCTCCAGGGAAAACAGGCTCAGCCTATTCAGCCTCTCCCTGTAACTCAAACCCTCCAATCATGGCAGTGTAAACCCTTCTTGAACCCTTTCGAGTTTGACAACATGCTTCCTACAGAGCAGGGAGACCAGAATTGCATACAGTAATCCAAAAGTGGCCCGAACCACTGTGCTGTATAGTCGCATTCCAGTCTCCTAACGCATATACACAATGCACTTGACCAATTACATATCAAATACTTTCTTCACTGCCATATCTACCTGCAAATCTACTTTCAAGGAAGTATAAATCTGTACTGTGAGATCATTTTGTTCAGCAACACTCCCCAGGATTTTACCAGTAAGTGTATAAGTCCTGCCCTGATGTGCCTTTCCAATATGCAGCATCTCACATTTATCTAAATTAAACTCTGTCTGCCACTCCTCGGCCCATTGGCCCATCTGATTAAGATCCCGTCGTAATCTGAAGTAACCTTCTTTGCTGGCCACTACACCTCCAATTTTGGTGTCATGTAAAAACGTACTAACTGTCCTATGTTCATATCGAAATCATTTATATAAGTGACGAAAAGTAGCGGAACCAGCACCAATCCCTGTGGCACTCCACTGGTCACAGGCCTCAAGTCTGCAAAACAACCCTCCACCACAACCCTCTGTCCTCTACCCTTGAGCCAGTTCTGTATCCAACTGGGTAATTCTCCCTGTATTCCATGTGATCTAATCTTGCTAACCAGTCTCCATGGGGAGCTATGTCGAATGCCTAACTGAAGTCCATATAGATCACATCCAGCATTCTGCCGTAATCAATCCTGTCCGTTACTTCTCAACAAAAACAAAATCAAATTAGTGTGACACGATTATCCACGCACACCCCCATTTCACGATGCATATAAAGGGCTTTTGTCCAGATCGTCGCTTTTCCTGTTCGTCAGATGCTGCCTGACCTGCTGTGCTTTTCCAGTACCACTCTCATCTAGACAATGATCTCCAGCATCTGCAGTCTTCACTTTGGCCTATCCCTAATCAGTCCTTGCCTTTGCAAATGCATTTTAATCCTGTAGCTCATTATTCCCTCCAACACCATGCCCATCACTGATGTCAGGTTCCCCAATCTATAGTTCTTGGCTTTTTCTTTCCATTTTGTTTAATAGCAAAACTTTAGTTAAACTCATGACTTCCAGCATCTCACCTGTGGCTATTGATGATGACAATATCTCAGCAAGGGACCCAGCAATCACTTCCTTAGCTTCCTACAAATTTATTGGGTCCACCTGATCAGGACCTGTGAGGTGATTCATTTTTACACCGCATGTAGTTCGTGTAGGGAATGTACTTTCTGAGGAAGTGATGGATTGTGGGTGAAGTTATAACATTTAAAACGCATTTGGTTATGTACAAGAACAAGAGAACATTTGGACAAATCTGGGCCAAGCGCAGGCACGTGGGACTGGTTTAGTTTGGGATTGTGGTCAGCATGGACTGTATGGGCCAAAAGGCCTGTTTGCAATTTCCCCGTATAACTCGATGAGTCTATGTGTGTTTGCATGTCCAAGTATGTGTCTGCATATTTCTGTTCGTGTTTGTCTATTCCTGTGTGTCTATATATGTCTCTGTTAACCTCTGTTTGCATGTCTATCTCTCTGTGCTTGTTTCATGTGTTCCTGCATTAGTGTGTGGATCTCTGTCTCTGTATCTCTATGCAATGGGCACTCTTCTTGTTTTTGGTGTGAATCACTGAAACTGGGTCAAAACCACTCTCCCTTCCTCTCCATTTCCCTCTTTTCTAAAAGTGATACAAGCCCACACTCTGCTGGTCTGGTTTAGGTATTTTCAATCCTTTCTCAAAGGCAAGATTACTTGTAAGAGTAAAACATTAAAAATTCCAAGTTACAGGAAGTGCATTAAAATTAATCTCATCGCCTTGGAAAGTGGCTTTCTCGGAACTGCTTTGATAGAATTGCAATGGAAATATGCTTTAATGTGTAAACTGTGTGTTGGAAACACTCGCCAGTGACAAAACATTTCCACATTGCAGAAGGAGCGCAGACATTTCTCCACACGAACATGTTCCACTCTGCGGGCCTAAGTACAATGACAATCGTCTCCAAACCAACCGAGTGTGTGCATGTGCGTGAGTGTGCGCGCGCGTGTGTATGCACGTGTGTGTATGTTTGGTGCAATCAAAATTCAGGTTGGATTTTGCTGCGAGCTGCTGCCCTCCCTATCTCCCTCCCTGACTGAATCCCTGATCGTTTACACACTTTAGCACCACGATTACAGTGGGGTGGGGGGTGGGGGATCGGGGTGGGGGTGCAACAGAGATTGAAAACAAGATAAACAGCAGCTCTGGAAGCATCTTTGGACAAAATTGAAAGCTGACGTTTTGGATCGAGTGATCCTTACTCAGAATTCATATTGGGGGATATTACATCACTTTAAACACCACAGAGAACTGCCAGACCCACCCCACACAGATACACACACGAATACAGACACACAGAAGCACTCTCTATGCATTGACAGGAATATAGACCTGGAGAGTGTGTCAATATTTCACTCGCTCTGTTTGGTGTGTCAGTATTTTTGAGTGGAGTGTGACTGTAGGACAATTTCAATATTTGCAGATACCAAACCTGAAAGAATTGTAAAGTTTGTTGAGGACGGTGTGGAACTCCAACAGCAAAGTTATATGTTGATGTACTATTCAGGTGTATGGCAGATGAGGATCAATAAGAAACAGTGTGAGGTGATGCTTTTTCGTAGGAAGGACATTGAAAGACAATACAAAACAGGTTGTACCGTTATAAAGGAGGTGCAGGAGCAAAGGGCCAGGATGTATTTGAGAACAGGTTATTGAAGATGTCAGGACAAGTGGGGAGAGCAGTAAATCTCACAGATTCGTTTCAGTATCTGAGCTGTTTACAGGCGGAGGTGTAGGAGGGAGTCTCCGTGCTCCCTTCCTGGGAGGTGGTGGTGACGATGTGTTGTGAGCCCACCCTCCTACCCACCGAGACCGTGGGGATTCCATTTGTTCCAGCTCGACACAAAAGGGAGATGGCATCAGGGCCACGGCTTCTAAGTTGTGCCGGGGGGAAACAGAGCTGCCAGTGGGTTTAAAGTGAGAATTGCCCCTCACTGAACATTGCTCCTTTCTCGGTCGGTTGGACGTGGATGTTTCAGAATCTCCACTCGAGGCGTTCCAGTCCTCTCCGGCTTGTACCAGGTTCCCCCGAACATGGTAGGGGGAGGGTGGACGTGAGGGAACGGATATCGGGCACTCCACCACTCAGCTTGACTCTTACTGTCCTATTCCAGGCTGTTTCTTCTGCAATGGGAGAAAGGGAGGGACGGAGGGAGGGAGGGTGCGAGTGGGTACCTCTGCTGTTTGTGCTGGTGTAGGTGGGGGGAGATATGGTGAGGTGTCTGGAGGGAGTCGGTCCACAGTGTTGTATCCATGCAATGTTACTAGTGTGGGGGTGGTGGGGGCGAATAATGGGGAGAGAGAAAGAGAGGGAAGGTACTGCAATTAGCAGTGAGAGTGGTGGAGCATGAATGTTGTTCTGGGTCGCTGCTGCAACAGATATACAGTGAGTGTGAGGAAGCAGAGGGAATACAGTGACCCGTATCCTAACAGAGCGGAGACGGTTATTGATGCTTGTCCTGTATTGCTAGACATTTCTTCAGACCTCAAATACTGCACTGACCTGAGTGGGGAGCTCAGACCATGCTCGGTGGGTCTGATAGTGTGACCCTTTCTTGGAAGAGAATGGTCCCCCTCTGTACTAGCCCATCAACCAGGACCTCTGTGCCCCTGTCGACAAACTGTGGTGTAATTGCCCCTTATCTGCCATGCTCGGGGTAAACTGTACAAACCAGCTCCGACATCAAAAAAGCTCAACTGGCGTTTTAAAGATGGCACCAGTGCCAGGGATCACGGAATACCCAAGGTCATCAGTGCGATGGTGAGTGCCTCCAGCCATGATGGGTGGGAGAATAGGGCTGGCATTGAATGAGAGGGACACTATGAGGTGGGGTAGGTAGTTAATGAGATGAGTTCGATAAGGTAGCACCAGGAAATTAGCACGACCTTGTGCAGACATTCCCTCTGTCACACTCAATGAAAATGGCCCTGAGATAAATTATGATTCGATTCAGCCCAATGAGACGAAGATAATGTTGACCCCAATCCCAGTTACAACGCTGCAGCTGCTTGATCAATGCTCTCCATCACAGAGAAGGATCTCAACGTCACCTTCCCCTTGGGAAATATGGCAGGGCAGGAGACTGAGCTATCAGTGGGGAACCACTTGGAGACACATAATCATAATTCTATTAGTTTTAAAATAGAGATGGAAAAGGATGAACTGGGTCTAAAAGGTAACGCTCTAAGTTGGAGAAAGGCCAATTTTGATGATATTAGCAAGAACTTCCAAACTGGATTGGAACAGATATTCGCAGTTACGGGGCCAGCTGAGAAGAGGGAAGCCTTCAAAAAGGGCATGTCAAAATCACAGAGACAGTCTGCCCCTGTTAGGGTTAAAGGTAAAGCTGGTAGGTGTAATGAATGCTGGAGGACGGGAGAAATTGAGTGTCTGGTCATGGATAAGAGGGAAGAATATGTCTGGTAGGGAGAGCAGGAGTCAAGGTTTTTTTCAGTACTCATTCACGGGTTGAGGGTATCACTGGTTGGACCTGCATTCATTACCCATTACTAATTGCCCAGCGGGCAGTTACGAGTCACATTTCAACTCTCCCTCCCACTCTGCCGAGGACATGGAGGTCCTGGGCCTCCTTCACCGCCGCTCCCTCACCACTAGACGCCTGGAGGAAGAAAGCCTCATCTTCCGCCTCGGAACACTTCAACCCCTGGGCATCAATGTGGACTTCAACAGTTTCCTCATTTCCCCTTCCCCCACCTCACCCTAGTGCCAAACCTCCAGCTCAGCACTGTCCCCATGACTTGTCCTGACTTGTCCTACCTGCCTATCTTCTTTTCCACCTATCCATTCCACCCTCCCCCTGCCCCCGACCTATCACCTTCATCCCCTCCCCCACTCACCTATTGTACTCTATGGTACATTCTCCCCACCCCCACCCTCCTCTAGCTTATCTCTCCACGCTACAGGCTCTCTGCCTTTATTCCTGATGAAGGGCTTTGGCCAAAACGTCGATTTTGCTGCTCCTCGGATGCTGCCTGAACTGCTGTGCTTTTCCAGCACCACTAATCCAGTTACGAGTCACACACATTGTTGTCGGTCTGGAGTCACATGTAACCCAGGCCTGGTAAGGAGGCAGTTTGCTTCCTTCAAGGCCATCAGCGAACCTGATAGGTTTTCCAAAAATCGAAAATTGATTCATCATCGTCAATTGGCTCTTAATTCCAGAATTGAAGTGACTGCCGAGAAGGGTCGAAAGCCAGTAGGAGTATACATAAGAGGGAAATCCGGAGGCCATAAAAGGGACATGAGATAGTTCTAGCAAATAGGCGTAAGGAGAATCCAAAGGGACTCTACACATACATTAAGGACAAAAGAATAACTCAGGAGAGTTTCGGCCACTTAAAGATCAGCAAGGTTGCCGATGTACAAAACCGCAGGAGGTGGAGGCGATACTAAACAAGCATCTTGCGTCAGTATTGCTGTGCAGAAGGATATGCAAGCTAAAGAACTTTGGAAATAAACCGCGACATGTTGAAAAGTACCTGTATTACAGAGAAGGAGATGTTGGAGTTCGTAAACCCGTAAAGGTGGGAAAATCTTCAGCACCTGATCAGATGGACCCGAGAACTCTGTGGGTAGCGAGTGAAGTGATTGCTGGGCCCCTTGCTGAGATATATGTATCGTCAATTGTCACAGATGAGGTACCGGAAGATAGGAGGCTTGTGAACTTGGTGTGATTATTGACAACGTTTAAGAAGGATGGTAAGGAAAAGCTAGTGAGCCTGACTTCAGTGGAGGGCAAGCTGTTGTTAAGGATTATGAGGCACAAGGTTTGCATGGATTTTGAAAGGCAAGGACTGATAAGTGATAGGCCACATGGATCGAAGCATGGAAAGTCGTGTCTCACTAAATTGACTGAGTATGTTTGAAGAAGTGGCTATGAGGATTCATTGAGGCAGAGGTGTATATTGTTGGTATGGACTTCAGTAAGGCATTTGCCAACTTCCAGCATGGTAGATTGGTTGACAAGTTTAGTTCATATGAAATACAGGGAGAATTAGCTATATGTATACAGAATTAGCCCGAAGATAGGAGACAGAGGGTGGTGGTGAAGGACTGTTTTTCGAAAAGGAGGGTTGTTACCATTGGTGTGCTACAAGGGTTAGTGCTGGCTCCACTGCTTTTCACTATTCACATAAATCATTTGGATGTGATCATTGCAGCAATAGTTGCGAAGTTTACAGATGAAACCCAAAATGATGGTGCAGTGGACAGCAAAGAAGGTTTACCTCAGAGTACAATGGAATCTTGATCAGATGGGCAGATGGGCTGACAATTGGCAGGTGTTTTTTTAATCTAGACAAATGGGAGGTGCTGCAGTTTGGAAATGCAATTCAGGGTAGGACATGTACACTTCATGCTAACGTCCTGGGGAGTGTTGCTGAACAAAGAGACTTTGGAATGCAGGTTCATAGTTTCTTGAAAATAGAGTCGCAGTTCGGTAGGATAGTGAAGAAGGCATTTGGTATGCTTGCCTTTATTGGCCAGTGCTTTGACTATATGAATTGGGTGGTCATGTTGCTGCTGTACAGCACATTACTTTGGCCACTTTTGGAGTACTGCATTCAATTCTGGTCTCCTTCCTTTTGGAAATAAATTGTGAAAATTGAAGGGAGTCAGAAAATATTTACAAGGATGTTGCCAGGTTTGGAGCTATAGGGAGAGTGCGAGTAGATTGGGTTCTCACAAACTTTGATGATTGGGTTATTTTATTCCTGTTGCATGAGGAGCATGTAAAGTATGCATAGCAAAGGTCTTTTTCCCCAACACTAGAAGGCATGGAATTCCAATGAGAGGGAAAAGATTTAAAAATGACCTAAGGAGCAACTTTTTTTCCCACAGAGGGTGGTGCATGTGTGGAATGAGCTGCCAGGGGAGGTGGTGGAGGATTTTTACAATTAGAACGTCTAAATGATATTTGGATGGGTACGTGAAGAGGAAGGGTTTACATCGACATTGGCCAAATTTGATTAGTTTAATTTGGGATATCCCATCAGCATGGACGAGTTAGACTGTAGCGTCTTATTCTGTGCTGTACATCTCCGAGACTCTGACTCTATCTGACCTTGCACCAATATCGTATTAATTCATCATTCCCGGACATGCTAACCTATGTTGCTAGATATGATCGAAATGTCTTCATTACACCATTCTGAAACCTGCAAACACATCCTTCCATAACACTGACTCAGAGTCTCTCTCCCTCTGTTTATTTCCCAAATCCCTCCCATTTGTTGGTGTTTGAACTGTTTCCCCGCCATCTAGTTTTAATTGTCCAGTTTCAATGTGAATC
The DNA here is from genome assembly GCF_047496795.1 of Chiloscyllium punctatum. Classification (NCBI taxonomy): domain Eukaryota; kingdom Metazoa; phylum Chordata; class Chondrichthyes; order Orectolobiformes; family Hemiscylliidae; genus Chiloscyllium; species Chiloscyllium punctatum. The sequence continues at coordinate 86,314,330 of NC_092754.1, forward strand.
ACTGTCCTATATCTTTTCCTGTCCTTGAATGTTGCTCACTCAAGAGCATCAGCTTCCAACACTAAGAAGCTTAGAAACAGTGTTCAAAAAAGCAATGCTTGCGTTTTCTTTGACTTCCCAGTGTCCTGCCCTGTGCTCCATGTTGGATAATCGGGTTTTAACAGTTTCGAGGCACACCTTTGTAACTTGCTGTGTGCCTATTCATTGAACGCCTGTGCTCAGTAACATGAGGAATCCTCACAACTGTTAGTGATTCAGACGAGGCTTCTCATTTGCCTTACATTTGACTTAACTCTAGATTAGATTAGATTACTTACAATGTGGAAATAGGCCCTTCGGCCCAACAAGTCCACACCGCCCCGCCGAAGCGCAACCCACCCATACCCCTACATCTACCCCTTACCTAACACGACGGGCAATTTAGCATGGCCAATTCACCTAACCTGCACATCTTTGGAGTGTGGGAGGAAACCGGAGCACCCGGAGGAAACCCACGCAGACATGGGGAGAATGTGCAAACTCCACACAGAGAGTCACCTGAGGCGGGAATTGACCCCGGGTCTCTGGCGCTGTGAGGCAGCAGTGCTAACCACTGTGCCACCGTGCCGCCCACTAGAATCTAGTTTTTGTACGTTCGTGGAAATGCTGGGGATGGTTTCCTGGAGGCTGTGTTTTAAGCTGCTGTGGAAATTAAGGAAGACCGGAGGCTTTGGTGATCCAACTCGGAATGAAACATGGCAACTGTAGTTACAGTATCTGGATCTGCAACATGACCAACAAATGGAGCAGAGGCTGCAGAGAGGGGAATCTCTGTAAAATGGAATGAGGGAATTACAATCAGATCATCCATGGTTTTGAAGAGTGTTGGAGCAGGATTGAATGGCTCGTTCATGCAACTTAATCAGATATTTCTGTTAGTACCAAGCCAATTCCTTTTCTCTCCCAGTGTTTCACAGTGGTGGGTAGTGAGTCACCTCCTCCTGTTCCTGGGAAACAGAAATCTGGGCCACACTAGCCTCCAGATTTCCCTGTATCATAGTCTCAAGCAGTTGAGTGACTGCCTCCTGTTCCTCTGTCCCAGGCTTGAGCAGTTGAGTGACTATCTCCTGTTTCTCCCTGTTCCTGAGCAGCAGTTTCAATGCTCTGAATGATGTCACAAGGTTAATAAAGGACTTGATAACAGGGAATTTCTAACTTGGAGCAGCATTACGCAAAGTTATCTAGAAACATCTCCACCAAACATTTTATGCAGCTCGCCTGTTATTTTATTCCTGTCTCCTTTTATAAACAGGGTTCCGACAATACTCACATATAAAAGGAAGACAGATGAAATAGATTGAAAGATTTATGGTCTATCCCTCAGCAACTCTCATTCATTCCATTCAAACCTAGTAAATGTTCCCTTTTATTGTGTTATGTAAAATGATGTAAGGAACTGGTTAACTGAACCTGTTTGTTTGGTGACTGTGACTAATGTCAATCTCTATGGATTCTAATTATCCCAGTGGAGAGTTGCCATCTTTTAATGACAAAAGGGCTCGATTCAATACGTTATCACATAGTATGGGAGGGAGCACCACCGATAGCACTAACAGGTATCGGCTGCTCCAGAGAGAGGGAGAGATCAGAAACTGAGAACATTCGACTGGACAGTTCCAACAGTGGATCAGAATCTGAGAACGTTATACAGGAATGTTACAACAATGGATCAGAATCTGGAAACAATAGACTGGAATGTTCCAACAATGGACAGGAGGTTATCCTATTATGTTTGGATTTTTTCTACATATTATTGGTGGCCGTTAACAGCGCGGATCAAATATGCACTTTACATTATTCAATATTTTTATTATCCTATCCTGGCTATTGTTGGTGTCCCTGGTAAGTTTCACTGTCGATATATTATTTTCATTAACCATGTGCGACTGTATTACTGTTCTTTTCATTTACTCTTCTCTGTAAGTATTCACGCTCCAAACCACAACAAACAACAGTGAACTTGTTCATTCTTTCTCTCCTTCTTTAGTTCTGGCACTGGGCCTTGTTGGTTGACCTACTCACTTTCAGGTATGATTCAGGATTCATTGCATCACTGTCCTTGCTATTTAAATATTGAGAGCTTGGAGGTCACTGTCTGCTGTTCTGGATGCAAACTCTATTTCCTTCCTCTGACTCCATCTCATCCCTGGCCAATAACTGAGACTGAAACAGACCAGTCACAACTACGGTGATCCCTTTGGCCACAAGCTGATTACTGACACCATATCCTGACCAATTCTAATTTTAACTATTGACAACTGCAGATACTTCACTGGTTCATCCCATCTGCTGTTTGAACCTTCAGCTATGATACACAATCTTAATAAAGCCAATAATCTGCTGCTGCTTAACCAAATCTGAGTCGGTATTCCATGGCTTGTATCTAAAAGCAGACCAAAATCCCATCATTCCTGTACGGATTGCTTTATATTGTTGTTGGGTCTGGCAAAGCCTTTACTTTAATATTCAAAAGCACGTCGTCACCTCTGACTATGACACGGTCCTCAGTCTCCCTCTGTTAATGACACAAAGCCCTGTCAGTTGTTCACATTTAAACAGATTTCCTCTATGTCTATCCTCTCTCAAATAATACTTTTCATATCTACTACCACCAACACGCACACACACACGCACACACACTCACACGCACACACACACACACACACACACTCACACGCGCACACACGCACGCACACACAATCTCTTGCCTGGGTTACAAATTTTCCCGTGCAAGACGTTTTTGCAGTGCAAGTATATTAGCCATCTACTGGCAAAGGTTTGCAATGGTCCCCATGCTGGGCAGGTAGTCCCGGTTATAGAGTAGTCCACGAGCATGGTGTGCATAGCTCTCCATTCTGGCTGGTCCCTTGTCCCAGTTTATGGTGTTTGGGATGGTTCTGTGAGGCAGATTCATAATTTGATGTAACTAACCATTTCAAGTGATCTGGCAATAATTTTATTGAATGCTCTCACCATTGTCTCACTTCTCCAGTTACTCCCACTCCCCTGTCTCCGTATCCATATTTTCACAACATGTTATCAGTTAATTAATTCTATGTTTTTCTGTACCTTTCCCTGGTGTTGTTTTTTGGCTCCCGAGTGTATCGAGTGCTGGCATTGTGAAGCTCAGAAAAAATGCAATGATATGTGGCAGGCTGTTGCTCCATGTTGGAAAGGGGGTCCTGGAGCTTTGAGACACGTCTTTGAAACTTGGTCTGTGCCTGACCTCTGATGGCCTCTGTTTGTCCCTCTCAGATGATTGTGCGGGCCATAACATCAGGAAACCCGTCGAGAATTATTGTCAAGGTACAGGTCTCTAACTTGGAGCGGATGGGGTTCTGACTGACTCCTGTTATGGAAAGGTTAGTGGAGGTGATGGGAATGGTTTGCTAGAGGTTGTGCTGTGAGCTGCAAAATACATTCAGGGAGACCTGAGGATTTGGTGAACCAACTCTGGATGGAGCATGGAGACTGTAGTTACAGCATCTGGGTCTGTCACATGAACAAGAAATGGAAAAGAGGCTGCAGAGACGGGAAGCTCTGAAACCACACAGTGTGTGTGCGGAAAGGGATCTGCCAAATCTGCCCGTGTTTTAACAAGGAGACACACATCATTTCCCTCTCCCCTTTAAATACACCCATGCAAATTCACCCGCTCCTCCCCGCAAACAAACACACTCCCCCTCGCTCACATGTGCACACACTTCCCCTCTCTCTCACACACGCATACCCTCTCTCTCCCTCCCAAAGACACACATACTCCCCCTCACTCTCTCACAAACACACTCTGTCTCTCTCCCTCCCACAGACACTGCACCTTGTTTTCAAACACCCATGCACGTGCATGCAAACACACACACACACATCTAAACATGTAAGATGAATTTTCATTTGCCAGTTTGTATTTCCAGATGCATTATATTTTCTCAAAAGTATTTACAATTTGTAGAGTCAGTCAATGAAATATTTTATGAGCTCCTATTTTGGAAATAAACCCAAACTACTTCCAGGAGAAGACGCATACAGACTCCAAACAAGATCGCTTGCCTAAAATACATTGTCTGACTAGAGGGATCACCTCCTTTATATCAATAATACCTAAAGGTATCTCCAGGCAGGACTTGAAAGGAACTCTTGGATTTGCATATTCACCAATCAATACCTGCATCTCTATTCGAAGCAATTAAAGATTTAGCAGCCATCTTAGATGTGTTCAATTCATGTGCATCTGTTGTACAACCATTTCATCTTTTCCTTATAAATTTTGTGCCGAAGGTCTTTTCTCTCTAACACCTGACGAAGGAGCAGGGCAATGAAAGCTTGTGTTTTCAAATTAACCCGTCAGACTATAAATTGTTGCCATGTAATGATTGACCTTACTCAACCCAGTCCAAAGCTAGCACCTCCATATCATGGTTTTTATTGGTTAGCCAATTTTCTCTCCAAGCAAATAAATTGTTCTAACCCCATGTGCTCTTGTCTTGCATATTAATCTTTAGTCAAGCATGTTATGCATTGCCTTGTTGAAGTCCAGATATAATACATCTTTCAGATCCCCGTTATTCAACTTGTTTGTCTTACTTTTTAAAAAAATAGAAAATCATTCAAATATGATTTATCCTTAATAAAATCATGTTGCCTTTAATGGATTGTGGTTTGACTTTCAAAGTCTCCTGTTGTTCATTCCTTAATAACAGATTCGACCAATTTGTCTTCAGTCCCAATCGTTTGCTCATACCTTTCCATTCCCGAGTGAAGTTGTTTATTCTAAGTTCATCCTTTTCCATAACCTCGACAGTCCATTTCAGTTCCCGTGAAATAGGCACGAGGCTGTAAAAGATCTGCTCCAATTACTGTGTAAGGGGCATGGGTGGCTGATTGGACTCATTCTGTTCCTGCATTACACACACGATGGGCTGAATGTCCTCCTGATGTTCCTACACTATAGTCCCGATGGCTAGCATGTCCTGCACCTATTCCTGACCAAGCCGCCCAAGATCTCAATGTCCTCCTCCTGTTGCTTAATGACAGGTTTGGGGGCTTATGGAATCTCCCTACTGTTTTGCCATATTTCGAGTATTGAATTGTGCAGGCAAGTTGTGTTGCCCACAGTGGTAGCTCAGTAGTTAGCACTGCTGCCTCCCAGCAGCAGAGATCTGGGTTCAGTTTCAGTCTGGGGTCACTGTTTTTGTGGAGTTTGCACATTCTTCCTGTGCCTGCAAACAATAGCACAGGCTACATAAATCTCTCATTCATTATAAATAAATACTGTAATGAATTAGTAGCGTAAATGTCACACTTTAACACTACAGTCACTGACTACAGCCCTGCATCTTTCACCGAGATCTTCACCAGAAAGCACGCAAGCTGACTGACCACACGATGCCTATGCGGAATTCCAGTTCTCTCCAAGATATTCCCCACCCGGTTTGAAATTAATTTCCTTCTAAATGTAGACTACAAATCCCACATTCAGGCTCAGTTTCAAGGCTTGCAGAGCGGATTATATTCCTGCTTTAGCTGAACACACTGAGGGTGCATTTGGCAGACAGAGGGATGCTGAGGCTGGGATTTGCTTTTCAGCTGGTGCCAGGGACGGTCTCCCAGAACAGTGAACGGGAGCTCGCTTTATAAAGAAAGGGGCACAATTCACTAATTGTGTTGCAGCGAATTTGCGTTTAATAAACACGCCTTATTGAATAACTGCCTGTATATTGAATGGAGGATCAAAACTGATGGACCAAAGCGAATACAGTAGTTCCCATTTTACATGTTATGATGTTTAAACGTACTCGGGGATATGAACACTGTGTGGGGCAAACTGAATTGAAGAGATTTTCACCATGATACAGAATGGAGGATGCTCAGTGTGTGGAATGACCTACTCATTTCCCGATGTTTCTGTGCAGTCTGTGGGAAAGCTCTGTAAATGTTGCCACCTGCTCTCAGATGTTAGGAAGCAGATCTCTGCAGAGTCAATACGGTAGTATTTGCCGTTCCAATAGTGAGGGTGGAGTCGGGTGATCTGTTTTATCCTTTAAGACCCCAGAACAGTTTGAGACAATAGAGTGTCTTGCTTGGCTGTTTCAGAGACCATTGAAGAGTTTATCACATGTCTGTGTGTCTGGAGTCACTTTTAGGCCAGACCAGGAAAGCACGGGAGATTCACTTCCTGAAAGTACACTGGGGAAGGAAATTGGTGGTTACAATCGACATTGGCTTCAAGGTCACTGTTAATGACTCCAGGATTTACATCTCGATATTTTATTAATTATAACGTCCACCAGCTGCAAGAGCATTAGCCTGGTCTCGATTAGTAATCCAGTGACTTTTCCACAACAGCACCATGTCCACATGGGAACCTATCTGAAAGCACATTGAGCTGGTTATTTCTGTGCTGCTTGACAGCTCTGTCAAAAAGAACTGCCACCAACGTGACTATCGCGACGGGACCAAGGGCTTGGTAAATGGTCAGACAGTAGTTATTCCCTTGTTATAGGATTGGACATAGCTGAGTAAATTTCCACATTGCCAGGGAGATGTCAGAGTTGGAGCTGGAATGAAACAGCTTCCCCAGGGACACGGCTTGTTGTACAGCACAAGTGTTCAGTCCCATTGCAGGAATGGTGTCAGGGCCAAATGCCTTTGTCGTATCTACTGTGTGCAGCTGTTTCTCCATGTCACATACAGCAAATCAGATTGCTTAAAGACTGAGATCTGTGATTCTGCGGGCAGCATGGCGAGGGTGAGGTGGATCATCAACTCAACATTCTGGCTGAGGACGGTGCAGATAATACAACCATGTCTTTTACACTGACGTACAGGGCTGTCCCGTGATATAGGATGGCGATATTTATGGAGTCCTCTCCTCCAGTGAGTTGTTTAATAGCCCATCGACATTTATGTCTGGATGTGGCAGCACTGCAGAACTTCGATATGATCTGTTAGTCTTGGGATCATTTTGCCCTCTGTATCAGATGTTAGTCCTGCTGCTTCGAATGTAACCAGTCAAGTGCAGTAGCTTTAATGGGTTGTCATCAGGTTTAGTTACACATGGTTCCGATCATATCATGTTCACCTGCACTCATCACTGAATCATAGATTAGCTTGATGTTAATGGTAGGCTGTAGGAAGAGAATTCACAGTTCAATTTTTCTGTCCAGAGACCTTTCCTTTGAAACTGACTTATTCTTAAAGAATTTCCCCAGTTTTATTCTCCCACTCAAGAAGAATTATCCATCCGGTATTCACCAACTGCACTCTTCTCAATATCTTATATGGTCAAGAAAACATCCCTCATTCTCAGGCCGAACTGTTAATTCTTCATAACGTAATGTCTTCATCCCAAGAATGCGTAAAGAGAAATACCTTTGAGATATTTCGAAATCAATTTTGTTTTTTTTTATTTTCAGTTTAGACAGTTATAACTACACATAATACAACAGATGCAATCTCAGCAATGCCCTGTACTGATGCAGAAAACATCGCTAAGATCATACCCAACACCCCTTGCATGAAACAGAATCACGACATTTACCTTCCAAATCACTTGCTACATCTTCAGGTTAATTTGATGTGATTCATGCACTAAGACACACAAAACCCTCTGCATTCTCCTTGCATTTAAATAAATTTCTGCTGTTTCGTCCTTTCCCTAAAACAGAAAATTTCCATCATATATATTGCACTGCTTTTTTTTCTGCTGAAGCTTTGTGCACAGCCATCCTCTGTCTGTATGCCATTGCTTGTTGCTATGCTCTCCCCCAATGTGTGTCCCATTGCAGACGTTCTGCACTCCCACTGTCTGTGTCCCATTGCAGACAATCTGCCCTCCTCCGTCAGTATCCCATTGCCGATGCTCTGCCTCCCCGTTTGTATCCCATTGCAGATGCACTGCCCTCACCCATCACTATCCCATTGCAGACGCTTTGCCTTTCCCCTGTCTGTATCCCACTGCAGATGCTCTGCCCTCCCCCGTCCATATCCCATTGCAGACATTCTGCCCTCCTTCGTCTGTATCCCATTGCAGATGATCTGTCCTCTCCCTGACTGCGTCCCATTGCAGACCTTATGCCTGCCCCCTGTCTGTCTCCCATTGCAGATGCTCTGCCCTCCCCCGTCTGTGTCCCATTGCAGACGCTCTGCCCTCCTCCTGTCTGTATCTCATTGCAGACTCTCTGCCCTCCCCCGTCTGTATCACATTGCAGATGCCCTTCCTCCCCGTCTGTATTCAATAGCAGACGCTCTGCCCTCACCCATCAGTATCCCATTGTAAACGCTCTGCCCTCACCCATCAATATCCTGATGCAGAAGCTCTTCCCTCCCCCCTGTCAGTATCCCATTGCAGACACTCTGCCCTTCCCCTGCCTGTATCCCATTACAGAGGTACATCCCTCCCCCTGTCAGTATCCCATTGCAGACGCTCTGCCCTCCCCCTGTCTGTGTCCCATTGTAGACGCACTGCCGTTGCTCTGCCCTCCGCTGTCTGTATCTCATTGCAGACGCTCTGCCCTCCCCCGATCTGTATCCCATTGCAGATGCTCTCCCCTCTCACTGTCTGTATCCCATTGCAGACGTTCTGCCCTCTCCCTGTCTGTATCCCATTGCAGACGTTCTGCCCTCCCCCTGTCTGTATCCCATTGCAGACGCTCTGCACTCCCCTGTCTGTATCCCATTGCAGACGCTCTGCCCTCCTCCTGTCCCTATCCCATTGCAGACGCTCTGCCCTCCTCCTGTCCCTATCCCATTGCAGACGTTCTGCCCTCCCCCTGTCTGTATCCCATTGCAGATGCTCTCCCCTCTCACTGTCTGTATCCCATTGCAGACGCTCTGCACTCCCCTGTCTGTATCCCATTGCAGACGCTCTGCACTCCCCTGTCTGTATCCCATTGCAGACGCTCTGCCCTCCTCCTGTCCCTATCCCATTGCAGACGCTCTGCCCTCCTCCTGTCCCTATCCCATTGCAGACGTTCTGCCCTCCCCCTGTCTGTATCCCATTGCAGATGCTCTGCCATCCCCATCTGTACCTTTGCAGACGTTCTGCTCTCCCCCGTCTGTATCCCACTGCAGACAGTCTTCCCTCCACTGTCTGTATCCCATTGCAGATTCTCTGCCCTCCCTCTGTCTCTATCCCATTGCAGATGCTCTACCCTCCCCCTGTCTGTATCCCATTGCAGACGCTCTGTCTCCATTTGACATTTTATTGAATGACTATCCTGGTGCATGAGCAAACTGAGCTCCATCTCCTTCATCCGGTTCATTAGAATAGATTGTAGTTTGTTGATGAGCTCACACATATCCCTGAAGAACTCCACTCTGCATTTCCTGACAGGTACTCAGGGTGTCCCTGCTTCTGCATAACAGCCTGGGATGTTTATATGACGTCCCCCTGTGCTGTGTAATTTACTGAATACTTCATTCTGTTTGGTGCGGTCTGTTTGGTGCAGACCATTTTGCCGCAGACCCATATAGGCGCAGAACTATTTCAGCGCAGCTCATATTTATTCCTTTTCAGGCTTCGATAAAAGCAATAATCAAAGCAATAAAAATAAAAATAATGTTTATTCCGTTTAGTAATAATGTTAAAAAGACACTTGAGTAAGCATAACATTGACTCAGAGCTTTCTTTCAGAACTAAAATGATAATTAGTCTTGCATTTATTCCGATTGAAAACATCCATGAAGCTATTGAACATTTGACTGATGCGCTTCCAGATTAATTGCAACCGCTGCTGGATGGGTTCGAGGATAACTATGGAGGTAGAAGATTACGCACAGGAAATGGTCGGTGTCCACCGCTTTTTCCAGTTGGACTGTGGAATTTATATGAAAGAACATTAAACAATGAGGACAATTCAAACCATAATGCAAAAGCTGCCCACAGGAGATGACAATGCGAACTTGATGTGGAGCATCTAGTTATTTGGAAACATATTGTGAGTTTACTAAAAGTTCAGAGAGGAAGGGACATTTACTATGAGCATCTGATAGCAGGGCACGATATTCCGTTGAAATTAAAGAAGCAGATGCTAGAATACAAACACTCGTAAGAAGATTTAGTGAGAGAAATGATGTCGAGTATTTACGAGGATTGCCCATAATTTTGAATGAACGTCATGTTTTAGATTTTTCATAATGAAATGATATCTTTGATTTTTTTCTTTTTAACATTTTTACTGAAGAGAAGAAACATTATTTTTAGTTTTAGTCTTTCATTAATGCTTTTAACCAAGCCTGAAAAGTGAGAGCGATGAGATTGGAAATGCCAGCGAGTTTAAATTGAGAATTCCTCTTTACTGAACATTGCAGCTTACTTGGTTGGTGGGTCGTCGATGTTTGAGAATCTCCACACAAGGTGTCCTGGTCCTCTCTGGCTCTTTCCAAGATCTTCCCCACATGTCGAGGTAGAGGGTGAGGGAACGGATATCGGGCACTCTAAAACCTGGCTCGGACCTTAATGTCCTATTGCATGCTGTTTCTCCTGGATTGGGAGAAGAGGAGTGATGGAGTGAGGGTGGGAGTGTGTGTCCCTGCTGTTAATGCTGGTATAGGGGAAGGGGGAAGAGTGAGGTGTCCGGAGGGATTCGACCACAGTGTTGTATCCTTGCAGTAGTGTTAGTGTGCGGGGCTATTGTGTCAGTGACAGAAAAGTGGGGGAGGGAAGGTGCTGAATTCAACAGTGAGTATGGTCGTGGTTGATCCTTATTTGGAGATAGAGTGTGAGCCTTGTTCGGGGGTAGGTGCTATAACAGATGGACAGTGAGTGTGAGGGAGCAAAATAATATGGTGACACTTATCCTCAAAGTGGAGGGGGGGAGAATATTGATGCTTGTCCTGCATTGCTGACCAATTCTTCAGATCATCTCAGCGTTGAGGTGAGTCTCCCTGAACGTCTTGTCCAGGTCTATCGCTGATAACGCCACAGACCCTTTCCTTCGCATCCCACAGAATCTTACAAATAGCAAGGTGAAGCAAACATTAGTGTGTTATATCTCAAAACCAAATCTGTCACGTAAATACTTTACATCATACGCTCTGGAAATTAGGTATGCAATTATATGTAAGGGGGGAGCAATGACACAGTGATATTATCACTGGGCTCTTAACTGAGAGACCCAGGTAATATTCTGGGGACATGAATTCAAATCCTGCCATGGTGGAATTTGAATTCAATATGTATCTGGAATCAAGGGTTTATGATGACCAGGAATCCATTAGCAATTGTTGGAAAAACTCACCTGGTTCACTGATGTCCTTGAGGGAAGGATACTGCTGTCCTTACCTGGTCTGGCCTGCATGTGACTCCAGACTCAAGACAACGCTGCTGACTCTTAACTGCCCTCTAGCATGGGCAATAAACGCTGGTTATCCAGGGACGCCCAACCCCTCATCCTGTTAATGAGTAACAAATAATCGTGGGTGCTGCAGTAAGAATAGATGGTCTCAAGTTGCATCGATTCTGCAGTAACTACTAATGCTGTGAACAATAACTTCCGTAAGTGTGTATTAGGTAGGTTGAACAGTATGTTGTGAACCAAACTAGAGAGCAGATTATTTCAGATTTGGTGTTGTGTTGTCAGGAGGACTAATTAATAACCTTGCTCTGAAGCAGCTTTGTAGGAATAGTGACATCAATATGTTGCATTTTTACACGGCGTCTGAATACAGTATCGAATGTTTGAACATTCTGGTCAAACATCATGGAAGCCTGGAGGCTAGAGGGTCAAGTACGCTCCAATGAATTGGGGAAGTATAATACAACATTCAATGGGAGAAGCGATGATTGTGAGAGTCATAGAGTCCGACAGCTCAGAGAAAGGTCCTTCAGCCCAAATTGGTCCATTCTGAACAAAATGTCCATTCACATTAACCCCATTTCCCTGCCCTTGCGCCATATCCTTCTTATTTTTCCTATCCGTGAATTTGTCGAAATGCATTTTAAATTTTGTGTATCTACCCGCCTCAACCACTTCTGCTGGCATCTCATTCCACGTGCACATCACCCTGTGTGGAAAATAAATTGCTCCTCAAGTTCCCTTTTACTCTTTCCCCTCGGATCTTAAATTGATGCCCTCTAGTCCGTGGTTGCTCAATCCTGGGGAAAAAAGACTGATTGCATTCACTCTATTCATGCCTCCCATGATCCTATTACACTTCTATCAGATCCCTCTCTGCCTCATACACTCTAAAGTAAAAACTCCTATCTTGCCCAACCTCTCACTATATATCAGACCATTGAGTTCGGGCAGCATCCTTGGAAATTTCTTCTGCACTATTTCCATTTTAGTAGCATCCTTCCTATAGCAAAGTGAAGACACTGAACATAACACTACCAGTATTGCCTCACCACCATCCTGTATAACTGCAACATAACTCCCTAATTTCGATACTCATTACTCTGACTGATGAAGGCCAGTTTGCCAAATGCCTTTTTCACTGCCCTATCTCCCTGTGACTCCACGTTCAGAGAACCGTGAACCTGAATTCCAAGGTCCTTTTGTTTCAATACACTCCTTAAGGCCCTGCCATTCACCATGAAACTCCTACCTTGATTTGAATTTCTAAAATGCAAGAACTTACACTTATCTGTATTAAACTGCACTTGCCATTTCTCGGCCCACTTTCTCACCTGATCAAGGCACTGCTGCAATTTCTGAAATTTCTGATAATCTTCCTCACTGTCCACTATACCGCCTATTTTAGTGTCATCTTGAAACTTATAATTCATGCCTGTACATTCTCGTCTAAATCATAGATGTGTGTAATATGTAAATATATATACAATATACATGCATACAACAAGCAGTAATAGCCCCAGAACCGACCCCTGAGGCATTCCACTCATCACAAGCCTTCAGCCCGACAAGCATACTTCCACTATTACCCTCTGTTACCTACAATGAAGCAAATCTATGATCTGATTTGCCAGCTCCCCCTCAATTCCATCTGATCTAAAATTCAATACTATGTGGAACCTTATTGAAGGCCTTACTGAAATCCATATACACTACATATACCACCATGCCCTTGTCAAAGTTACTGGTCATTTCACCAAAGTACTCTAACAAATTATTGAGCCATGATCCCCCACGCACAAAGACGTGCTGACTGCTCATAATCACACCCTGCCTTTCCAAATGCATGTATATCGTCTCTCTCAGAATCTTCTCAAGAAACTTGTCCACTAGAGATATCAGGTTTGCTGGTCTATAGGTCCCAGGTTTTTCTTTGTAGCTCTTCTTGAATAAGGGAACAGCTTCGCTATGCTCCAGTCCTCCGGGACCTCACCCTTTGGCTACCAACCAGGGCCCCCACTATTACTTCTCTGTCCTCCTGCAGTGTTCCTGAATATATCTGGTCAGGACAAGGAGATTTTTAGAAACACTGCATAGTTTGAAAGATATGTCTACTTATTTCAGGTGAAAACACCAAAGAGTGAGTAAGTGACTTAATGATGATTAACATAACAAATTAAAGAATATATTAATCACAGGAAGTGACTTCAGAAGAATTCCACTCATTGTGGAATCCTAAGAATTCTCAGAAAATTGCAATCCAGAAAAGGAGGGCCATGAAATGATCAGGAAGTCAAAAAGCGGACATGCATGGAAACAAACAGGAACACAAAGACTGCAAACATCTAAGATCGATATTTTAAAAGAAATAAAAAACATTGTCAAGTGTGGAAATTTGCAATTGGGAGAGATGGGTTTATGGTGGATAACAGGGAAATGGCAAAGCAAATGCCCAGTTACTTTCCATCTGTCTTAATGGAGTAAGATCCAGAAAATCACCCAGAAATACAAAGTGATTGTATAGGACTTGTGGAAGTAAAGACATAAAGGCAATTCATATCAGTAACAAGGCAATATTGAACATGCAGCTGGATTGAGCATTGCTAAGCTTGACAGTCCCCAGATGTACTTCATACCAAAATCTTCAGGAATAAATCACAAATAGAAGTATTGATTGCATTGTCGATGACTGCGTTCTATTTTCTGGTACATTCTGCAGAGTCCAGAAGCTGATGTAGATAAATGTACATTAGTAAACGTGATCCAAGCACTATAGATGAATGGTAGGGATCCAAGCATCTACAAAGGGAAGAAGGAATAGTGTGGAGAACTGCTGACCAATTAACTTGACATTTGTCGGGAAACTGTTGGAATCTATTATATAGGATGTGATATTGGATACTTACACATTAGCAGCAACATTGGAGAGATTCAGTATGCATTTCTGAAAGGGAAATCATACTTTACAAACTTTGGAATTGTTTGAAGTTGATTCTTATAGCAGAGATAATGGGGATCCAGTAGAATTGGCATATTTGAGATTATCAGAAGGCTTTCTATAAGAACTCACACAGTGAGTTCGAAAATGCAATGATGTGAAGGGTATTTGGAGGAATCTTAAATTTTGTGAGCATCATGACGAGGGTGAGGTGTATCATCGACTCACCACTTCTGGCAGAAGATGATGCAGATAAAACATCCTTCTCTTTTACACTGATGTGCAGGTCTGTTCCATTATTTAGGGTGGGAATGTTTATGGAGCCCTCTCCTCCTGTCATTTGTTTAATCGTCCATCATCATTTATGACTGAATGTGACAGGACTGCAGTGCTTCGATCGGATCTGTTGGTCAAGTCCGGTAGCTTTAATGAGTTAGTATCAGGTTAAAGTTCATGTGATTCTGACTCTGACATGTTCACCCACACACGTGACTGAGCCATAGATGGTGTTGATGGCAAAGACGGACTGAGGTGTTATCCTGGCAAAAAGTTTCAGGTTGTGGTTGAATGCATGTCTGCTTCTCCTGCTGCTGTGGTTTACAGCACTACATGAATACGCAGTTTCGAGCTGCAATATCCGTAATGCAATTCTGCTGTCTGTTCCCCAATTCTCACTGAGACCCATTCAACCATCAGTCCTGCACTTAGTGACCTAACCTGGTTTCTGATGTGGAAATACTTCCATTTTCAAACTTTCACTCTGCTGAGGGTCTGTCTCCCCGGGTCTTGCTTCCAATCTGACACATTCCGCAAAAGCATTTAACTGAACTGAATTCAAATGTTTAATTCACCTGAATCTTTTTCCTTGAGAAATGCCATCTTCTGTGTTTAAAGTAATGTGTTTCCTCTGTTTCTCTCCCTGACCATGATTAAGAACTCTGTAGTGTCAGTGATGCCAGCGTTATGTAGTTTCAGACCCAATGAATTCTCTGGATTCCCAATCATCTTCACCACATTGTATGTTTTCTCTTTTGGTTTGATGCCTTATCACTCATGGCTGCCTTGTTCTCCCATGAGTATGTTTCATCTTCTTGGAGTTGCATTTCTGGTGTTATCTTCCGAATTATCCCCAGAACCTCCTCCCATTGCTGCACCGTGGTCTTTCCTGCTCAGCTCCCCTTCCAATTAACTCTGGCCAGCTACGCCCGCCTGTCTTTGTAGTTACATTGCTTAATTATAACCACATTACATCTTGAAGAGAGCGTTAGATATAAACTGAAAGAAGGCGTTTTGGGATATGGGACACGAAGAATAATTGGTGGATTTCTTAACTAGATACAAAGGGAGAACGAGAGACAGGATATAAATATGGAGATGTGGAAAATGAGGCAACCACATTATCGAAAGAAGTAGATGAACATTCCCCAATGTTTTGGCAATGCCTGTGTGCTGTGGTCTTTTGTACAGTTGATGTACAACAGAGTAATATGTTCAAATGCTGAGTCTGATGCCAAAATATTTATGTCCAATTATGTGACTGACACTAGCTTTGGGAATAACCCAGCAGGCCAACATATTGAAGTCCAGTTAGAAAGGGGATTAACTGAAATAAGTTGGGACACCAGAATTACGAATTTGCAGCACACATCCTGTTAAGAATGAGAGATTAGACATGGGAATCCCAGGAAAGGACGAAACGTTGAGAGGATCAAATCATGTTTTAATGTTTAATCAATTTTATACATCATATGCATAATTTTTCATTAACTGTGTCTCTGTCGTTCATTTACAATGTGTGTGCATGCACATATGAAAAATGCGAAGTTTCATCACCTCGTCATGGTGATGAAACTTCTGAAAACATACCTTCAAGCTCAGTGAGATAACTTGCTTACATATAAATTGCTATTTTTTGTTTACTAGTGGAATTTAGGAGTTCACTGTCGCTCATGTGTTGACAGATTATGATGTGAGGTGAGCTTTTCTAGGTGTGTGGTTTTAATTAACAGAGGGGTTCGACATTGACGTCATAACAGTTTAGGGCCTTGCCGTGTGGCACTTGGACAAACTTGAACAGATTTGAGATACAACAGGTCCCAGAAAATTCCAAGTCATTGCAATTAGTGAGTTTGATCTTCAAATAAAACCAGTGGGAAAATTCGCTTAATTTTGTTACTTGTGATTGGTTAAATGAAAAGTGACGGAAATGGCTTTTAACATTACTAAAGAGGTTCCCAAATTTTCCAAGGAAGTTTAGAAAGACAGAAGGAGGACATTTTTAGAATTAGCAAATAGTTTGGAATTGGGTTTAACCAGGGAGAAAAGAAAAGCTGAAATTGTAATGGAGTTGGTTAAGCACTTTGATATATCAGAGAAATAGGCAACTGCAGTAGCGTTATAAAAAACTTAAATTGCAAATGTGGCAACTGGAGTTCGATGATAAATAAAGGGACGGAAACAGAGAGAGACGAAAGAGAAAGAGAGGAAAAAGAAAGAGAGAGGGGACTTGAAATTCAGAAGTTGGGAATTAGACAAGAAAGTTAAATTAACAGGATGGAGATGAAGGGAGAACGTAGGGATGTATACAACTAGGTTAGTAACTTGCCATATTTTGTTGAGAATTGTGTCAAAAACCTTTTTTGTTTCATTTGAAACAATGGCTAGGCAGATGACGTGTCCAGTGAACTTGTGGGTAATGCTAGTTCAGACTAAGCTGGTGGGCACAGCTGGTGAGGTATGTGCAGCGCTGTCAGATGAGGGATCAAGAGATTATCAAGATGTTAAATTGACTATTTTGATAGGTTATGAATTGGTACTAGAAGCATATAGACAGAAGTTCAGAAAAATAGAGACGGAACCAGGTCAGACTTCTATTGAGTTTAAAAGAATTAACCACAGTCATTTTGAAGGTTGGGCGCTGGCTTTAAAAATGGATAAGACCTGTGAGGCTTGAAGGGAGATTAATCCGCTGGAGATGTTACAAGACTTACTTCCAGAGATAGTAAGAATTAATGTGAATGAATAGAAAGTTCAAGAAGTGAGAAGCACGGCAGAAATGGCAGGTAAATATGCATTGTGGCATGTGATGAAATTTTCCTTCTGGCAGGAATTTCATCCTGTGAGGGATAGAAATTGGGAGAAGGGACAATCACACATTACAAAGCGAACAGTAGCTCACAATAGTTTACCACAGGTGAAGAAAGAAGCCCAAGGGGGTTGAAAGGTGGTGAAAGGCCTCAGGTGCTCTCACTATAAGGGAGTGGAACACATAAAATTACAGTGTTGGTGGTTTAAGAAGGGCACAGGGAAAAAGTTGTTTTCACTGCAGTAAGCTGGGACACACCGCGCTGGGCGTTAAAGGAAGACACTTCGGGGAAAGATGTGGTAGAAGAGGCTAAGCCCAGTGGCATTAGTGAAACTGGTAAAGGAGACCCCAAGTGGAGTTGAGGAGCTGCAGGAAATTGCACAGCCTCGGCAAGGGCTGGGTATGGAGGCAGTGCCTCATCTCTCTAAAGAATTCACCTCTGTGGATAAAGTTTACTCAGAAAGAACGGGGGAGAAGGACAAGAAGTTATAATTTTGTGAGAGATGGGATCTGCTCAGTCTCTAATAGTTGAAAAGTGAGGCGTCGGAAAAGCACAACAGATCACGCAGCATCCGAACAGCAGAACAATCGAATATCAGGCAGAAACCCATCGTCAGGAACATGGTGGGGGGACAAGGGGACTGAAAGATAAATACGATGGTCGTTGCTGAGATGGTGCAACGGTCACTGGGAAGGCAATAAGAAGATGGAAGTGGGAGTGATAGTGATATATCGGAGGGTAGGGTGGAGTCGATAGGTGGAAAGAAAGATATCGAGTTAGGGCAGTCCAAGAGGGCAGTGCTGGATTGAACGTTTGGATCTGGGAGAGGTTGGTGTAGGGGAGATTTGGAATTTGGTGAAGTCAACATTGATGCTATAAAGTTTGAGGTTTCCAACTGTCCTATCACCGATAGGTGTCCTGTCACCCTCCTCTCCGACCTACCACCATCACACCCTACTTGCATCTACCTATCGCCTTCCAAGCTCCCTTCCACCCAGCTCCACACCCACCCTCCAATTTATTTCTCAACCTCCTTCCCCCTCCCTTACCTCCCACTTTCCTGATGAAGGATTTATACCTGAAACGGCAACGCACATGCCCCTCTGATGCTGACGACGTGCTGTGCTTTTCCAGCCCCCCACACTTTTCAATTCTAATCTCCAGCATTTGCAGCCCTCACTTTCTCTCACCCTCTAATAGTAAGAGATGAAAGATTTTTTCACACTTTCTGGCATGTTAATCAAGAGCGTGTTAATTTGTGGAATGGGGACAGAAATTAAGCATTCCCATCTGTAACATCAGGATGCAGTGCCAAATCAACATTAGGGAAGTAACAGTGACAGTGAGTGACAGAGTGTCACTTCCAGGAATACAGTTTGTTCTTGGGAACGATTTAGCAGGAGGCGAGGTGGGAGAGGCACCCCTTGTGGTGGAGAAGCCAAAGGAAGACGAGGGAATTGGTGAGTTAAAAGAAAATTACCCAGGAATCGTTCCAGACTGTGTAGTAACAAGATTCCACTGTCATAAGTTACAGCAGGAAGGAAAAACGAACGAAAAAGACAAATGGGTTGATGCTCAGTGAACTGACCCCCTGTTTGATGTAACGGTGCAGGATAAACCTGAACAGGCAGAGGATAAGGCAGGGGGGTTTAGTCCAGAAAGGCTAATGGACTTACAACAGATATATACACACACATTCACACACACATACACATGCACACACACAGAAAAGGAATCAGAATATATTGTTGAACGTTATTAACTTAAAGATAGAATCCTAAAGTTAAAATGGAGACCCCGATAGGTTAGTGCAGAAGTGAAATGGGCCGAAGTGCACCAGATTGTGTTAGCAGTAATGTACAGTGTTACGGGTAGCTCATAAACTAACTGAAGGCGGTCACTTAGGTGAACAGAAGACTCAGGCTAAGGTTCAGAGGCATTTCCACTGGCCTGGAATGCACAAGGACGCTGTTAATTTTTGTTGCATGTGACATACATACGAAATGGTACGTAGGTAACAGGCAGTAATAAAACCAGCACCTTTCTTGCCAATTCCTGCATTCGATGAAACATTGCACGTGGGTTATGATTAATTGTGTCGCTCCCCTTTCTAAAGTAAAAGTGGAAACCATTACTTGCTGACCATATTGGATGTGTCTACCAGATATCCAGAGGCAATTCAATTATTGGAGTGTTAAGGCAAAAAGGGAGGTGGAGGAGTTGTTCGCTTTCTTGACTCGCTGTGGGCTGCCCAGAGAGATTCAGTCAGGCCAAGGGTCTCATTTTACCGCTCAGCTGTTAAAGGAAGTCATGGATGGCTTTGGCAGACAGCACTTCAAATCAAATGCGTCCCATCCTAAACCCCAGAGAACCTTGGAAAGTTAGCATCAGATGCTGAAGACTATGTTAAAAGCGTACTGTCAGGGTTGGCCAAATGACTGGGATAAAGGTGCCCCATTAAATTGTTTGCCATTAGAGATCTCGCAAATAAATCTACTCACTTTACTTCCTTTGAGATAATATTCGTACCTGAAGTGAGAGCTCCTTTGAAATTAATTAAATATAAATTGACAGGACCAAAGTCGGAAATCTCACACCTGGATTATGTGTATGAGGTGAAGGAGAGAGTAGACGGAGTAGGTGAGTTTGCTAAACAGTATCTGAAGAGCACAGCATAGAGTGAAGCAGGTGGCAGATAAAATCACTGAAACTTTGAATATTTCCCGTGGGGATGACATATTAGTATTGCTACAAGTGGTAGGAAATCCCTTCAAAGCCAGGTTTAGTGGCTCCCTTCAAGTAAAAAAAATGTGGAGTCAGTTAAATTACCCAGGAAAGATACCAGAGATGACAAAAAACTTTATCGAGTATTTCATATGGATAAATAATGCTCCAGACACATTTAAGACTCAGAAACAGAGTTGTGGCCATATCAACAAATTGTGCAGTTTATCTGTATGATGTAGTGATCTTTAGCGAGTGATTGAAAGCTCACATTTTACAGTTGACAGAGCATGTTGAACGATTACAAGAAGCAAACTTGGTAATAAACTTAAAGAAAACAGATTTCACGAAGGCAGAGGTGACGTTGTTGGGACATTACATTGGACATGGGAGGTTGACCCCATGGAACACAAAGACGAAGGGCTTTGAGGAATTTCCACGACCATCCTCGAAGAAAGAGGTGCTTCGAGTTTTGGAACTGAGTGGATTCTATCGGAAGTTTGTTGCAAACTTCAGCAGCGTATTGGCACCACTGATGGATTTATTAAAGAAGGAAACTGAATTGTGGTGGACAGAACAATGCCAGGAGGCATTTGAGAATGTTAAAGCAGGATGAATCACCACATCAGTTTTAGCTACAGCAAATATTTTGAAACCCTTTGAAAATTGTGTTTGATGCTCGGGATATAGGGGTCGGAGATGTATTGATACAGAAAGAGGATGATGGAATTGAATGGCTAATTGGCTACTTGTTGAAAAAACTCAATATCCACCAGAAAAAAAAATACAAAATCTCCATTGTTGAAAAAGAATGATTAAGTTTCACACTGGCCTGACAATATTTTAATGTTTATATGAAAAACAATTTGTCGGAGATGGTTGTGGACAACGATAAATCTCTCGCATTTTTTGAAATATTTAAAGACCAGAATATGAGACTATTTAATTGGAGTCGAACCTTACCGACTTTAAACTCACAAAATGTACAGGCTGTGGCTCCTACAATGTGATAGCAGATGGGTTTTCGCGGATTTAAAGGAAAGCAGTGTAGATAAGATTAGACTTATTCCAGTGTTGTATTGGTGTGCAGAATTAATATGAATGATATAACTGAGATTAATACTTTATTATTTCATATAATTAGGATGAAGAATTAGAGGAAAAGAAATGTAGCCATCTTTTCATTCTGCTGGTTCATTTTATTTTCTGAAGCAGGAAGATGTTATGAAGCCAAAAGCATGTATGGGCACTTTAAGACAGATCGGGTTTTGTTGAATGGAAATTAAAGTCACAGATGCCACCTAAAGGTCACACTGTTCCACATGTCACCATTAGCTGACAAATGGATACCTGAGTTTTGGATGCTGTATTGACAGCCAACAAATGCAACCAAAGAGTTTAAATAACGCTCAGGATACCAGAAACCAACAGAATTTGAATATTTTTGTTTGGACACCTGGACAGCAATCAAATTATGAGAATTATTATATAATGGCGAGTATATAAATCCAGCATTTTGAACATTGGAGGGAGAGCTACTGCCATTCAACAGCCGAGCAACTGCTGTAGAGCAGGAGTGCTAACTGGCCCTCTCAAACACTCTCTATCAAAGACACATGTTCATGTAAACCTACTTGCAATAAAAAAAATGACCCAGTGAGATCAGCAGCTGAAAGAGTGAACACAGCGGGGAAGATAGAGACTGTATGGTCTTGAGATTTTAATGTTTCATATGTGGGTTGTTGGAACAGCATATTTTTACAGAGTTGGAGTCAGATAGTAAGTGGCTAAGAAAAGAGGGGCTTATATTTGCGAATAGTTGTTGTTTTGTGTTCATTCTTCACGTTAAGAAACTAACTTGCTAATTTTTGTTTAAATAGTGGAATGTAGGAGATCTCTGTCGCTCATATTTTAACAGATTACGAGGTGAGGTGAGCTTTTCTGGGTGTTTGGGTTGAATTAACAGAGGGGTTCGAGTCCACCTTGTAAATGTACATTCACGCTAACCCAATTTCCCTGCAGTTGGCCCATATCCTTCCAGTCCTTTCCTATCCACATATTTATCCAAATGTTTTTGAAATGTTGTTGATGTACCCCCCTCAACCATATCTGCTGGCAGCCCATCCACGTATCAGCCCTTTGTGTAAAGGAGTGGCCCCTCTGGTTCCATTTCATTCCTTCCCCTTTAACCTAAAATGATCCCATCTAATCCTCGATTCTCTACACTTGGAAAAAGACTGAGAGCATTAACCATACCCGTACCCCTCGTGATTTTATATAGCTCTATAAGGACTCCCTCAGTCTCTTACACGCTAAAGAAAACGTCCTAGCTTATCCAACCTCTCCTTATAACTTAGACCATTGGGTCCTGGCAACGTCTTTGTAAATTTCTTCTGCATTCTTTCTAATTTAATAACATCCTTCCTATAACAAGGTGACAAAACTGAATACAATACTCCAAGTGCGGCCTTACCAAAGTCCTGTGTAACTGCAACATAAGGTCCCAACTTCGACACTCAATATCCTGCCTGATGAAGGCCAATGTACCAAAAGCCTTCTTCACTGCCCTGTCTACCTGTGAGTCCACTCTCAGAGAACCGTGCACCTGACCACCAAGGTCCCTCTGCCAACTGCATCCCTTAAGACCCTCCCATTCACCATGAAACTCCTACGTTGATTTGAGTTTCCAAAATGCAAGACCTCACGCTTCTATATTAAATTCCATTGACCATTTGTCGGATCATTTTCCACCTGATTCAGGTCCTGCTGCAATTTTTGATAAACATCCTCACTGATCATGCTCCCAATTACTTTAGTGTCATCTGCAAACTTACTAATCATGCCTTGTACATTCTCAACCAAATCATAGATAACAGACAACAATGGACCAAGCCTCCGGTCTGATAAACATCCTTCCACTCAACCCTCTGCTTCCTCCCATAAAGCCAACCGTGTATCCAATTGGCCAGCTCCCATCCGCATTCCACGTGATGGAACCTTCCAGAGCAGCCTGCCGTGTGGAACCTAATCAAAGGCCTTACTGAAATCCATAGAGACTATGTCTATCACTCTGCCCTCATCAAACGTCCTGGTAACTTCATCAAAGGATTCTAAGAAATTTGGGAGGCATGATCTCCCACTCACAAGTCTATGCTGACTGCTCCGAATCAAACCCTGTGTAAGTAATGGGTGCAGTCAATGGTATGCTGTCCTTCATTGTAAGATGATTCGAGTACATAAGTAAAGCCATCTTCCGGCTGTTGTAGAGCCTTGCTGAGAGAGCATTTGGGGCACTCTCAACAGATTTGATCACCTTTGTAAGGAATGATCTCCTTACCACAGACACTGGTGATGGTAACATGAGGATAGAGTGAATAAGCTGAGTGTTTAATCTGTAGAGCTGTGAGAGACGAAGAAATGGTGATGCTGAAACACGAGGAGTGGCAGCGATCATTTATTTACAAAAGAGACATTGATAGGGTGAGAAATTCCATAATTTACCCAGGATTGATTGGTTTGATTTATTGTCACGTGTACCTCAGTACAGGGAAACACTTTATTTATGAGCAGTGGAGGAAGATCATAGTAAGCATGGCCAGACAGATCATATGGGTGGAAATAGACTTGGACAGAGTAAGGCACACAGGTAACACTGAACAGGACGTGCACTGGACACAATCAACATGAACACGATTAGCATTATTTGAACTTAGAGAGTCCATTCATCAGTCTAACGTAGCTTACCTAATAGTTTATTTGCCTAAATTAACTCTCCCCATGTTATTGTGCAGTCGGCGTGTGAACCCTGTACTGAACATCAGGTTGCTCACAATCCCCAATAGCAGCCACAATACCTTTTGTCTGAAACAGGAAGCCATTCCCACAGCTTCAACCCTACATAGAAGACACCAGGCTGGATTCTCGGAGATGGAAGGTGCCTTCTTGAGACTTCACACAAGACATTGGCTTCCCTCCTCAACACTAGAAAACCACGTTAAAGTCCCACGTGTGTATCATAAGCAACGGAGCCAGGAGGAACAACGTGGAGCAGTCTGTCTGTGCAGCCTCTGCTCCACTTGGTCATCATGTTAGAGCATCATTTAGGAGACACTTAAAACTGCCGATGCTGGAGATCAGAGTAGAGCATCAATTGCTGGAAAAGCACAGCGGGTCAGGCAGCATCCGAGAAGCAGGAGAATCGACGTTTCGGGAATAAGACAGTCATCACGAATCAACAAAAATTACCTCATTCTGCCCCCGTGTAAGTGCATTGAGGTGGGAATGGCGTCCTGCTGTTCCTGTGTAAGTGACTCAAGGGACTGACTGGGTTCTTCCTCGTCCAATTGGACAGGACCAAGGGCCTGACTGGTTACCCCTGGTTCCTGTTTGACAGCTCATTGTACTGACCAGTCTGACAATGCTGCAGCTTTAAGAGGTTATTTTGTCCGGGCTTCTTTTATGAGAGAGATTGAACGATCGTTACCAAGCTGGCTAGTTAAGACCACTTGAGTAACAGCTAGGGAAGCCTTAGGTTTATTTTAATGCAGCCTGAATGGGTGTGGCCAGCTCTCACAGATTAGGATCTCTGGGTTTTGGTTTCTCAGTAACATCAGAAACTATTGGGGTCTCCACAGAGTTGGAAGCTTCAGTGGATGTTTCCTGGCTGCTACTCTCTCTGAAATTTCTCTTGATACTGTTTTTAAATCTTGGATTGGAGAAATATTTGCGACAAACTGTGTCTGAATGTTTCTTTTTGCCAGCGGATGAGTTTATGGGATTTTCCTATATTGGAACAGTTCATTCGTAATATTCCTAGATCTATTTTTCTGTTAACTTGTCGATTAAAATTACGTTATTCTAAATTCCTCTTTCTTTGTTTTCATTTTCTCTTTCGTGTTTAAGTAGATAGTGTTTTTCTTCACACCGAGTAGTTTGACCAGTCACATTGCATCTGGAACAGACACTGAACATTTCCTTTAAAGTAAGAAAACATTAGAATCGACGCTACCGCCTTCAAATATTTTCGGGGGACTCTGGTGTGGCCCATCACACTCGACTCCTTCTCTTCCTGAATACGAGGCTGGAGGTACAGAATGGGCTGTCCCTGTTCTTCTCCAATAGTGTCAATGGGCTGAATGACTTCCTCATATTCCTGTGAAACCAGCGTGAGGTGTTGAATGAACTCTTGTTTTACTGTGGCAATGTGCAGTTCCCGCCAGTGCTGTTACATGAATGTTACGGACACTTTAACAGCACAAGTCTCAAGGGAATCTGAATCCTGCTACACACGGACAAAGACCAGTTCAGGAGCTGACGGGGGACAAAATGTTCTGAACATTGTGGAATCTTCAGCGACCATCCCTACTTCTGATCTTATGGTGAGGAGGGTGGGGGTGGGGTGACATTGATGAAGCAGCTGAAGACGTTTGTGAAGAGGAAGCTACCCTGAGGATCTCCCACAGAGGTGACCCAGGACTGAGATGATGACCGTCTTCCTTTGAGCCATGTTTGACCCCAAACTCTGATTCCCATTAAGTCCAGTTTTGTTCAGCTCCTTGATGTCAACAGAAGGCAACCACTGCCTTGATATCGGGGCCAGTCATTTTCATCTGAACGCTTGTGACAACCTCTTTTGTTCACATCAATAGGCCATGATATAGGAGCAGTGTTTTCTTCAAACAGATGGTATTGAATATCAGGATTTCTCTCCTCAAGGGTGTTCGGGAAGCTAGATGACTGAATGTATTTGAAGAGGAGGTAGATGGACATTAACCTGTGAGAGAGTTGAGGGCTATGAAGAATTGGGTATGAAAGAGGATTTGAGACGAAGAGTAGATCAGTCATGATTTTAAAGAAGGGCAAGGCAGGCTTTGGGGGTGAACAACATGCCCCTGTTTCTGATGTTCTCCCATTCTGTTATTGGAAAGTTAGTGGGTGTTATTTTCATGAATGTTCTCTTATTGAATGTTGCAGACAGGGAGACCAGAGGATTTTGTGAGCCATCCCTAAGTGAGGTATAGGGGCTGTATTCACACTGAATCTGGGTGTACAATATGACCAACAAATGAAGCACAAGTTGCAGAGAAGGGAAGCTGTGTGAAGAGAGATGAGGGGCCTCTTTTGCATCCAGCTGGGTTTTCCAATTACATTTCCCAATTCACTTCAAACCGTGTGGGACAGTACAGAGGGGCTGAATAGTCTCCTGTGTTTCTGTGCAACAGGTTATAGGAGTACGTAACCTCCAACTGCTCCTGTCTCGCAGGTTTGAGGGGCTAAATGGAACACGAGAACATGGGACTGAGGAGCAGGAGTGGGTCATTAGATACTTTGAGCCTTCTCCACCAGGCACGAAAATTGTAGCTGATCAGGTTGTGGTCTCAGCACCACTTTCCTGTCTGCGGTCCATTGTGCACTTCTTTGTCAAATATTTAACTAACGCAGCTTTCAATCAATGTGACCATAGAGACACGATAACCTTCCATTGAAGAGACTTCCGACTTGAAAGGTCCTTTCAGAATTATTCGTCATCCTTCTTATAGAATCGGAGAGTCATGCAGAATGGAAACAGACCCATTAGTCCAATCTGTTCACTCCGATCAGATCTCAAATCTGATCCAGTCCCATTTGCCAGTATTTGGCCAATATTCCTCCTGTGATTGTACACGCCTTCACCACTTCGTCTGACTGCACTTTCTGTACACACACCACTCTCTGTGTGAAATATTTACCTTCAAGTCCCTTCTAAATCATTCGCCCTCTCCCCTTCAACCTATGCCCTCTTTTTCAAGACTCCACTATCCTTGAGAGCAGAATATGGTTGTACAGAATATCCATGCCCCTGATGATTTTATAAACCTCTATAATGCTCCCTCTCAACGTCTGACACTCCAGGGGGAAACACCTCAACGTAATCAGCCTCTCCCTATAGCTCAAGCCTCCAGTCCTGGAACATACGTGTAAGACATTTCTGCAGAAAACCGAGTTGTACACAGTATTCTTGAAGTGGCCTCACCAACATCCTGTACAGATGCACCATACCACCACAACTCCTAGATTCAATGCTCTGACTGATTAAGGCAAATATGCTAAATGTGTTCTGCACCACTCTGTATACCTGCGTCTCACTGCTACAGGTAATCATGTACGTAACCATCAGTAAGTTAACATGATGGTAGTGCCAGCAGATAGGAGGACCAGTGATACATTGATCATTATTGAGATGAGATTGTGTTGGGAATATGAGCTTAACATGTCAGGAAGTGAAATCAAATCAATGGGTTCAGGGTGGTTAATATACAGAATAACAGATAGCCTGGAGTGAGTTAAAGACTGGAATCTAATCGGGGGGTTCAGGTGGTTAATATCCAGAATACTAGATACCCCGGAGTGAGTTACAATCTGGAATCTAATCAAGGGGTTCAGGGTGGTTTATATAGGAATAACAGAAAGCCCGCATTAAGTTAAAGCCTGGAATCTAATTGCAGGGTTCAGGGTGGTTTATATACAGAATAACAGATAGCTTGGAATGTGTTACAGGTTGGAACCTAATCGAGGGGTTCAGGGTGGTTTATTTACAGAATGACAGATAGCCTGGAGTGTGTTGCAGATTGGAAACTAATCGGGGGACTTAAGATGGTTTATGTACAGAATAACAGATACCCTGGAGTTAGTTACAGCCTGGAATCTAATCGAGGGGTCCAGGGAGTTTTAGATACAGAATAACAGATAGCCCGAAGTGAGTTACAGCCTGGAATGTAATCGAGGGATATGTTAACCTTTTTATGTGAAATAACTTGTAACTGCGAGTGAGTCACAAAGTGTACTATTGGCCAAGTGGTTTCAAATCTTGACTCACATAAACATAATGCAGTCACAAACTACACAACTTTACTGACTCCCAACTTTCCTTGTTTGAGGACTATCCTCCTCTGTTTTCCCCTTTCACTGAAATTATTAATATACCTTTTATACTGCACTGCCATTCTGTTTACAGTGCTACCTTTCTCTCACTGTCTCATTTATCTTCAATCCTGTTGAAAGATACTTCAACCAACAGATGCACAAAGTTCCAGAAAGAGCTTTGTTCAATTGCAGGTGCATTATTTTCTTTTTTTTTTGTAGACAACACACAATTTGAACCCACAGAAGGTCATTGTGGGATTTGAGAATCCCTTCAATTTGGGATGAGGCCTGGCCAGGCAAAATTCTGATCCAACGCTGCAAATCTACAATTCAGTGGCTGAGCTCTATCAGATTTTGTATATTATGTTATTCTCATATATTTGGAGCTTGGAAAGTAAGACAGACCGTACTGGAATGTCACATTGTCTCTCCACATTCACTGTAAACTGGTTCTGGGATTTACATTTTAACCACCTTCAAAGAGCTGTCTCCATTTCCTATCTCTGCTGGCATCAATGAATGGAAATGGCTTTTGACACATTGCCCCCTCTCCCTTGCTGAAAGTATTCTTGACACAAATCAGTCAGGCAGACATTTTAGATTTGTCCACAACCACCATTTCATATCAGCAAAACGATGACATTGAGTTTATAAATAAGGAAAAGCAAGAGAGACTGGCAACATTAGTACAGTTTGAAAATATATAAAACATTGAACATGCACACAGAATCACAGACAAATAGAATTACACACACAGGGATACAGACACCTTCCAGGAGCTGACCCATTTCCTATCTTGCAAGATAATTCATGTTATGATGATACATTCATGCAGGACAGTAAACAGCTTTTGAGACTTTCCCCATTGTGACAGAAATTCAGCCCCAATCTGAAACTTTGAGATATGTAACAGGACAGAAATGAACCAGTAGCTTTCTGTGTTCCTGCTCCCAATGTAACATTTGACCATTTAGTTTATCTTGTCTTCGGTCTAACATCCAACAAGGATCACTTCACAGATCCAATCACAGATCCCCAGGAGTGAGTTCCAGACTGGAATCTAATAGAGGGGTTGAGGGTTTACATACAGCATAAGAGATACCCAGGAGTGAGAGACAGAGTGGAATCTAATCGAGAGGTTTGAGGTGGTTTACATACAGAATAACAGATAATATGTAGTGAGTCACAAAATCGCGGAGTCATACAGTCATAGATATGTACAGCATGGAAACAGACCCTTTGGTCCAACACATCTATGCCGACCAGATATCCTAACCTACTCTAGACTCTTTTTCAAACACTTGGCCCATCTCCCTCCAAATCTTCCCATTCATATACCCATCGAACTGCATTTTAAATGATGCAATTGTACCAGCTTCCACCATTTCCTCTGACAGTTCATTCCATTCATGTACCACCCTCTGAGTGAACAAGTTGCCCCTTAGGTCTCCTTCATATTACCTCTCACACTAAACCTATGCCCTCTAGTTCTGGACTCCCCACCCCAAGGAAAAGACTTTGTCTAGTTAGCCTATCCATGCCCGTCATGATTTTATAAAACTCAATAAGGTCATCCCTCAGCCTCTGATGCTCCAGGGAAAACAGCCCCAGCCTATTCAGCCTCTCCCTGTAGCTCAAATCCTCTAACCCTGGCAACCTCCTTGTGAATCTTTTCTGAACCCTTCCAAGTTTCACAACATCCTTCCAATAGGAAGGAGACCAGAATTGCACGCCATATTCCAACAGTGGCCTAACCCATGTCCAGTCCAGCCACAACATGACCTCTCAATGCCTATACTCAAAACACTGACCAATAAAGGAAAGCATACCAAATGCTGCCTTCATTATCTTATCCACCTGCCACTCTACTCTCACGGAGCTACGAACCTGCAGTTCAAAGTCTCTTTGTTCAGCAACTCTCCCTCGGACCTGACCATTAAGTGTATAAATCCTGCTCAAATTTGCTTTCCCAAAATGCAACGCTTCGTGTTTATCGAAATGGAATCGTATTGAAGGTTTTGGGGTGGTTTTGAAACATGCCAGTCACATGTACATGGAAGTGAGTTACACGTTGGAGTCTAATCGAGAGGGTTCCGGGTGATTCATATAATCCTGACCGTGGGGAAACAGGCCCTTCAGCCCAACAAGATCACACTGACCCACAGAAGAATAACCCATCCAGACCCCTTTCTCCACATATACACCTGATTAATGCACCTCACCTACACATCCCTGAATACCTTGGGCAATTTTAACAGGGTTTGGATTGGATGGTTAATATATAAACTAACAGATACCCAGGACTGTGATACAGACTGGAATCTAATCAAAGGATTGAGGTGGCTAATGTACAGAGTCCCTTAAAATTGGAAGTCAGTTACAGATTGGAATTTTATCAAGGGGTTTCGGGATGATTTTGTGTACAATAACAGATACCCCAGAGTGTGTTACAGACTGGAATCTAATCGAGGGTTTCAGTGTGGTTTATATGCAGAATAACAGGGAGCCCGGAGTGAGTTATAGAGTTACAGAATCATCGAGATGTACAGCATGGAAACAGACCCTTCGGTCCAACCTGTCAATGCCAACCAGATATCCTAACCCAATCTAGTTCCACCTGCCAGCACCCAGCCCATATCCCTCCAAACCCTTCCTATTCACATAATCTTCCAAATTCCTCTTAAAAGTTGCAATTGTACCAGCCTCCACCACTTCCTCTGGCTATACACATCCCACCTTCTGCGTGAAAAAGTTGTCCCTTAGGTCTCTATCATATCATTCCCCTCTCAAACTAAACCTATGCCCTCTAGTTCTGGACTCCCTTATCCCAGGGTAAACCTCGATAAGGTCACCCCTCAGCGTCCGACACTCCCGGGAAAACAGTCCCAGACTGTTCAGCCTCTCCCTGTAGCTCAAATCCTCCAACCCTGGCAACATTCTTGTAAATCTTTTCTGAACCCTTTCAAGTTTCACAACATCTTTCCGATAGTAGGGAGACCAGAATTGCATGCAATATTCCAAGAGTGACCTAACCAATGTCCTGTATAGCCACAACATGACCTCCCAACTCCTGTACTCGATACTCTGACCAATAAAGGAAAGCATACCAAACGCCTTCTTCACGATCCTATCTACCCACGACTCCACTCTCAAGGAACTATGAACCTGCGCTTCAAGGTCTCTTTTTGCAGCAACACACCCTAGGACCTTACCATTAAATTTAGAAGTCCTACTAAGATTTGCTTTCCCAAAATGCAGTACCTCACATTTATCTCAATTAAACTCAATCTGTCACTTCTCAGCCCATTGGCCCATCTGGTCCAGATCCTGTTGTAATCTGTGGAAACCCTCTTCGCTGTCCACTACACCTGCAATTTTGGTGTCATCGCCAAACTTACTAACTGTACCTCTTATGCTTGCATCCAAATCATTGATATATATGACAAAAAGTAGAGGGCCCAAAACTGATCCTTGTGGCACTCCACTGGTCACAGGCCTCCAGTCTGAAAAACAATCCTCCACCACCACCCTCTGTCTTCTACCTTTGAGTCAGTTCTGTATCGAAATGGCTACTTCTCCCTGTATTCCATGAGATCTAACCTTGCTAATCAGTGTCCCATGGGGAACCTTGTCGAACGCCTTACTGAAATTCATATGGATCACATCTGCTGCACTGACATAATCAATCTTCTTTGTTACTTCTTCAAAACACTCAATCAAGTTTGTGAGACACGATTTCCCACGCACAAAGCCATGTTGACTATCCCGAATCAGTCCTTGCCTTTCCAACTTCATGTGCATCCTGTCCCTCAGGATTCCCTCCAAAAACTTGCCCACCGCCGAGGTCAGGCTCACCGGTCTATAGTTCCCTGGCTTGTCTTTACCGCCCTTCTTAAACAGTGGCACCACGTTTGCCAAATTCCAGTCTTCCAGCATCTCACCTGTGACTATCGATGATACAAATATCTCAGCAAGAGGCCCAGCAATCACTTCTCTAGCTTCCCACAGAGTTCTCGGGTCCACCTGATCAGCTCCTGGGGATTTATCCACCTTTAACCATTTCACGACATCCAGCACTTCCTCCTCTGTAATATCGACATTTTGCAAGGTGTCACCATCTATTTCCCTACATTTTATATCTTCCATATACTTTTCCACAGTAAATACTGATGCAAAATATTCATTTAAAATCTCCCCCATTTTCTGTGGCTCCACACAAAAGCCGCCTTACTGATCTTAGCGGGGCCCTATTCTCTCCCGAATTACCCTTTGTCCTTAATATATTTGTAAAAGCACTTTGGATTCTCCTTAATTCTATTTGCCAAAGCAATCTCATGTCCGCGTTTGGTTTTCCTGATTTCCCTCTTAAGTATACTCCAACTTCCTTTATACTCTTCTAAGGATTCACTCGATCTATCCTGTCTATACCTGACAGATACTTCCTTCTTTTTCTGAACCAAACCCTCAATTTCTTTAGTCAGCCAGAATTCCCAATAACTACCAGCCTTCCCTTTCAACCCTGACAGGAAATTACTGCCTGGAATCTAATCGCGGGGTTCATGGTGGTTTATATACAGAATAACTGATAGCCCGGAGTGAGTTACAGCCTCGAATCGAATCGAGGGGTTCAGGGTGGATTATATACAGAATAACAGATAGCAAGCAGTGAGTTACAGCCTGGAATCGAATAGAGGTGTTCAGGGTGGATTATATACAGAATAATAGATAGCCCGAAGTGAGTTACAGCCTGGAATCTAATCGTGGGGTTCAGGGTGGTTTATATACAGAACAGCAGACACCCCGGAGTGATTTACAGCCTGGAATCTAATTGAGGGGTTCAGCGTGGTTTATCTGCAGAATAACAGATACCCCGGAGTGAGTTACAGCCTGGAATCGAATCAGGTGTTCAGCGTGGGTTATATACAGAATAACAGATAGCACAGAGTGAGTTACGGCCTGGAATCTAATCGAGGGGTTCAAGGAGGTTAGTATACAGAATAACAGATAGCCCGGAGTATGTTACTGCCTGGAAGCTCATCAATGTCTGTTCACTTTAACATAGGACGGGTTTTGCTGAATCGAAAGTACAGCCACAGATGCCAGCTAAAGATCAGACTGTTCCAAATGTAACAATTAGCTGGGAAATGGAAGCCTGAGTTTTGGTTGCTGTTTTGACAGCAATTCAAATGCAATCAAAGACTTTAAATAATGCTCAGAATATCTGAAGCCAATGGAATTTGAATATCATTGTTCGTACCCCTGGAAATCAATCAAATTATGAGAATTATTGTATCATGGGAAGTAAATATTACCAGCATTTTGAAAATAGAGGGAGAGTCACTGCCATCCAACAGCAGAGTAACTGCTGCAGAGCAGGAGTGCTAACTGACCATCTCAAACACTCTCTATCAAAGACACATGTTCATGTAAACCTCCTTGCAATAAAAAAAACATGACCCAGGGAAATCAGCAGCTGAAAGAGTGAACACAGCGGGGGAGATAGAGACTGTGTGGTCTTGAGATTGTAACGTTTAATATGTGGGTTGTTGGAACAGCATATTTTTTACAGAGTTGGAGTCAGATAGTAAGTAGGTAAGAAAAGAGGGGCTTGTATTTGCGAATAGTTTTTTGTTAGTGTTCACTATTAAAGTTAAGAAACTAACTTGCTAATTTTTGTTTAAATAGTGGAATGTAGGAGATCTGTGTCACTCATATGTTAACAGATTACGAGGTGAGGCGAGCTTTTCTGGGTGTTTGGTTTTAGTTAACAAAGGGGTTCGAGTCCACCTTGTAAATGTCCATTCACACTAACCCCATTTCCCTGCAGTTGTCCCATATCCTTCTAGTCCTTTCCTATCCACATATTTATCCAAATGCTTTTGAAACATTGTTAATACATCCCCCTCAGCCACATCTTCTGGCAGCTCATCCACGTACCAGCCATTTATGTAAATAAGTGGTCCCTCAGGTTCCCTTTTATTCCTTCCCCTTTAACCTTAAACTGATCCCCTCTCGTCGTTGATTCACTAAACTTTGGAAAAGACTGAGAGCATTCACCCTATCCATATCCCTCATGATCTTATACCGCTCTATTAGGACTCCCTCAGTCTCCTACACTCTAAAGAAAAGGTCAAATCTTGTCCAACCTCTCCCTATAACTCGGACCATTGGGTCCTGGCAATGTCCTTGTAAATTTCTTCTGCACTCTTTCTAATTACATTATATCCTCCCTATAACAAGTTGACAAAACTGAACACAATCCTCCAAGTGCGGCCTTACCAAAGTCGTGTGTAACTGCAACATAAATTCCCAACTTCTATACTCAATATTCTGCCTGACGAAGGCCAGTGTGTCAAAAGCCTTCTTCACTGCCCTGCCCACCTGTGACTCCACTCTCAGGGAACCGTGCACCTTAATTCTAAGGTCTCGCTGCCCCCTACACCCCTAAAGGCCCGCCCCTTCACTGTGAAACTCCTACATTGATTTGAGATTCCAAACTGCAAGACCTCACACTTCCATATTAAATTCCATTTGCCATTTCTCAGCCCACTTCCCCACCTGATTAAGATCCTGCTGCAATTTCTGATAAACGTCCTCACTGATCATGCTGCCATTTATCTTAGTGTCATCTGCAAACGTATTAATCATGCCTCGTATATTCTCATCCAAATCATAGTTAACAAAAAGCTATGGACCCAACCTCCAGTCTAACAGGCTTCCTACCATCAACCCAACTGTGAATTCAATTGGCCAGTTCCCCCAGTATTCTGCGTGATTGAACCTTCCTGAGCAGCCTGCCGTGTGGAAACTTATCAAAGGCCTTACTGAAATCCATAGAGACTACTTTTACCGCTCTGCCCTCATTAACCTTCTTGGTCACTTCACCAAAAGACTCTAAGAAATTTGGGAAGCATGATCTCCCACTCACAATTTTATGCTGACCGGTCTGAATAAGTTTGTAAGTAATGGGTGAAGTCAATGGTATGCTGTGCTTCATTGAAAGATGATCCGAGTACATAAGTAAAGCCATCTTCCGGCGGTTATCGAGCCTTGCTGAGAGAGCATTTGGGGCACTCTCTACAGATTTGATCTCCTTGGTAAGGAATGATCTCCTTACCACAGACACGGGTGATGGTAACATGGGGATAGCGTGAATAAGCTGAGTGATTAATCTGTAGAGCTGTGAGAGACGAAGAAATTATGATGCTGAAACACGAGGAGTGGCAGCGATCACTTATTTCCAAAAGAGACAATGACAGGGAGAGAAGTTCCATACTTTACCCAGGATTGATTGATTTGATTTATTGTCACGTGTACCTCAGTACAGGGAAACACTTTATTTATGAGCAGTGGAGGAAAATCATAGTAAGCATGGCCAGACAGATCATAGGGTGGAAATAGACTTCGACAGAGTAAGGCACACAGGATACACTGCACAGGACATGCACTAGACAAGGTCAACATGAACATGATCAGCATTATTTGAACTTAGAGCATCGATACATTAGTCTAACGTGACCTTCCTAATAGTTTATATGCCTAAATTAACTCTCCCCATGTTATTGTGCAGTCGGCGTGTGAATCCTGTACTGAATATCAGGTTGCTCACAATCCCTTCCATCTAAAACAGGTAGCCATTCCCATTAGCTTCCACTCGACAGAGAGAACACCAGTCTGTCTTCTCAGAGAAGAAAGATGCTTTCTTGAGACTTCGCACAAGACATATGGCTTCCCTGCTCACCACTAGAAAACCATGTTAAAGTCCCACATGTGTATCATGAGCAACCGAGGCACGAGGAACAACGTGGAACAGTCTGTTTGTGCAGCCTCTGCCCCACTTGTTCATCATGTTAGAGCATCATTCAGGAAACACTTAAGACTGCCGATGCTGGAGATAAGAGTAGAGAGTCGATTGCTGGAAAAGCACAGCGGGTGAGACAGCATCCTTGAAACAGGAGAATAGACGTATTGGGCATAAGCCATTCATCAGGAATCAGCATCAATTTCCTCATTCTGCCCCTGTGTAAGTGCATTGAGGTGGGAATGGCCTCCTGCTGTTCCTGTATAAGTGACTCAAGGGACTGACTGGCTTCTTCCTTGTCCAATTGGGCAGGGCCAAAGGCCTGACTCGGTTATCCCTGGTTTCTGTTTGACAGGTCGATGTAGTGACAAGTGTGACAATGCTGCAGCTTTAAGAGGTTATTTTGTCCGGGTTTCCTTTAAGAGAGATTGAACGATCGTTACCAAGCTGGTTAGTTAAGACCACTTGAGTAACAGCTAGGGAGGCCTTGGGTTTATTTTAATGCAGCCTGAATGGGTGCGGCCAGCTCTCTCAGGTTAGGATCTCTGGATTTTGGTTTCTCAGTAACATCAGAAACTATTGGGGTCTCCACAGAGTTGGAAGCTTCAGTGAATGTCTCCTGGCTGCTACTCTCTCTGAATTTTCTCTTGATGCTGTTTTTAATTCCTGGATTGGAGAAATGTTTGTGACATTCTGTGTCTGAATATTTCTTTTTGCCAAGGGCTGTGTTTATGGGATTTCCCTATATTGGAACAGTTCATGAGTAATAGTTCCTAGATCTCTTATTCTGTTATGCTGTCCAATAGAATTACGTTATTCTAAATTCCTCTTTCTGTGGTGTTATTTCTTCTTTCATGTTGAAATGGATGGTATTTTGCTTCACACCGAGTAGTCTGACCAGTCACATTGCATCTGGAACAGATACTTTTCATTTCCTTTAAATTAAGAAAACATAAAGGTCGAGGATGTTGCCGTCAAATATTTTCGAGGGGCTCTGGTGTGGTCCATCACACTCGACTCCTTCTCTTCCTGAGTAATAAGCTGGAGGCACTGGATGGGCTATCCCTGTTCTTCTCCAATAATGTCAATTGGCTAAATGGCTTCCTCATATTCCCGTGAAACCAGCGTTAGGTGATGAATGAACACTTTTTTTACTGTGGCAATGTGCGGTGTCAGGCAGTGCTGTTACATGATTGTTACTGATACTTTAATAGCACAAGCCTGAATGGAGCCTGGATCTTGCTGCACATGGACACAGATCAGTTCAGGAGCTGACGGGGGACAAAACGTTCCGAACATTGTTGAATCTTCAGTGACATCTTCCTTTGTGCCATGTTTGACTCCAAACACTGCAGAGTTTACTCTGATTCCCATTCGGTTCAGCTCCGTGATGGCAACAGAAGTCAACCATTGTCTTGATATCAGGGTCGGTCATTTTTACCGGGAACCTTGCCTCAACCTCTTTTGTTCACATCAATAAACCATGATATAGGAGCAGCACGTGTTATCTTCAAACAGGTGGTATTGAATGTCAGGATTTCACTTCTCAAGAGTGTTCGGCGAGCTGGATGACTGAAAGTATTTGAAGAGGAGGTAGATGGATATTGACCTGTCAGAGAGGTGAGGGCTATGAAGAATTGGGTATGAAAGAGGATTTGAGGCCAGAAGCAGATCAGCCATGATCTTAGTGAAGGGCAAGGCAGGTTTGGGGAGTGAACGACATGCCCCTGTTTCCGATGTTCTCCCCTTCTGTTATTGGAAAGTTAGTGGGTGTTATTTTTATGAATGTTCTGGTATTGCATATTGCAGTCAGGGAGATTAGATGATTTTGTGAGCCATCTCTGGGTGAGGTATGTGGGCTGTTTGCTCAGTGAATCTGGGTCTACAACATGACCAACACATGGAGCTCAAGCTGCAGGTAGGGGAAGCTTTCTAAAGAGAGATGAGGGGCCTCTTTCATACCCAGCCTGGATTTTCCAATTACATTTCCCAAATCACCTCAAAGCGGGTGTGGCATTCTTGAGGGACTGAATGGTCTCCTCTGTTTCTGTGCACCAGGTTATAGGAGCAAGTGGCCTCCAACTGTTCCTGTCTAGCAGGTTTGAGGGGCTGAATGGAACACAGGAACATGGGAGTGAGGAACAGGCGTGGGTCATTAGATACTTTGAGCCTTCTCCACCAGGCAGTAAGATTCTGGCTGATCAGGTTGGGGTCTCAGCCCCACTTTCCTGTCTGTATCCCATTATCCATTACTCACTTCTTTGTCAAATATTTAACTAATGCAGCTTTCAATCAATGTAAACATAGAGGCACGATAAACTTCCAGAGAAGAGAAGTACGACTTGAAAGGACTTTACAGAATTTTTCATCATCCCTCTTCTAGAATCAGAGAGTCATGCAGAACGAAAGCAGACCCGTTAGTCCAATCTGTTCACTCCGATCAGATATCAAATCCGATCTGGTCCCATTTGCCAGCATTTGGCCAATATCCCTCTTCTTTCAGATACTTTTTAAATGTGTGATTGAAACCGCCTTCAGCACTTCCTCTGACAGCACTTCCTGTACACACCACTCTCTGTGTGAAACATTTATCTTCAGGTCCCTTCTAAATCATTCACCCTCTCACCTTCGACCTCTGCCCTCTTGTACTGCACTCCCCTATCCTTGGGAGCAGAACGTGGCTGTTCAGAATATCCATGCCCCTGATGGTTTTGTAAACCTCTATAATGTCACCCTTCAGCCTCTGACACTCCAGGGGGAAACACCTCAACCTAAGCAGCCTCTCCCTATAGCTCAAACCTCCAGTCCTGGAACATCCGTGTAAGTCATTTCTGCAGAAAAGCGAGTTGTACACAGTATTCTTAAAGCGGCCTCACCAACATACTCTACAGATGCAACATACCACCACAACTCCTGTACTCAATGCTCTGACTGATTAAGGCAAATGTGCCAAATGAGTTCTGCACTACACTGTCTACCTGCGACTCCACGTTCAAGGAACAATGAACCTGCAGCCCTATGCCCCTTTGTTTCATGCCCTAGGACCTGACCATGAAGTATATAATGTCTGCCCTGATTTGCCTTCCCAAAATGCAAAGATTCATATTTATCTAAATTAAACTTCATCTGCCACTCCTTGCCTCTTTGTCCTATCTAAATGCGGTCTTGTTGTACTCTGAGATAATCTACTACACCACCTTTCTGATGTCATCTGTATACTTACTAACTATTGCCCCAATATTCACATCTAAATCCTTCACATAAATGATGAAATGCAATGAACTTAGTACTGATTCTTGCAGCACACTGCTGCTCACAAGCCTCCAGGCTGAAAAATATCCCTCTTCCTTCACGCCATTTGTGACTAGCTTCCTCTGTATCTTATGTGACTGAAACTTACTAATCTGTCTATCAATCAGAATGAAATACTAGCTATGAAGGCAGGCTGAGTAGGTTAGGTTTATTTTCACTAGATAAAAGGAGATTGGGGGTGGGACCTGATTAACGTTTTCAAAATCATGAAGGATATAGCTAGGGTGGATAGAGACCAGCTTTTTCCCAGGGTGAAGGATTCAATAACGAGAGGTCGTGCTTTCAAAGTGAGAGGTGGAAAGTTTAAGGGGGATACACGCGGTAAGTACTTCACACAGAGGGTGGTGGGCATTTGGAACACGTTGCTCGCAGAGGTGGTGGAGGCAGGCACGGTAGATTCATTTAATATGCGTCTGGACAGATGCATGAGTAGGTGGGGAGCAGAGGGACACAGATGCTTAGGAATTGACCGACAGATTTAGACAGTACATTTGGATCGGCTCAGGCTTGGAGGGCGAAGGGCCTGTTCCTGGGCTGTAAATTTTCTTTGGTCTTTGTTCTTTAAATGAACACCTTGCTGTAGTCCATATAGACAATGTCCACCAAACTGCCTTCATCAATCTTCTTTGTCATCTCTTCA
The DNA here is from genome assembly GCF_047496795.1 of Chiloscyllium punctatum. Classification (NCBI taxonomy): domain Eukaryota; kingdom Metazoa; phylum Chordata; class Chondrichthyes; order Orectolobiformes; family Hemiscylliidae; genus Chiloscyllium; species Chiloscyllium punctatum. The sequence continues at coordinate 86,354,066 of NC_092754.1, forward strand.
AAAAACTCAACCAAATTAATGAGACATGATTTCTCATACAGAAAGACACGTTGTCTACCCCAATCAGCCCTTGCCTTCCCAAATGTATGTAAATCGTGTCCCTCAGAATCCCCTCCAACAACTTACCCACCACTGACATCAGGCTCACCCGTCTATAGTTCCCCGACTTTTTGGGTCACTGTTTCCTTTTCTAGTCCCACTCCTTCACTGCTCACGACAAATGTTAAATGTAACCAGGTTGGTGATATGGCCGATGATATTGGTCTCAGAGTGGGTCAGGGTCAGTTTTAGGAACAAGTCATGCTAGTTTCTTTAATCTGCTAAAACAACACGTTTATGATCCAGAAAAATGTTACTCAAACTATAATGGAAAGATGAATGGCAAACTGTTTGAGTATTGCAATTTTATAATCAATATTTCCCTTTGGGTAAGTGTGATCGGTGTTTTGGGCTAAGAAATTAAGCTCTTCCTTTGTCTCTGGTGTTCAGTAATAAATGTCTATTTGAGACCCTTCATTGGGCAGATTGTGTCTGCAGGATTTCTTTCCCTAATATTGTAGACTACAGATAATAGCAATTAAAGATTTTTATAGTTAATTTTGATGGCACAGCAGGTACACTCAATATCCTACAGTTGAGACAAATATCTTGCGTTTGCTTAACAATACAAAGTGTTTTGTGTGGTTCAGTAATGGTAACCTGATTATAATAAATCCACACTGAGCTAAACGTGGGCACTAAAATATGACCCAAAATCTGGATATGTTAGTGTAGTGGGTATTGTCCCTGTCTCTGAGCCAGAGCTCTGAATTTGATTCCAATTCCCGTACTTGTGTGGTAGTGTTCCTAGCTCTGGACTAGAAGGCCTGGATTCAAGTCCTGCCTGTTGCAGAGGTATGTCCCAGCATGTAAGGACAGTCTGATGAACAAACACACAGGAGAATAATGTTACAGCTTTATGGGTATTGCTGAGTGATGCTCGTCCCTACCTCCGGGCACAAAGGTCCAGGTGTAAAGCCCACAGAAGTGTCTCAGGATACATCTGAACAAACTGATTAAAATGGATTTAGAATTGTGACCTGATGGAGAAGGAAGCGGTATCAATATTGCATTTCAGAATTTAGGTCCAGAATGAGTGAAAGTACATCCATCCGTGTTGATTGGAGTCACATTTCGCAGCAGTAAAGGTTTATAAAATCAGAATGGTCATGGATAGGGTGAGCAGTCAGGGGTTTTTCCCCAGGTTAGGGGCGTCCAAAACTAGAGGGCATTGGTGGAAAGTGAGAGGGGAAAGGTTTTTAGGAGGCCTAAAGGGCAACATTTCACACAGAGGGTGGTGTGCGTATGGAATGAGCTGCCAGATGAAGTGGTGGAGGATGGTACAACTATCCAGTATCTGGGTACTGAGAGACTTGCCGACTTTTCCAGCAATTTCTATATTTCTTTAAAAATTGCATTCAGTTTAACACAGGTATTCTAAATAAATTAAACATTTTTATTTTTTAATGAAGCAGGGACATATAAATATATCTTCAAGTTGACCGAGACCATTTTCTGCGAAGGGTATGGCTCTGTGTATGACAGCAGCAATGATGCACCTACATGGAACAGGGAATGTGATGGAGACATAGTTTGGACAATGTACAAGGAGAACTCACATGGTCCAGTTTGGGAGAGGATGACATTACTGTGTGATTCAACTTAGAGAGGGAGAAAATGTAATCTGCCCGAGAAGGAATGGCCGATTGCACTCTCTCTCCTTCTGTTAGTGTTAGTGTAGGTGGGGAGGGGGTCATGGTGAGGTGTCCAGAGGGAGTCATTCCACAGTGTTGCATCCATGCAGTGTTATTAGTGTGGGGGTGAAGTGGAGGGAGGGGGGAAGAGAGAGGGAGAGAGAGAGAGAGAGAGAGAGAGAGACGGAGACAGAGACAGAGAGAGAAGGTGCAGCATGCGACAGTGAGAGTGGTGAACCATGAGCCTTGTTCAGGGATCGGTGCTATAACAGATGTACAGTGATTGTGAGGGAGCAGAGAGAATACGGTGACCCTTATCCTGACAGCGTGGGAAAGGTTATTGATGCTTGTCCTGTATTGCTGGACATTTCTTCAGACCTCAGATACTGCACTGAGCTGTGTGGTGAACTCAGACCATGCGCGATGGGTCTGGTGGTTTGGCCTCCTCTGGGAAGAGAATGGTCCCGCTCTGTACTAGCCCATCCACCAGGACCTCGGTGCCCCTGTTGAGAAACCGTGGTGTAATTGTCCCTTATCTGCCATGCTCAGGGTAAACTGTGCAGGGCCGCTCCAACCTGAGAAAGATTAATCATGTGCCCATTGGGCACCACTGTCAGGGATCACAGAATATCCAGGGGCATCTGGGTGATGGTGTGTACCTCCAGCCATGAAGGACTCCATTACAAAGCTGTAGAACAAATGCTCATCCAAAACTCTCCATCATCTGACCTCACACCAATATCCCTTTTCCCCATCTTTCCTGGGAAGACAGGCTCATGTTACAGGATGTTATCGAAGTGTCTATATTTCAGCGTTCTGAACCCTGGGAACACATCCTTCCATGACACTGTCTCTCAGTCTCCCCCTCTCTGTCTACTTCCCAAACCCGTCCCATATGGTGATATTTAAACTGATTCCCCCGGCATCTCTCTCTGGCAGTGATGTTCACACCCACAGCACACCCTTGTCAGGGCACAATGCAGATATGGAGCTGCACATCCTGTCACTTCCAGCGCGGGCTGCAAGTTTCCCCACACTGGGCAGTGATCTAACGCAGTGTTAAAGAGCAATGCACTGGGGTGGGGTACACAGTCCTACATGCTGGGAGGGTAACAGCTCCTGGTTTACAGATCAATGCAGTAGGGTGGGGTACACAGTCCTTCTCACTTAGAGGGTAACTGCTCCAGGTTTGCAAATTAATTCACGGGTGATCACTGCACAGTTCGCTGTGCTGGTCAGTCATTCTGGTTGAGGTTTATAGATACTGCACTGCTGTGGTCTGCACAGCTCCTCGTGCTGGACAGATATCTAGTCCGGGGTTATAGATCAATGCACTGCTGTGGTCTGCACAGCTCTCGGTGCTGGACAGATATTTAGTCCGGGTTTATGTATTAATGCACTGCTGTGGTCTACACATCTCCGGTGCTGGACAGATATCTAGTCCGGGTTTACAGATCAATGCACTGCTGTTGTCTGTGCATTGTTCCCCTCTGGACAGATTGCTGGATTGTATTGACCAGTGTAATGGATGAATCTGGACAGATTGCTGGGTTGTACTGAGAAGGACACTGGCCTGGTCTGTACAGTGTTCCACGGTGAACAGATATCTCCTCTGGGTTTCTGGTGTCTGGGCAGGTTCTGTGAGGTGGATTGAGAATGTGGTATATCTCACCCTTTCAGCTGATCTGGCAATGCCTTTAGTTCCCATTCCTGTGATTGGATCCTCCGACACTCACCCCATTAATGTTACAGTGTGTCCAGGCACAGGATATCATGTTGGTGGAGTGGGTAGGGGGGCAAGGTGATGGGCAGGTCAAGGAGTTCCCCGGAACATTCTGTCCCCGACATTCTATAACTGACATTCCCCAGAACGTTCTGTCCCTGACATTCTATAACTGACATTCCCCAGAACGTTCTGTCCCTGACATTCTATAAATGACATTCCCTGGAACGTTCTGTCCCTGACTTTCTACAACTGACATTCCCCAGAACGTTCTGTCCCTGACATTCTATAACTGACATTCCCCGGAACGTTCTGTCCCTGACATTTTATAACTGACATTCCCCGGAACATTCTGTCCCTGACATTCTATAAATGACATTCCCTGGAACGTTCTGTCCCTGGCATTCTATAACTGACATTCCCTGGCACGTTCTGTCCCTGACATTGTTTGTGAACGGCCGGACGTCAGTGAATTGAACAAACGATAAGATCCCGAGGGAAGAGATCCCGTTCCAGGGAGAAGGAGACACTGTTCCGAAGGCCCCTCCGGCAGTTAAAGGGGTGAATACGTTTTCCCTGCATTTACATTACTTCCCGACACAGGATCGACCAGAATTTAGACCAAAATACTGAAATTCCCAAACTCCGTTTGTCTTCAGGAAACTGGGAGAGAATCCTTCAGGACAGCAACATTTCCACCTTCCGCATTAGGAACTGGGAAGCAGTGACCTGTGTCTGTTCTCGAGTGATCGAGTGTGTGGGAATGTTCTAGAAACCATCTGTCTTTATGAATGTGTCTCTGTGTGTTTGGGGAGGGAGGGTTTCTTGTGGTTTATGTCACATTTTTGTCAGTAAATCCAACCTTCCCATTTGTTATTCCATCTCCAATTATTTTAATAAATCCCTGAATACAGGGACACATTTGAAAATCTCACTGGTTCCCCAATCAAACGGGTCCCTTTGCCTCCAGGCTGATGGATAATGGGTTTGTTTTCCTTCCTCACAGCTAACGTCGTGACCATCTACGTCCTGCTTTATAAAGATTGTGGATTGTCTCCATGTGTCAGACGTTACCTGGGGGCCATGGCAGCGGCGGATCTCCTGGTCATTATCCTCGACCTGATCCTGAGACACATTCCCATCGTTTATGGGGAACAGTTTTTTTTCCTGAAGGACTCTGTCCCCGTGTGTAATATCCACGCCGTCCTGCTTTATGCAGCCACTGACTGCTCTGTCTGGTTCACCGTCACTTTCACCTTTGATCGGTTTGTGGCCATTTGTTGCCAGAAGCTGAAAAGTAAATATTGCAGTGAGAAAACGGCGGCTGTGGTTCTGGGAGCAGTGACTGTGCTGAGCTGTTTAAAAAACATTCCCTGGTATTTTATGCTCACGGCTCGCTATCGGCTGGGGAACAATCCCTGGTTTTGTGATGTAACACGCGCTTTTCGATTATCCATTGTCTGCATCACAATCGAGCTCCTCCACCAGATTCTAACCCCGTGTGTCCCATTTCTCCTGATTCTGCTGCTCAATGTTCTCACCGTCAGACACATTTTAGTGACCAGCAGAGCCCGCAGGAGACTCCGCGCTCACACCAATGGGGACGCTCAGTCTGACACTGAAATGAGAAACCGAGAAAAATCCACCATTTTACTGTTGGGGATCTCGGCCAATTTTATCCTGTTATGGTCAATGTTAATGCTGTATTCCATATGGAGACGGATGTGGTGGATGTGGTATCGGTCTGTGTATCTCCATCCCGTGGTGCAGGAATTGGGCTTCATGCTGCAGCTCCTCAGTTGCTGCACAAACACCGTGATTTATGCCGTGACCCAGACTAAGTTCAGGCAGCAGCTGAAGAATGTGCTGAAATATCCCTTCACCCAAATCCATCCATCAATCAAATTCCCTCATTAATCACACCATCCGGGATCTTCTCATTTCAGTTCAGTGTTTCAGCGATGGAGTCGCCTGTCGCTATGGTAACAGACTTAGGGTAGTGCTGGTTTGTCCATCCTTATCCCCCAGGGGGGTTACAGGGAAACATTTCAATGTTTCTCACAACTCAGGGGCCAGTGAGAAAAGGCACCATCCCAATGACTGTATCCATCACTTCCATTTGTAACCAATAAAAATGTTGATTAAAGCGTGCCGAGCACCAGAGTGACCGAAGTTGTTGTGTGTCTTTGTGTTGGAGAAACTGAGCTGGAGAGAGACAGACTCAGCCCCAAGTCCTGGTCCTCAGGGAAGGGAAGGGGACCGACCACTGAGCTCAGGAGCAGGGTTTAACTCCCTCTGTCCCACCCACTCCAACCTGGCCTCCCCATTACCTTTCCCCCACTTTTCCCCCTCAATTCTCTCCCTCTCTATCTCTTTCTTCACACTCTCTCTTTCTCACCACCTCTCCCTTTCACTCTATCTCGTACCCTCTCATACATCCCCCCCAACCCCGGTTTCTCCACCTACCTCCACTATTCTTTCTGCCTCACTCTTCACCTCTCTCTCTCACACCCCCAACATGTGCTTCTCCACCTGCCTCCATTCTTCTCTCTTCCCCTCACCCTCACTCTCTCTCTCTCCCCTGCCGTCTCTGTCTCCCTCCCGCAATTCCGTCTCTACCCCATTTTCCCCACCTACTACTTCCCACATCTCTCGATCATTTCACCTCCACCCCCACCCCCCCGCCACACGCAGCCTCACCACCAACCCCCACTCTCTGCGTCAGAGGGAGAGGGAAGGACCAGGGAGACAGAGTGTGTCAGAGAGAGAGGAAGTCCGGCACAGGACGGAGAGATATTCAGTCAGAGAGAAACGGATGGCAGTGGGGAGAGAAAGACCAAGGTCGGGGCATCGAGAGTGAGAGAAGATGGAGAGAGAGCGAAGCAGCAGGGAGAGAGAGAGGGAGAGAGAGAGGGAAGGGAGAGATAAGGTGAGGGAGGGAGAGAGAGAAATAGGGGAGGACATAATGAGTGAAAGTCAGAGAGAGAGGGGACAAAGAGAGAGGGGACAGAGAGAGGGAGTCAGAGAGAGGGTGACAGAGAGAGGGGGAGATACAGGGGGTTAGAGAGAGGGGGGACAGAGAGAGAGGGGGACAGAGAGAGAGGGACAGAGAGAGATGGGACATAGAGAGGGGGACAAAGAGGTGGGGGAGAGAGAGAGGGCGACAGAGGGAGGGGGACAGAGAGAGAGGGGGAACAGAGAGAGGGGGACAGAGAGAGAGGGACAGAGAGAGAGGGGGGCAGAGAGAGAGGGACAGAGAGAGAGTGGGGGCAGAAAGAGGGGGGGCAGAGAGGGGGTGACAGAGAGAGGAGGACAGAGAGATGGAGACAGAGAGAGAGGGGGACAGAGAGTGGGGGACAGAGAGAGTGGGACATGGAGAGAGGGGGATAGAGAGAGAGGAGGGCAGAGTGAGAGGGGGACAGAGAGAGGGCGACAGAGGGGGACAGAGCGAGAGGGGGTCAGAGAGAGAGGGACAGAGAGAGGGGGATATAGAGACGGACAGACAGAGGGGGACAGAGAGTAGGGGACAGAGAGAGGGGTACAGCGTGGGGGACAGAGAGGGGATCAGAGAGTGGGGTACAGAGTGGGGGACAGAGAGGTGATCAGAGAGGTGGTCAGAGAGAAGGGGGCAGAGAGTGGGGAGGTGGAGAGAGTGGGGGAGAGAGAGAGAGAGGGGGACAGGGGCCAGTGAGAGAGGGGGCAGAGAGAGAGCGGCAGAGAGCGGGGAAGAGAGAGCGGGGACAGAGAAAGGGGGACAAAGAGAGGGGGACGGAGGAACAGAGAGAGGGGGACAGAGAGAGAGAGTCGGGTGGGAGAGAGAGGGCGTCAGAGAAAGGGGAAACAGACAGAGCGGGACAGAGAGAGAGAGGGGGACAAAGAGGGGGGATAGAGAGAGGCGGGTGGAAGAGAGAGGGGGACAGAGAGTGGGGGAGATAGAGGGGGTCAGAGAGAGTGTGGGACAGAGAGGGAAGGGGGCAGTGAGATGGCGACAGAGAGAGGGTAACAGAGAGAGAGGGGAGCAGAGAGTGGGGGGGAGAGAGAGAGAGAGGTGGCAGAGTGAGAGGGGCAGAGAGAGGGGTGACAGAGAGAGGGGGATAGAGAGAGAGAGGACAGAGAGTGGAGGAGATAGAGGGGGTTGGAGAGAGGGGGAACAGAGAGGGGGCAGAGAGAGGGGTCAGAGAGAGAGGGGACTGAGAGAGATGGGGACAGTGAGGAGGTACAGAGAGAGGCGGGTGGGAGGGAGAGGGGGTCAGAGAGAGGGGGGCAGAGAGAGAGGGACAGAGAGTGCGGGTGATGGGGGTGTCAGAGAGAGAGGGGGACAGAGACAGAGAGCGGGACAGAGAGATGGTAACAGAGAGAGAGGGTGATAGAGAGAGGGGGGCAGAGAGAGAGGGGGTCAGACAGAGTGCAAAAGAGAGGGGGGCAGAGAGAGTGGGGGAGATAGAGGGTGTCAAGAGAGGGGGACAGAGAGTGGGGGAGATAGAGGGAACAGAGAGAGGGGGACAGAGAGTGAGGATCAGAGAGAGGGGTACGGAGAGTGGGGAGATAGAGGGGGTCAGAGAGAGGGGGACAGAAAGAATGGGAGGTAGAGGGGGACAGAGAGAGGAGGACAGATAGTGGGGGAGATAGAGGTTGTCAGAGAGTGGGGAACAGAGAAACGGGCACAGAGAGAGAGGGGACAGAGAGAGAGGGGGACAGAGAGAGGGGGCAGAGTGAGGGGATAGAGAGAGGGGTGACAGAGAGGGGGGGCAGACAGAGAGGAGACAGAGAGTGGGGGAGATAGAGGGTGTCAGAGAGAAAGAAGACAGAGAGTGGAGGAGATAGAGGGGGTCGGAGAGAGGTGGAACAGAGAGGGGGCAGAGAGAGGGGGAAAAGAGAGAGCGGGACAGAGAGCAAGGGGGACAGAGAGAGAGGGGGGATAGAGAGAAGCGGGTGGGAGAGAGAGGGGGACAGCGAGAGGGGGACAGAGAGAGGGTGAGATAGAGGGGATCAGAGGGAGAGGGACAGAGAGAGGAGCACAGAGAGTGGGGGTCGATAGAGGGGATCAGAGAGAGAGGTGGACAGAGAGAGAGAGGGGCAGAGAGAGGTGAGCAGAGAGAGAGGGGGACAGAGAGAGGGGGACATGGAGAGAGGGGGACAGAGAGAGAGGAGGGCAGAGAGAGAGGGGCAGAGAGAGGGCAACGGAGGGGGACAGACGAGAGGGGGTCAGAGAGAGAAGGACAGAGAGAGAGTGAAATAGAGAGGGACAGAGAGAGAGGGACAGAGAGTGGAGGACAGAGAGAGGGGTACATCGTGGTGGACAGAAAGAGGATCAGAGAGTGGGGTACAGAGTGGGGGACAGAGAGGGGATCAGAGAGGTGGTCAGAGAGAAGGGGGCAGAGATTTGGGGGATGGAGAGAGTGGGGGAGAGAGAGAGGGGGGGACACGGGCCAGAGAGAGAGGGGGCAGAGAGAAAGCGACAGAGAGGGGGGCAGAGAGCGGGAAAGAAAGAGAGGGGACAGAGAGAGGGGGAGAAAGAGAGGGGGTCAGAGAGAGAGGGGGACAGAGAGAGAAGGGGGGCAGTGAGGGGGTAGAGAGTGGGAGAGAGAGAGAGGGGGGACAGAGAGGGGGGACAGAGAGAGTGGGACAGAGAGAGAGGTGGGGGAGAGACAGGGGGATAGAGAGAGGCAGGTGGGAGAGAGAGGGGGACAGAGAGAGGGAGAGGTAGAGGGGGTCAGAGGGAGGGGACAAAGTCAGGGGCACAGAGAATGGAGGAGATAGAGGGGGTCAGAGAGAGGGGTACAGAACGAATGGGAGGTAAAGGGGGACAGAGAGAGAGGCACAGAGAGTGGGGGAGATAGAGGGGTTCAGAGAGAGAGGGGACAGAGTTAGAGGGGGACAGAGAGAGAGGGGGACAGAGAGAGTGCGGCAGAGAGAAATGGGGGCAGAGAGAGGGCGAAGGAGAGTGGGGGAGATAGAGGGTGTCAGAGAGAGGGGGTCAGAGAGTGGGGAGATAGAGTGGGTCAGAGAGAGGCGGACAGAAAGAATGGGAGGTAGAGGGGGTCAGAGAGAGGAGGACAGAGAGAGGAGGACAGATATTGGGGGAGATAGAGGGCGTCAGAGAGAGGGGGACAGAGAAAGGGGCACAGAGAGAGGGGGACAGAGAGAGAGGGGGACAGAGATAGAGGAGGACAGAGAGAGGGGCAGAGTGAGGGGCAGAGAGAGGGGTGACAGAGAGAGGGGGACAGACAGAGAGGAGACAGAGAGTGGAGGAGATAGAGGGGGTCAGAGAGAGAGAGGACAGAGAGTGGAGGAGATAGAGGGGGTCGGAGAGAGGGGGAACAGAGAGGGGGGGCAGAGAGAGGGGAGAGGCGGGTGGGAGAGAGAGGGAGACAGAGAGAGGGGGAACAGAGAGAGTGGGACAGAGAGCAAGGGGGACAGAGAGAGAGGGGGACAGAGGGACGGTGAGATAGACGGGATCAGAGGGAGAGGGACAGAGAGAGAGGCACAGAGAGTGGGGTTAGATCGAGGGGGTCAGAGGGGGGGAACAGAGAGAGAGGCAGAGAGAGAGAGGGGCATGGAGAAGGCGACAGAGAGAGGGTGACAGAGAGAGGGGGGCAGAGAGAGAGAGGGGGCAGTGAGAGGGCAACAGACAGAGGGGCAGAGAGAGATGGGGCAGAGAGAGGGGGGAAAAGAGAGGTGTTTGGGAGGGAGAGGGGGGCAGAAGGAGGGCGACAGAGAGTGGGTCACAGAGAGTGGGAGAGATAGAGGGTGTCAGAGAGAGGGGGACAGAGAGAGAGGGAGATAGAGGGGGATAGAGAGAGGGGGCAGAGATTGGGTGTCAGAGAGAGGGGTACAGAATGGGGGGGAGAGAGAGGGGGTCAGAGAGAGGGGGAGAGAGAGAGGGGGGCAGAGAGAGGGGGTCAGAGATAGGGGGACAGAGAAAGAGGGGGGGCAGAGAGAGGGGGAGTTAGAGGGGGATAGAGAGAGGGGGGCAGAGATTGGGTGTCAGAGAGAGGGGTACAGAATGGGGGGGAGAGAAAGGGGGTCAGAGAGAGGGGGAGAGAGAGAGGGGGGGCAGAGAGAGGGGGAGATAGAGGGGGCCAGAGGGAGAGGGACAGAGAGATGGGCACTGAGAGTGGGGAAGACAGAGGGGGTCAGAGAGAAGGGGGGACAGAGAGGTGGGGGCAGAGAGAGCGGGGGGGAAGAGAGATGGTGACAGAGAGAGGGTGACAGAGAGAGGGCGCACAGAGAGAGGGGGACAGAGAGAGGGGGGCAGCGAGAGAGGCGGGTGGGCGAGAGAGGGTATCAAAGAGAGGCGGGTAAGAGAGACAGGGGGACAGAGAGAGGGGGAACAGAGAGATCTAGACAGATAGAGAGGGGGATAGAGAGAGGGGCAGAGAGAATGGGAGAGATAGAGGGGGTCAGAGAGAGAGGGACAGAAAGAATGGGAGGTAGAGGGGTTCAAAGGGAGGGGGCAGAGAGATAGGCACAGAGAGTGGGGAGATAAAGAGGGTCAGAGAGGGGGGACAGAAAGAGGGGGAGATAGAGGGGTGCAGAGATAGGGGGAAAAAAGAGGGCGACAGAGAGTTGTTCAGAGAGCGGGGGAGAGAAAGAGGGGACAGAGTGAGCGGGGCCAGAGAGAGGGGTGCAGAGAGAGAGGCGGGTGGGAGAGAGAGGGTATCAGAGAGAGGCGGGTAAGAGAGAGAGGAGGACAAAGAGAGGGGGAACAGAGAGATCAGGACAGAGAGAGAGGGGGAAAGAGAGAGGGGTACAGAGTTGGAGGGAGAGAGAGGGGGTCAGAGAGAGGGGGACAGAGAGAGAGGGGGGCAAAGAGAGGGGGGATAGAGGGGGTCAGAGGGAGAGGGACAGAGAGAGGGGCACTGAGAGTGGGGAAGACAGAGGGGGTCAGAGAGAGAAGGGGACAGAGAGAGAAGGGGGCAGTGAGATAGGGGTGCAGAGAGATGGCGACAGAGAGGGGGGCAGAGAGCGGGGGAGAGAGAGGGGACAGAGAGAGGGGGAACAGAGGGCGGGGACAGAGAGAGTGGGACAGAGAAAGAGGTGTGTGGGAAAGAGAGGGGATAGATAGAGGCAGGTGGGAGAGAGAGGGGGACAGAGAGAGGGAGAGATAAAGTGGGTCAGAAGGAGGGGGACAGAGAGAGGGGCACAGAGAATGGGGAAGATAGAGGGGGTCAGAGAGAGGGGGACAGAAAGAATGGGAGGTAGAGGAGGTCAGAGAGAGGTGGACACAGAGAGGGGCACAGAGAGTGGGGAAGATACAGGGGATCCGATAGAGGGAACAGAGAGATGGGGGACAGAGAGAGAGTGGGACACAGAGAGAGGGGCGGAGAGAGAAGGGGACAGAGAGAGAGGCGACAGAGAGAGGGGAACTGAGTGAGGGGGTAGAGAGAGGGGTGACAAAGAGAGGGGGACAGAGAGAGAGTGGACAGAGAGTGGGGGAGATGGAGAGGGTCAGAGAGGGGGGACAGAAAGAGGGGGAGATAGAGTGGGGCAGAGAGAGAGGGGGCAGAGAGAGAGCGACAGAGAGGTGTGCAGAGAGCGGGGGAGAGAGAGGGGACAGAGAGAGGCGGGCAGACAGAGGGGGACAGAGAGGGGGGACAGAGAGAGAGGCGGGTGGGAGAGAGAGGGGATCAGAGAGAGGCGGGTGGGAGAGAGGAAAACAGAGAGAGCGGGACAGAGAGCGAGGGGGACAGAGAGAGAGGGGGAAAAAGAGGGGGGATAGAGAGAAGCTGGTGGGAGAGAGAGGGGGACAGCGAGAGGGGGAAAGAGAGAGGGTGAGATAGAGGGGGTCAGAGGGAGGGGGACAGAGAGAGGGGCACAGAGAGTGGGGCGAGATAGAGGGGGTCAGAGAGAGAGGGGGACAGAGTGAGGGGGGCAGAGAGAGAGAGGGGCATAGAGAACGCAACAGAGAAAGGGTGACAGAGAGAGAGGGCAGAGAGAGAGAAGGGGCAGTGAGAGGGCAACAGAGAGAGGGGCAGAGAGAGATGGGGGCAGTGAGAGCGGGACAGAGAGAGGGGGAAGAGAGAGGCGCTTGGGAGGGAGAGGGGGCAGAAGGAGGGCGACAGAGAGTGGGTCACAGAGAGTGAGGGAGATAGAGGGTGTCAGAGAGAGAGCGACAGAGAGAGGGGGACAGAGAGTGGGGAGATGGGGGGGCAGAGCAAGGGGGGACAGAGAGAGGGGGAACAACGAGAGGGGGACAGAGAGAGGTGGCACAGAGAGCGTGGCGGGACGGAGACGGGGAGATAGAGGGGGTCAGAGAGGGGGGAACAGAGAAATGGGGACAGTGAGAGAGGGGACAGAGAGTGGGGGTAGATAGACAGGGTCAGAGAGAGAGGGTCAGAGACAGGGGGATATAGAAGGGGTCAGAGAGAGGGTGAACAGAGAGTGGGGGACAGAGAGAGGGGTACAGAGTCGGGGAGAGAGAGGGGCTCACGGAGAGGGGGACAGAGAGAGGGGGGGACAGAGAGGGGGGACAGAGAGTGGGGGACAGAGAGAGAGTGACAGAGAGTGGGGGACAGAGAGCGGGGGCGATAGAGGGCTTCAGTGAGAGGCGGTCAGAGAGAGAGGGGGACAGAGAGAGGGCGACAAACAGAGGGGGACAGAGAGAGGGGGACAGAGAGAGGGAGACAGAGAGAGGCGGACAGAGCGCGGGGAAGATAGAGGGGATCAGAGAGGGGGGACAGAGAGAGGGGGACAAGGAGAGTGGGGACAGAGGGAGGGGCACAGAGAGTGGGGGAGATAGAGGGGGTCATAAAGAGGGGGAGAGGGAGACGGGGACAGAGAGGCGGGGTCAGAGGGAGTGGGGACAGAGAGTGGAGGACAGAGAGAGAGAGGGAACAGAGAGAGTTGGACAGAGAGACGGGGACACAGAGAGAGCTGACAGAGAGGGTGTCAGAGAGAGGGGGTCAGAGAGAGGGGGACAAAGAGAGGGGGACAGTGAGTGGGGGGATGGAGAGAGTGGGGGACAGAGGGGGGGCGGGAGGGACAGAGAGGGAGAGGACAGAGAGAGGAGGGACAGAGGGGGGACAGTAAGAAATGGGGACAGAGACAGCACGGGGACAGAGTGAGGAGGACAGAGACAGGGGGACAGAGAGACGGGGACAGAGAGAGAGGGGACAGAGAGGGGGCAGAAAGAGGGTAACAGAGAGAGGGAGACAGAGGGAGGGGGACAGAGAGAGGAGGACAGAGAGAGAGGGTGTCAGAGATAGAGAGGGTGTCAGAGAGAGAGGGGGACAGAGAGAGAGGGGGACAGTGTGGGGGGGACAGAGAGAGGGGTACAGAGTGGAGGAAAGAGAGGGGGTCAGAGAGAGAGGGGAACAGAGAGAGTGGGACAGAGAGACGGGGGCACAGAGAGAGGTGACAGAGAGGGGGCAGAGAGAGGGTAACAGAGAGAAGGGGACAGAGAGAGGGAGGGACAGAGAGAGGCGGGTGGGAGATAGAAGGGGACAGAGAAAGTGGGACAGAGAGAGGTGGACAGAAAAAGAGTGGCTCAGAAAGAAGGGGGATAGAGAGAGAGGGGGACAGAGAGAGGGGGACAGAGTGGGGGGACAGAGAGAGAGAGATGCACAGAGAGAGAGGGGGACAGAGAGAGAGGGGGACAGAGGGGGGGACAGAGAGAGGGGTACAGAGTGGGGGAGAGAGAGTGCGCCAGAGAGAGGGAGTCAGAGAACGGGGGACAGAGAGGGGGCTGAGAGACGGAGGGGGACAGAGAGAGAGGGGGTCTGATAGAGAGGGGGACAGAGAGGGGGGACAGAGAGAGAGGGGGACAGAGAGAGAGGGGGAAAGTGAGGGCGAAGACAGAGAGGGGGACAGAGAGAGAGGGGGAAGAGAGAGAGTGGAACAGAGAGGGGGGACAGAGAGGGGGACAGAGAGAGGGCGACAGAGAGAGGGACACAGAGAGTGAGGGAAATACAGAGGGTCAGAGAGAGGGGGACGGAAATGGGGGAGGTAGACGGGGTCAAAGAGGCGGGAGATAAAGTGGGGTCAGACGGAGAGAGCACAGAGAGTGGGGGACAGAGAGAGGGATACAGAGTGGTAGAGAGAGAGGGGGCAGAGAGAGGGGGACAGAGAGTGGGCAGAGAGAAGGCAACAGAGAGAGGGGCAGAGAGAGGCACAGAGAGAGGGGGGAACAAAGAGCGAGGGGGCAGAGAGACAGTGGGACAGAGAGAGAGGGACAGAGAGGGGGGACAGAGAGTGGGAGACAGAGAGAGGGCGAAAGAGAGAGGGGGACAGAGAGCGGGTCAGAGAGAGGGGGACAGAGCGCGGGGGAGATAGAGGGGATCAGAGAGAGGGGGACAGAGAGAGGTGCACAGAGTGGGGGAGAGCGAGGGGGAGAGAGAGGACTACAGAGAGAGGGGGACAGAGAGAGAGAGAGACAGTACTGACCCTCTGACGGTGCAGCTCTCCCTCCATGCTGACAATGTGGCAGTGCAGCACTCCCTTGGTCCTGCACCCCTGATAGTGCAGCGATCTCCGACAGTGCAGCACTCCCTCAGCACTGATCCTTTCTCACTGCAGCACTCCCTCAGAAGTGAGCCGCTAACGCCACAGCATTCCCTCAATACTGACCCTCTGACTCTGCAGCACTCTCTTTGTATTAACATTTCAACAGTGTAGCACACCCTCCGTACTGACCCTCTGACAGTCTGGCACTCCATCAGTAATGACCCTCTGACAATGCAACGCTCTCTCAGTACTGACCCTCTGACAGTGCAGCGTTCCCTCAGTACTGACCCTCTGACAGTGCAGCACTACCTCAGTACTGACCCTCTGACAGTGCAGCACTCCCTCAGTACAGACCCTCTGACAATGCAGCTCTCCCACAGTAAAGACCCTCTGACAGTGCAGCACTCCCTCAGGACTGACCCTCTGTATTGGTATTGGTATTGGCCTTGGTATTGGCCCTCTGTCAGTGCGACTCTCCGTCAGTACTGTTCCTATGACACTGCAGCACTCCCTCTGTACTGACCCTCTGACAGTGAGGTATTGCACGAATACTGACCCTCCCACAGTGTGGCTGACCTTCATACTGACTTTAAGACAATGCGGCGCGTCCTCTGATCATTCAGTACTCCCTCAGAACTGACCCTCTGACACTGCAACAGCCCCTTGGCCCCTGACGGTGCTGCAAACCCTCAGTACTGACCCTCTGACAGTGCAGTGCTCTCTCAGTCCTGACCCTCTGACAGTGCAGCTCTCCCTCAGCACTGCTCCTTTGACACTGCAGCACACCCTCAGGCCCCAGCTTCTCAACCTCGCCCCTCACCTGAGGTGTGTGACCCACCAGCCTCTCTCCCTGACAAGACAGCAGCTCTCGGGTCCTCCTGGTCTATAATAACTTCCCAAGTTTAAAAAGGCACTCCAGTAAGAGAGCTCTTTACATGGTTCAGGTCAAACTCCTGGAGTTCCCTCCCTAACATCACTGTGGGACACCCAAGGACTGCAGCAGGAGAGGACACCCCACCCCCACCTTCCAGGCAACTATTAGAGGGTGTGGGAATTGCATACAAGCCACATTTGAAGAAAAGCTTCATTACAGAGTCACGGTGGATGGTCACTAACTCTGTTTCTTTACCTCTGTTCAAATCAGCGTAATGAAGAAGCTAAGGGTCGGTTGAAAATGACAATGATAGCCTTTCGTAGGTTGGTGTTTATTAGAGTTTGTATCGACAGTATGAATGTTTGAGCACTTATTCAAGGGCATGCAGGTAGCTGCCAGAGGAAGTGATGGGGGCTGAGATAATTGCGACATTTAAAAGGTATCAGGATGAGTATGTGAATAGGAAGGGTTTAGAGGGATATCAGCCAAGTGCTAGCAAATGGAATGAAATGAGATGAGAATATCTGGTTGGTATGGACGAGTTGGACAGGAGGGACTGGTTCCATGCTGTGCATCTCTGTGACTGTGGACCTCTGAATAGTCTATTGCAGAGTTTCAGATGGGGCTTGCTTCGTGTGTCTCTCATGATTCCTCAGAATCAGCAAACCCTATGTCACCAAATTTCACAAGAAATAAAGAGGGTCAGTACCGAGGGAGTGCTGCACTGTCAGAGGGTCAGTACTGAGGGAATGCTGCACAGTGAGAGGGTCAGGACAGGGGGAGTGCTGCACTGTCAGAGGGGTCAGTACTGAGGGAGTGCCGCACTGTCAGAGGGGTCAGTACTGAGGGAGTGCTGCACTGTCAGACGGTCAGTCCTGAGGGAGTGCTGCACAGTCAGAGTGTCAGTCCTGAGGGATTGCTGCACAGTCAGAGTGTCAGTCCTGAGGGATTGCTGCACTGTCAGAGTGTCAGTACTGAGGGATTCCTGCAAAGCCAGAGAGTCAGTATAGAGGGAATGCAGCATTGTCAGAGTGTCTGGACGGAAGTAGCGATGAAATGTCAGAGGGTAATTACTGAGAGAGCTGAACTGTGAGAGGGTCAGTACTGAGGAAGTGCTGCACTATCAGATGATCAGTACTGAGGGAGTGCTGCACAGTCAGAGTGTCAGTACTGAGGGTGCGCGGCACTGTCAGAGGGGTCAGTACTGAGGGTGTGCCACACTATCAGAGGATCATTACCGAGGCAGTGCCACACTGTCAGAATCTCAGAGCTGAGTGAGGTCTACCCTGCCAAAGAGTCCGTGCTGAGGGAGTGCTACACTCTCAAAGGGTCAGTACTGAGGGAGTGCTGCAATGTCAGAGGGTCAGTACTGAGGGAGTGCTGTACAGTCAAAGGGTCAGTACTGAGGGAGTGCCACACTGTCAGAGGGTCAGTACTGAGGGAGTGCTGCAATGTCAGAGTGACAGTACTGATGGAGTGCCACACTTTCAGAGGGTCAGTACTGAGGGAGTGCTGCACTCAAAGAGTGACAGTACTGAGGGAGTGCCTCACTTTCAAAGGGTCAGTACTGAGGGTGTGCGGCACTATCAGAGGGGTCAGGACAGAGGGTGTGCCACACTGTCAGAGGATCATTACCGAGGTAGTGCAACACTGTCAAAATCTCAGAGCTGAGTGAGGTCTACCCTGCCAAAGAGTCCGTGCTGAGGGAGTGCTACACTCCCAAAGGGTCAGTATTGAGGGAGTGCTGCACTGTCAGAGGGTCAGTTCTGAGGGAGTGACACACTGTCAGAGGGACAATATTGAGGGAGTGCCACACTGTCAGAGGGACAGTATTGAGGAAGTGCTGCAATGTCAGAGGGTGAGTACTGAGGAAGTGCTGCACAGTCAGAAGGTCAGTCCTGAGGGAATGCTGCACTGTCAGAGTGATAGTACTGGGGGAGTGCCACACTGTCAGAAGGTCGGTAATGAGGGAGTGTTGCACTGTGAGAGTGTCAGTACTGAGTGAGTGCGGCACTGTCAGAGGTTCAGTAACGAGGGAGTGCCACACTGTCAAAGGGTCAGTACTGAGGGATTGCTGCACTGTCGGAGGATCAGTACTGAGAGAGTGCTGCAATGTCAGAGGGTCAGTACAGAGGGAGTCCTGCTCTGTCACAGGGTCAGTACTGAGGGAGTGCTGGACTGTCGGAGGGTTCAGTACTGAGGGAGTGCCACATTCTGAGAGGGTCCTTTCTATGGGAGCGCTGCACTGTCATAGTGTCCTTACAGAGGGAGTGCCACATTGTTAGATGGTCAGTACTGAGGGAGGGCTGCACAGTCAGAGGGTCAGTCCTGAGGGAGAGCCACACTCTCAGTGGGACAGGACTGAGGGAGTTCTGCACTGTCAGAATGTCAGTACTGAGGGACTGCGTCTCTGTCAGAGGGGTCAGTACTGAGCGAGTGACACACTGTCAAGAGTCTCAGAGCTGAGGGAGGTCTACACAGCAAAAGAGTCCGTGCTGAGGGAGTGCTACAATCCCAAAGGGCGAGTACTGAGGTAGCGCTGCACTGTCAAAGGGTCAGTACAGAGGGATTGCCACGCTGTCAAAGCAGTCATGACTGAGGGGGTGCTGCAATGTCAGAGGGTCAGTACTGAGGGAGTACCACACTGCCAGAGGATCAAGACTGAAGGAGTGCTACACTGTTAGACTGTCAGTACTGAGGGACTGCTGCAATGTCAGAGCGTCAGTACTGAGGGAGTGCGGCACATTCAGAGGGGTCAGTACTGAGGTAGTGCCACACTGTCAGAGGGTCAGTATTGAAGGGGTGCTGCACTGTCAGAGGGGTCAGTATTGAGGTAGTGCCACACTGTCAGACGATCAGTTCTGATGGAGTGCCACTCAGTCAGAGTATCAGTACTGAGGGAGTGCTGCACTGTCAGAGGGTCAGTACTGAGGGAGTGCGGCACTGTCAGAGAGTCAGTACTGAGGGAGTACTGCACTGTCAGAGAGTCAGTACAGAGGGAGTGCTGCAGTGCCAGAGGGTCAGTACTGAAAGGGTGCTGCATTGTCAGAGGGTCAGTACTGAGGGATTCCTGCAAATCCAGAGAGTAAGTATAGAGGGAGTGCAGCATTGTCAGAGGGTACGGACGCAGGAATCTCTGAAATGTCAGAGGGTAATTACTGAGAGAGAGCTGAACTGTGAGAGGGTCAGAACTGACAGAGTGTGCACTGTCAGAGGGTCAGTAATGAGGGAGTGCTGCACTGTAAGAGGTTCAGTACTGTTGGAGTGCTGCACTGTCAGAGGGTCAGTACTGAGAGAGTGCCACATTGTCAGAGGGTCATTACTGAGATAGTGTTGCTCTGTCAGAGGGGTCATGACTGAGGGTGTGTCACACTGTCAGAGGGGTCAGTGCTGAGGGAGAGCTACACTATCAGAGGGGTCAGTACTGAGGGATTGCTGCAAGGGCAGAAGGTCAGTACTGAGGGAGTGTCACACTGTCAGAGGGTCAGTAATGAGGGAGTGCAGCACTGTCAGAGTGTCAGTACATAGGGAGTGCTGCACTATCAGAGGGGTCAGTACTGAGGGATTGCTGCAAGGTCAGAAGGTCAGTACTGAGGGAATGTCACTCTGTCAGCGGATCAGTGCTGAGAGAGTGCTACACTGCCAAAGGGTCAGTAGAGAGGGAGTACTGCACTGTCAGCGGTTCATAATGAGGGATTGCTGCAATGTCAGAGGGTCCGTACTGAGGGTGTGTCACACTGTCAGTGGGTAAGTACTGAGTGGATGCTTCACTGTCAGGAAAGTGGACTGAGGGACTGTTGCACTTTCAGAGGGTCAGTACTGCGGGAGTGTCACACTATCAGAGGGTCAGTACGAAGGGAGTACTGCACTGTCAGAGGGTCAGTCCTGAGGGAGTGCTGCACTGTCAGTGGGTCCGTACTGATGGAGTGCTGCACTGTCAGACGGTCAGTACTGAGGGACCACTGCACTGTCAGAGGGTCAGTCCTGAGGGAGTGCTGCTCTGCCAGAGGTTCAGTACTGAGGGAGTGCTGCACAGTCAGATTGTCAGAACTGAGGGATTCCTGAAAAGCCAGAGAGTCAGTACAGAGGGAGTGCAGCATTGTCAGAGGGTCGGGACGGAAGAAGCGCTGAAATGTCAGAAGGTAATTACTGAGAGAGCTGAACTGTGAGACGGTCAGTCCTGAGAGAGTGCTGCACTGTCAGAGGGTCAGTACTGAGGGAGTACTGCACTGTCAGAGTGACAGTACTGATGGAGTGCCACACTGTCAGAATCTCAGAGCTGAGTGAGGTCTACCTTGCCAAAGAGTCCGTGCTGAGGGAGTGCTCCACTCCAAAATGGTCAGTACTGAGGGAGTGCTGCAATGTCAGAGGGACAGTACTGTGGGAGTGCTGTACAGTCAGAGGGTAAGTACTGAGGGAGTGTCACACTGTCAGCGGGTCAGTACTGAGGGAGTGCTGCAATGTCAGAGTAACAGTACTGACGGAGTGCCACACTGTCAGAGGGTCAGTACTGAGGGAGTGCTGCACTGTCAGAGTGACAGTACTGAGGGAGTGCCACACTGTAAGAGGGACAGTACTGAGGGTGTGCGGCACTGTCAGAGGGGTCAGTACTGAGGGTGTGCCACACCGTCAGAGGATCATTACCGAGGTAGTGCCACACTGTCAAAATGTCAGAGCTGAGTGAGGTCTACCCTGCCAAAGAGTCCGTGCTGAGGGAGTGATACACTCCCAAAGGGTCAGTACTGAGGGAGTGCTGCACTGTCAGAGGGTCAGTTCTGAGGGAGTGACACACTGTCAGAGGGACAATATTGAGGGAGTGCCACACTGTCAGAGGGTTCATTATTGAGGGAATGCTGCAATGTCAGAGGGTGAGTACTGAGGTAATGCTGCACAGTCAGAGGGTCAGTCCTGAGGGAATGCAGCACTGTCAGAGTGACAGTACTGGGGGAGTACCACACTGTCAGAAGGTCGGTAATGAGAGATTGTTGCACTGTGAGAGTGTCAGTACTGAGGGAGTGCTGCACGGTCGGAGGGTCAGTACTGAGAGAGTGCTGCAATGTCAGAGGGTCAGTACAGAGGGAGTCCTGCACTATCACAGGGTTAGTACTGAGGGAGTGCTGGACTGTCGGAGGGGTCAGTACTGAGGGAGTGCCACATTCTTACAGGGTCCTTTCTATGGGAGCGCTGCACTATCATAGTGTCCTTACAGAGGGAGTGCCACATTGTCAGATGGTCAGTACTGAGGGAGGGCTGCACAGTCAGAGGGTCAGTACTGAGGGAGTGCCACACTGTCAGAGGGTCAGTCTTGAAGGGGTGCTGCACTGTCAGAGGGGTCAATACTGAGGTAATGCCACAGTGTCAGACGATCAGTTCTGATGGAGTGCCTGTCAGTCAGAGTGTCAGTACTGAGGGAGTGCTGCACTGTCAGTGGGTCACTAATGAGGGAGTGCGGCACTGTCAGAGAGTCAGTACTGAGGGAGTGCTGCACTGTCGGACGGTCAGTACTGAGGGATTGCTGCACTGTCAGAATGTCAGTACTGCGGGAGTGCTGCACAGTCAGCGGGTCAGTACTGAGGGAGTGCTGCACTGTCAGAGACTCCGTACTGAGGGAGTGCGGCACTGTCAGAGAGTCAGTACTGAGGGAGTGCTGCACTGTCAGAGTGTCAGGACTGCGGGAGTGCTGCACAGTCAGAGGGTCAGTACTGAGGGAGTGCTGCACTGTCAGAGAGTCCGTACTGAGGAGTGCGGCACTGTAAGAGAGTCAGTACTGAGGGAGTGCTGCACTGTCAAAGGGTCAGGACTGAGGGAGTGCTGCACTGTCAGAGAGTCACTACTGAGGGAGTGCGGCACTGTCAGAGTGTCAGTACTGAGAGATTCCTGCAAATCCAGAGAATCAGTATAGATGGAGATCAGCATTGTCAGAGGGTCGGGACGCAGGAAGCGCTGAATTGTCAGAGGGTAATTACTGAGGGAGCTGAACTGTGAGAGGGTCAGTCCTGAGAGTGTGCTGCACTGTCAGAGGGTCAGTACTGAGGGAGTGCTGCACTGTCAGTGGGTTAGTACTGAGGGAGTGCACCACTGCCAAATGGTCAGTACTGCGGGAGTTCTGCACTGCCAAAGGGCCAGTACTGAAGGATTGCCGCACTGTCAGAGTGTCAGTACTGAGGGAGTGCTGCACTGTCAGAGTGTCAGTACTGAGGGAGTGCCACACTGTTAGAGGGTTAGCGTGAGAGAGTGCTACACTGCCAAACAATCAGTGCTGAGTGAGTGTTACACTGCCAAAGGGTCAGTACTGAGGGAGTGCCACACTGTCCGAGGGTCAGTACTGACTGAGTTCTGCACTGCCCAAGTGTCAGTACTGAGGGAGTGCTACACTGTCAGAGGGTCAGTACTGAGGGAGTGCTGCACTGTCAGAGGGTCAGTTCTGAGGGATTCCTGCAAAGCGCGAAAGTCAGTATGGAGGGAGTGGCGCATTGTCAGAGGGTGATGCAGGAAGCGCTGAAATGTCAGAGGGTAATGACTGAGAGAGCTGAACTGTGAGAGGGTCAGAAAAGAGAGAGTGTGCACTATCACAGGGGTCAGTACTGAGGGATTGCTGCAAGGACAGAAGGTCATTGCTGAGGGAGTGTCACACTGTCAGAGGGTCAGTACTGAGGGAGTGCTCCACTTCCAAACAGTGCTGAGTGAGTGCTACACTGCAAAAGGGTCAGTACAGAGAGAGTGCTGCACTGTCAGCGGTTCAGTACTGAGAGAGTGTCACACTGTCAGAGGGGTCAGTGCTGAGGGAGTGCTGCAATGTCAGAGGGTCAGTACTTCGGGAGTGTCACACTATCAAAGGGTCAGCACTGAGGGAGTGTCACACTGTCAGTGGGTCAGTGCTGAGGGAGTGATACACTGCCAAAGGGTAAGTATAGACCGAGTACTGCACTGTCAGCGGTTCATAACGCGGGATTGCTGCACAGTCAGAGGGTCAGTGCTGAGGGAATGCTGCACTGTCAGAGTGACAGTACTGGGGGAGTACCACACTGTCAGAAGGTCGGTAATGAGGGAGTGTTGCACTGTGAGAGTGTCAGTATTGAGAAAGTGCGGCACTCTCAGAGGGTCAGTACCGAGGGAGTGCCACACTGTCAGAGTGTTAACTTCTGAGTGAGTGCTGCAATGTCAGAGGATCAGTACTGAGGGAGTGTCACACTGTCAGAGGGTCAGCACTGAGGGAGTGTTACACAGTCAGAGGGTTAACTTCTGAGTGAGTGCTGCAATGTCAGAGTATCAGTACTGAGGGAGTGCTGCATTGTTCGAGGGTCTGTACTGAGGGAATGCTGCACTCTCAGTGTCAGTCCTGAGGGAGTGCCACACTTTCAGATGGGTCAGTACAAAGGGAGTGCTGCAATGTCGGAGTGTTAGTATTGAGGGAGTATCACACTACCAGAGTTTCAGCACTGAGGGAGTGCTGCACTGCGAAAGTCTCAGTACTCAGGGAGTGCTGCACTGTCAGAGGGTCAGTACTGAGGGAGTGCCACACTGTAGGAGGATCAGTCCTGAGGGAGACTCACACTGTCAGAGAGTGAGTGCTGAGGGAGTGCTACACTGGCAAATAGTAAGTGCTGAGGGAGTGCTGCAATGTCAGATGATCAGAACTGCTGGATTGTCACACTGTCAGAGGGTCAATAGTGAGGGAGTGCTGCACTGTCAGAGGGTCAGAACTGAAGGAGTGCTGAAATGTCAGAGGGTCAGCATTGAGGTAGTGCCACACTGTTGGAGGGTCATTACTGAGGGAGTGCTGCACTGTCAGAGGGTCAGTACTGAGGGAGTGCTGCACGGTCGGAGGGTCAGTACTGAGAGTTTGCTGCAATGTCAGAGGGTCAGTACAGAGGGAGTCCTGCACTGTCACAGGGTCAGTACTGAGGGAGTGCTGGACTGTCGGAGGGGTCAGTACTGAGGGAGTGCCACATTCTGAGAGGGTCCTTTCTATGGGAGCGCTGCACTGTCCTAGTGTCATTACAGAGGGACTGCCACATTGTCAGATGGTAAGTACTGAGGGAGGGCTGCACAGTCAGAGGGTCAGTACTGAGGGAGAGCCACACTCTCAGTGGGACAATACTGAGGGCGTTCTGCACTGTCAGAGTGTCAGTACTGAGGGACTGCGGCTCTGTCAGAGGAGTCAGAACTGAGGGAGTAACACACTGTCATTGGATCATTACCGAGGTAGTGCCACACTCTCAAGAGTCTCAGAGCTGAGGGAGGTCTACACAGCAAATTATTCCGTGCTGAGGGAGTGCTACACACCCAAAGGGTGAGTACTGAGGTAGTACTGCACTGTCAGAGGGTCAGTGCAGTGTGATTGCCACACTGTCAAAGCAGTCATGACTGCGGGGGTGCTGCAATGTCAGAGGGTCAGTACTGAGGGAGTGCCACACTGCCAGAGGGTCAGGACTGAGGGAGTGCTGCACTGTCAGAGTGTCAGTACTGAGGGAGTGCGGCACATTCAGAGTGTCAGTACTGAGGTTGGGCCACACTGTCAGAGGGTCAGTACTGAGGGAGTGCTGCACTGTCAGAGTGACAGTACTGGGGGAGTACCACACATTTTTCGAAGGTCGGTAATGATGGAGTGTTGCACTGTGAGAGTGTCAGTATTGAATGAGTGCGGCACTCTCAGAGGGTCAGTACCGAGGGAGTGCTGCACTGTCAGAGGGTCAGTACTGAGGGATTCCTGCAAAGCGCGAAAGTCAGTATGGAGGGAGTGGCGCATTGTCAGAGGGTGATGCAGGAAGCGCTGAAATGTCAGAGGGTAATGACTGAGAGAGCTGAACTGTGAGAGGGTCAGAAAAGAGAGAGTGTGCATTATCAGAGGGGTCAGTACTGAGGGATTGCTGCAAGGACAGAAGGTCATTACTGAGGGAGTGTCACACTGTCAGAGGGTCAGTACTGAGGGAGTGCTACACTTCCAACAGTGCTGAGTGAGTGCTACACTGCAAAAGGGTCAGTACAGAGAGAGTGCTGCACTGTCAGAGTGGTCAGTGCTGAGGGAGTGCTGCAATGTCAGAGGGTCAGTACTTCGGGAGTGTCACACTATCAAAGGGTCAGCACTGAGGGAGTGTCACACTGTCAGTGGGTCAGTGCTGAGGGAGTGCTACACTGCCAAAGGGTCAGTATAGAGGGAGTACTGCACTGTCAGCGGTTAATAACGAGGGATTGCTGCACAGTCAGAGGGTCAGTGCTGAGGGAATGCTGCACTGTCAGAGTGACAGTACTGGGGGAGTACCACACTGTCAGAAGGTCGGTAATGAGGGAGTGTTGCACTGTGAGAGTGTCAGTATTGAGGGAGTGCGGCACATTCAGAGGGGTCAGTACTGAGGTAGTGCCACACTGTCAGAGGGTCAGTACTGAGGGAGTGCTGCACTGTCAGAGTGTCAGTACTGAGGGAGTGCCACACTGTCAGAGGGTCAGTATTGAAGGGGTGCTGCACTGTCGGAGGGGTCAATACTGATGTAGTGCCACACTGTCAGACGATCAGTTCTGATGGAGTGCCACTCAATCAGAAAGTCAGTACTGAGGGAGTGCTGCACTGTCAGAGGGTCAGTACTGAGGGAGTGCTGCACTGTCAGAGTGTCAGTACTGCGGGAGTGCTAAACAGTCAGGGAATCATTACTGCGGGAGTGCTGCCCTGTCAGAGAGTCCGTACTGAGGGAGTGCTGCACTGTCAGAGGGTCAGTACTGAGGGAGTGCTGCACTGTCAGAGTGTCAGTACTGCGGGAGTGCTAAACAGTCAGGGGATCATTACTGCGGGAGTGCTGCACTGTCAGAGAGTCCGTACTGAGGAAGTGCTGCACTGTCAGAGGTTCAGTCCTGAGGGAGTGCGGCACATTCAGAGGGGTCAGTACTGAAGTAGTGCAACACTGTCAGAGGGTCAGTACTGAGGGAGTGCTGCGTAGTTTCACGAGGTCAATTCCTGGAATGGCAGGATTGCCTTGCACGGAAAGACTGAAGCGACTGGACTTGTATACCCTTGAGTTTAGAAGACTGAGAGGGCATCTGATTGAAACGTACAGGATTATGAAAGGATTGGACACTCTGGCAGGAGGAAACATATTTCCGCTGATGGGGGAGTGCCGAACCAGAGGACACAACTTAAAAATACGGGGTAGACCATTTTGGACAGAGATGAGGAGAATCTACTTCACCCAGAGAGTGGTGGCTGTGTGGAATGCTCTGCGTCAGAGGGCAGTGGAGGCCCAGTCTCTGGATTCATTTAAGAAAGAATTGGATAGAGCTCTAAAAGATAGTGGAGTCAAGGGTTATGGAGATAAGGCTGGAACAGGATACTGATTGGGAATGATCAGCCATGATCATATTGAATGGCGGTGCAGGCTCGAAGGGCTGAATGGCCCACTCCTGCATCTATTGTCTATTGTCTATTGTCTGTTGTCAGTACTGAAGGAGTACGGCACTGTCAGAGTGTCAGTACTGAGGGATTCCTCCAAATCCAGAGAGTCAGTATAGAGGGAGATCAGCATTGTCAGAGGGTCGGGACGCAGGAAGCGCTGAAATGTCAGAGGGTAATTACTGAGAGAGCTGAACTGTGAGAGGGTCAGTCCTGAGAGTGTGCTGCACTATCAGAGGGTCAGTACTGAGGGAGTGCTGCACTGCCAGTGGGTTAGTACAGAGGGAGTGCACCACTGCCAAATGGTCAGTACCGCGGGAGTTCTGCACTGCCAAAAGGACAGGACTGAAGGATTGCTGCACTGTCAGAGTGTCAGTACTGAGGGAGTGCTGCACTGTCAGAGTGTCAGTACTGAGGGAGTGCCACACTGTCAGAGGGTTAGCGTGAGGGAGTGCTACACTGCCAACAGTCTTTGCTGAGTGAATGTTACACTGCCAAAGGGTCAGTACTGAGGGAGTGCCACACTGTCCCAGGGTCAGTACTGACTGAGTTCTGCACTGCCCAACGGTCAGTGCTGTGTGAGTGATAGACTGTCAGAGGGTCAGTACTGAGGGATTGCTGCAAAGCCCGAAAGTCAGTATAGAGGGAGTGCCGCATTGTCAGAGGGTGTTGCAGGAAGCGCTGAAATGTCAGAGGGTAATGACTGAGAGAGCTGAACTGTGAGATGGTCAGAAAAGAGAGAGTGTGCACTATCAAAGGGGTCAGTACTGAGGTATTGCTGCAAGGACAGAAGGTCATTACTGAGGGAGGGTCACACTGTCAGAGGGTCAGTACTGAGGGAGTGCTACACTTCCAAACAGTGCTGAGTGAGTGCTACACTGCAAAAGGGTCAGTACAGAGGGAGTGTTGCACTGTCAGCGGTTCAGTACTGAGAGAGTGTCACACTGTCAGAGGGGTCAGTGCTGAGGGAGTGCTGCAATGTCAGAGTGTCAGCACTGAGGGAGTGTCACACTGTCAGAGGGTTAACTTCTGAGTGAGGGCTGCAATGTCAGAGAATCAGTACTGAGGGAGTGCTGCATTGTTCGACGGTCAGTACTGAGGGAATGCTGCTCTCTCAGTGTCAGTCCTGAGGGAGTGCCACACTGTCAGATGGGTCAGTACAAAGGGAGTGCTGCAATGTCGGAGTGTTAGTATTGAGGGAGTGTCACACTACCAGAGGGTCAGCACTGAGGGAGTGCTGCACTGCCAAAGGCTCAGTACTGAGGGAGTGCTGCAATGTCAGAGTTTCAGTACTGAGGGATTCCTGCAAATCCAGAGAGTCAGTATAGAGGGAGTGCAGCATTGTCAGAGGGTCGGGACGCAGGAAGCTCTGAAATGTCAGAGGGTAATTACTGAGAGAGCTGAACTGTGAGAGGGTCAGAAAAGAGAGAGTGTGCACTATCAGAGGGGTCAGTACTGAGTGAGTGCTGCACTATCAGAGGGGTCAGTACTGAGGGAGTGTCACACTGTCAGAAGGTCAGTACTGAGGGAGTGCTACACTTCCAAAGAGTCACTGCTGAGTGAGTGCTACACTGCAAAAGAGTCAGTACAGAGAGAGTGCTGCACTGTCAGAGGTTCAGTACTGAGAGAGTGTCACACTGTCAGAGGGGTCAGTGCTGAGGGAGTGCTGCAATGTCAGAGGGTCAGTACTTAGGGAGTGTCACACTATCAAAGGGTCAGCACTGAGGGAGTGTCACACTGTCAGTGGGTCAGTGCTGAGGGAGTGCGACACTGCCAAAGGGTCAGTACACAGGGAGGACTGCACTGTCAGCGGTTCATAACGAGGGATTGCTGCAATGTCAGAGGGTCAGGACTGAGGGTGTGTCACACTGTCAGGGGGTCATCACAGAGGGAGTGCCACACTGCCGGAGTGTCAGTACTGAGGGAGTGCTGCACTGTCAGAAAGTCAGTACTGAGGGAGTGTCACACTGTCAGAGGGTCAGCACTGAGGGAGTGTCACACTGTCAGAGGGTTAACTTCTGAGTGAGTGCTGCAATGTCAGAGGATCAGTGCTGAGGGAGTGTCACACTGTCAGAGGGTCAGCACTGAGTGAGTGTCACACTGTCAGAGGGTTCACTTCTGAGTGAGTGCTGCAATGTCAGAGGATCAGGACTGAGGGAGTGCTGCATTGTTCGAGGGTCAGTACTGAGGGAATGCTGCACTCTCAGTGTCGGTACTGAGGAAGTGCCACACTGTCAGATGGGTCAGTACAGAGGGAGTGCTGCAATGTCGGAGTGTCAGTATTGAGGGAGTGTTACACTACCAGAGGGTCAGTACTGAGGGAGAGCTGCACTGCCACACGGTCTGTACTGAGTGAGTGCTGCACTGTTTGAGGGTCAGTATTGAGGGAGCACTGCACTGTCAGGTGGTCAATACTGAGGGAGTGCTGCACTGTCAGAGGGCCAGTACTGAGGGAGTACTGCACTGTCAGAGTTTCAGTACTGAGGGATTCCTGAAAATCCAGAGAGTCAGTATAGAGGGAGTGCAGCATTGTCAGAGGGTCGGGACGCAGGAAGCTCTGAAATTTCAGAGGGTAATTACTGAGAGAGAGCTGAACTGTGAGAGGGTCAGAACTGAGAGAGTGTGCACTGTCAGAGGGTCAGTACTAAGGGAGTGCTGCACTGTAAGAGGTTCAGTACTGTTGGAGTGCTGCACTGTCAGAGGGTCAGTACTGAGAGAGTGCCACATTGTCATAGGGTCAGTACTGAGATAGTGTTGCTCTGTCAGAGGGGTCATGACTGAGGGAGTGTCACACTCTCAGAGGGGTCAGTACTGAGGGAGAGCTGCACTATCAGAGGGGACAGTACTGAGGGATTGCTGCAAGGTCAGAAGATCAGTACTGAGTGAGTGTCACACTGTCAGAGGGTCAGTACTGAGGGAGTGCTGCACTGTCAGAGTGTCAGTACTTAGGGAGTGCTGCACTATCAGAGGGGTCAGTACTGAGGGATTGCTGCAAGGTCAGAAGGTCAGTACTGAGGGAATGTCACTCTGTCAGCGGATCAGTGCTGAGAGAGTGCTACACTGCCAAAGGGTCAGTACAGAGGGAGTACTGCACTGTCAGGTGGTCAAGACTAAGGGAGTGCTGCACTGTCAGAGGGTCAGTACTGAGGGAATGCTGCACTCTCAGTGTCGGTACTGAGGAAGTGCCACAATGTCAGATGGGTCAGTACAGAGGGAGTGCTGCAATGTCAGAATGTCAGTACTGAGTGAGTGCTGCACTGTCAGAGAGTCAGTGCAGAGGGAGTACTTCACTGCCAGAGGGTCAGTACTGAGGGAGTGCTGCAATGTCAGAGTTTCAGTACTGAGGGATTCCTGCAAATACAGAGAGTCAGTACAGAGGGAGTGCAGCATTGTCAGAGGGTCGGGACGCAGGAAGCTCTGAAATGTCAGAGGGTAATTACTGAGAGAGCTGAACTGTGAAAGGTCAGAAAAGAGAGAGTGTGCACTATCAGAGGGGTCAGTACTGAGTGAGTGCTGCACTATCAGAGGGGTCAGTACTGAGGGAGTGTCACACTGTCAGAAGGTCAGTACTGAGGGAGTGCTACACTTCCAAAGAGTCACTGCTGAGTGAGTGCTACACTGCAAAAGAGTCAGTACAGAGAGAGTGCTGCACTGTCAGAGGTTCAGTACTGAGAGAGTGTCACACTGTCAGAGGGGTCAGTGCTGAGGGAGTGCTGCAATGTCAGAGGGTCAGTACTTAGGGAGTGTCACACTATCAAAGGGTCAGCACTGAGGGAGTGTCACACTGTCAGTGGGTCAGTGCTGAGGGAGTGCGACACTGCCAAAGGGTCAGTACACAGGGAGGACTGCACTGTCAGCGGTTCATAACGAGGGATTGCTGCAATGTCAGAGGGTCAGGACTGAGGGTGTGTCACACTGTCAGGGGGTCATCACAGAGGGTGTGCCACACTGCCGGAGTGTCAGTGCTGAGGGAGTGCTGCACTATCAGAGGGTCAGTACTGAGCGAGTGTCACACTGTCAGAGGGTCAGCACTGAGGGAGTGTCACACTGTCAGAGGGTTAACTTCTGAGTGAGTGCTGCAATGTCAGAGGATCAGTACTGAGGGAGTGTCACACTGTCAGAAGGTCAGCACTGAGTGAGTGTCACTCTGTCAGAGGGTTCACTTCTGAGTGAGTGCTGCAATGTCAGAGGATCAGGACTGAGGGAGTGCTGCATTGTTCGAGGGTCAGTACTGAGGGAGTACTGCACTGTCAGTGTCGGTACTGAGGGAGTGCCACACTGTCAGATGGGTCAGTACAGAGGGAGTGCTGCAATGTCGGAGTGTCAGTATTGAGGGAGTGTTACACTACCAGAGGGTCAGTACTGAGGGAGTGCTGCACTGCCACAGGGTCAGTACTGAGTGAGTGCTGCACTGTTAGAGGGTCAGTACTGAGGGAGTACTGCACTGTCAGGTGGTCAATACTGAGGGAGTGCTGCACTGTCAGAGGGTCAGTACTGAGGGAGTACTGCAATGTCAGAGGATCAGTACTGAGGGAGTGCTGCATTGTTCGAGGGTCAGTACTGAGGGAGTACTGCACTGTCAGTGTCGGTACTGAGGGAGTGCCACACTGTCAGATGGGTCAGTACAGAGGGAGTGCTGCAATGTCAGAGTGTCAGTACTGAGATATTCCTGCAAATCCAGAGAGTCAGTATCGAGGGAGTGCAGCATTGTCAGAGGGTCGGGACGCAGGAAGCTCTGAAATGTCAGAGGGTAATTTCTGAGAGAGAGCTGAACTGTGAGAGGGTCAGAACTGAGAGAGTGTGCACTGTCAGAGGGTCAGTACTGAGGGAGTGCTGCACTGTAAGAGGTTCAGTACTGTTGGAGTGCTGCACTGTCAGAGGGTCAGTACTGAGAGAGTGCCACATTGTCATAGGGTCAGTACTGAGATAGTGTTGCTCTGTCATAGGGGACATGACTGAGGGAATGTCACACTGTCAGAGGGATCAGCACTGAGGAATTGCTGCAAGGTCAGAAGGTCAGTACTGAGGGAGTGTCACACTGTCAGAGGGTCAGTAATGAGGGAGTGCTGCACTATCAGAGGGGTCAGTACTGAGGGATTGCTGCAAGGTCAGAAGGTCAGTACTGAGGGAATGTCACTCTGTCAGCGGATCAGTGCTGAGAGAGTGCTACACTGCCAAAGGGTCAGTACAGAGGGAGTACTGCACTGGCAGGTGGTCAATACTGATGGAGGGCTGCACTGTCAGAGGTTCAGTACTGAGGGAGTGCTGCACTGTCAGAGAGTCAGTGCAGAGGGAGTGCTGCACTGCCAGAGGGTCAGTCCTGAGGGAGTGCTTCAATGTCAGAATGTCAGTACTGAGGGAGTGCTGCACTGTCAGAGAGTCAGTGCAGAGGGAGTGCTGCACTGCCAGAGGGTCAGTACTGAGGGAGTGCTGCAATGTCAGAGTGTCAGTACTGAGGGATTCCTGCAAATCCAGAGAGTCAATATAGAGGGAGTGCCGCATTGTCAGAGGGTCGGGACGCAGGAAGCTCTGAAATGTCCGAGGGTAATTACTGAGAGAGCTGAACTGTGAGAGGGTCAGTATTGAGGGAGTACTGCACTGTCAGGTGGTCAATACTGAGGGAGTGCTGCACTGTCAGAGGGTCAGTACTGAGTGAGTGCTGCACTGTCAGAGAGTCAGTGCAGAGGGAGTGCTGCACTGCCAGAGGGTCAGTACTGAGGGAGTGCTGCAATGTCAGAGTGTCAGTACTGAGGGATTCCTGCAAATCCAGAGACTCAGTATAGATGGAGTGCAGCATTGTCAGAGGGTCGGGACGCAGGAAGCTCTGAAATGTCAGATGGTAATTACTGAGAGAGAGCTGAATTGTGAGAGGGTCAGAACTGAGAGAGTGTGCACTGTCAGAGGGTCAGTACTGAGGGAGTGCTGCACTGTAAGAGGTTCAGTACTGTTGGAGTGCTGCACTGTCAGAGGGTCAGTAATGAGAGAGTGCCACATTGTCATAGGGTCAGTACTGAGATAGTGTTGCTCTGTTATAGGGGTCATGACTGAGGGAATGTCACACTGACAGTGGGGTCAGCACTGAGGAATTGCTGCAAGGTCAGAAGGTCAGTACAGAGGGAATGTCACTCTGTCAGCGGATCAGTGCTGAGAGAGTGCTACACTGCCAAAGGGTCAGTACAGAGGTAGTACTGCACTGGCAGGTGGTCAATACTGATGGAGGGCTGCACTGTCAGACGTTCAGTACTGAGGGAGTGCTGCACTGTCAGAGAGTCAGTGCAGAGGGAGTGCTGCACTGCCAGAGGGTCAGTACTGAGTGAGTGCTGCACTATCAGAGGGGTCAGTACTGAGGGAGTGTCACACTGTCAGAAGGTCAGTACTGAGGGAGTGCTACACTTCCAAAGAGTCACTGCTGAGTGAGTGCTGCACTGCAAAAGAGTCAGTACAGAGAGAGTGCTGCACTGTCAGAGGTTCAGTACTGAGAGAGTGTCACACTGTCAGAGGGGTCAGTGCTGAGGGAGTGCTGCAATGTCAGAGGGTCAGTACTTCGGGAGTGTCACACTATCAAAGGGTCAGCACTGAGGGAGTGTCACACTGTCAGTGGGTCAGTGCTGAGGGAGTGCGACACTGCCAAAGGTTCAGTACAGAGGGAGTACTGCACTGTCAGCGGTTCATAACGAGGGATTACTGCAATGTCAGAGAGTCAGAACTGAGGGTGTGTCACACTGTCAGGGGGTCATCACAGAGGGAGTGCCACACTGCCGGAGTGTCAGTACTGAGGGTTTGATGCACTGTCAGAGGGGCAGTACTGAGGGAGTGTCACACTGTCAGAGGGTCAGCAATGAGGGAGTGTCACACTGTCAGAGGGTTAACTTCCGAGTGAGTGCTGCAATGTCAGAGGATTAGTGCTGAGGGAGTGTCACACTGTCAGAAGGTCAGCACTGAGTGAGTGTCACACTGTCAGAGGGTCGACTTCTGAGTGAGTGGTGCAATGTCAGAGGATCAGTACTGAGTGAGTGCTGCATTGTTCGAGGGTCAGTACTGAGGGAATGCTGCACTCTCAGTGTCGGTACTGAGGGAGTGCCACACTGTCAGATGGGTCAGTACAGAGGGAGTGCTGCAATGTCGGAGTGTCAGTATTGAGGGAGTGTTACACTACCAGAGGGTCAGTACTGAGGGAGTGCTGCACTGCCACAGGGTCAGTACTGAGGGAGTACTGCACTGTCAGAGAGTCAGGGCAGAGGGAGTGCTGCACTGCCAGAGGGTCAGTACTGAGGGAGTGCTGCAATGTCAGAGTGTCAGTACTGAGGTATTCCTGCAAATCCAGAGAGTCAGTATAGAGGGAGTGCAGCATTGTCAGAGGGTCGGGACGCAGGAAGCTCTGAAATGTCAGAGGGTAATTACTGAGAGAGAGCTGAAATGTGAGAGGGTCAGAACTGAGAGAGTGTGCACTGTCAGAGGGTCAGTACTGAGGGAATGCTGCACTGTAAGAGGTTCAGTCCTGTTGGAGTGCTGCACTGTCAGAGGGTCAGTACTGAGAGAGTGCCACATTGTCATAGGGTCAGTACTGAGATAGTGTTGCTCTGTCAGAGGGGTCATGACTGAGGGAGTGTCACACTGTCAGAGGGTCAGTACTGAGGGAGTGTCACACTGTCAGTGGGTCAGCACTGAGTGAGTGTCACACTGTCAGAGGGTTCACTTCTGAGTGAGTGCTGCAATGTCAGAGGATCAGTACTGAGGGAGTGCTGCATTGTTCGAGGGTCAGTACTGAGGGAATGCTGCACTCTCAGTTTCGGTACTGAGGGAGTGCCACACTGTCAGATGGGTCAGTACAGAGGGAGTGCTGCAATGTCGGAGTGTCAGTATTGAGGGAGTGTTACACTACCAGAGGGTCAGTACTGAGAGAGTGCTGCACTGCCACAGGGTCAGTACTGAGTGAGTGCTGTCCTGTCAGAGGGTCAGTGCAGACTGACTGTCACACTGTCAAAGCAGTCATGACTGCGGGGGTGCTGCAATGTCAGAGGGTCAGTACTGAGGGAGTGCCTCACTGCCTGAGGGTCAGGACTGAGGGAGTGCTACACTGTCAGACTGTCAGTACTGAGGGAGTGCTGCACTGTCGGAGTGTCAGTACTGAGGGAATGCGGCACATTTGGAGGGGTCAGGACTGAGGTAGTGCCACACTGTCAGAGGGTCAGTACTGAGGGAGTGCAGCACTGTCAGAGGGTCCGTACTTAGGGAGTTCCACACTGTCAGACGGTCAGTATTGAAGGGGTGCTGCAGTGTCAGAGGGGTCAGTAATGAGGTAGTGTCATACTGTCAGAGGATCAGGTCTGATGGGGTGCCACTCAGTCAGAGTGTCAGTACTGAGGGAGTGCTGCACTGTCAGAGGTTCACTACTGAGGGAATGCTGCACTGTCAGAGTGTCAGTACTGAGGGAGTGCCACACTGTAGGAGGATCAGTCCTGAGGGAGACTCACACTGTCAGAGGGTTAGAGTGAGGGAATGCTACACTGCCAAACTGTCAGTGTTGAGTGAGTGTAACACTGCCAAAGGGTCAGTACTGAGGGAGTGCCACACTGCCAAAGGGTCAGTATAGAGGGGGTACTGCACTGTCAGCCGTTCATAACTAGGGATTGCTGCAATGTCAGAGTGTCAGTACTGAGGGTGTGTCACACTGTCAGGGGGTCAGCACAGAGGGAGTGCCACACTGCCGGAATACTGAGTGAGTGCTGACTGTCAGAGGGTCAATATTGAGGGAGTGTCACACTGTCAGAGGGTCAGCACTGAGGGAGTGTCATACTGTCAGAGGGTTAACTTCTGAGTGAGTGCTGCAATGTCAGAGGATCAGGACTGAGGGAGTGCTGCATTGTTCGAGGGTCAGTACTGAGGGAATGCTGTACTCTCAGTGTCAGTCCTGAGGGAGTGCCACACTGCCAGATGGGTCAGTACAGAGGGAGTGCTGCAATGTCAGAGTGTCTGTATTGAGGGAGTGTCACACTACCAGAGGGTCAGCACTGAGGGAGTGTCACACTCAGTACTGACCCTCTGACAGAGTGACACTCCCCCAGTACTGACCATCTGACAGTACAGTACTCCCTCAGTACTGGCCCTCTGACAGTGTGACACTCCCGCAGTAGTGTCCATCTGACAGTGCAGTACTCCCTTAGTACTGACCCTCTGATAGTGTGACACTCCCGCAGTACTGACCATCTGACAGTGCAGTACTCCCTTAGTACTGACACTCTGATAGTGTGACACTCCCGCAGTACTGACCCTCTGATAGTGCAACAGTCCCTCAGTCTAGCTTTCCTGACAGTTCAGCATCCACTCAGTACTTACCCCCTGATAGTGTGACACAACCTCAGTACGGACCCTCTGACATTGCAGCAATCCCTCATTATGAACCTCTGACAGTGCAGTACTCCCTCTGTACTGACCCTTTGGTCGTGTAGCACTCTCTCAGCACTGATCCGCTGACAGAGTGACATTCCCTCAGTACTGACCTTCTGACCTTGCAGCAATCCCTCAGTACTGACCCCTCTGATAGTGCAGCACTCCCTTAGTACTGACACTCTGACAGTGCAGCACTCCCTCAGTACTGACCCTCTGACAGTGTGACACTCCCTCAGTACTGACCTTCTGACCTTGCAGCAATCCCTCAGTACTGACCCCTCTGACAGTGCAGCTCTCCTTCAGTACTGACCCCTCTGACTGTGTGACACTCCCTCAGTCAGGACCCCTCTGACAGAGCAACACTGTCTCAGTACTGACCCTATGACAATGTGGCACTCTCTCAGTACTGACCCTCTGACAGTGCAGCACTCCAACAGTACTGAACCTCTTACAGTGCAGCACTCCCTCAGTACTGACCCTCTGACAGTGCACACTCTCTCAGTTCTGACCCTCTCACAGTTCAGCTCTCTATCAGTAATTATTCTCTGACATTTCAGAGCTTCCTGCGTCCCGACCCTCTGACAATGCTGCACTCCCTCTATACTGACTCTCTGGATTTGCAGGAATCCCTCAGTACTGACACTCTGACAGTGCAGTACTCCCTCAGTACTGGCCCTCTGACAGTGCAGCACTCCCTCAGTATTGACCACCTGACAGTGCAGTACTCTCTCAGTACTGACCCTCTAACAGTGCAGCACTCCCTCAGTACTGACACATTGGCAGTGCAGCACTCCCTCAGTACTGACCCTCTGGTAGTTTAACACTCCCTCAATACTGACACTCCGACATTGCAGCACTCCCTCTGTACTGACCCATCTGACAGTGTGGCACTCCCTCAGTCCCGACACTGAGAGTGCTGCATTCCTTCAGTACTGACCCTCGAACAATGCAGCACTCCCTCAGTACTGATCCTCTGACATTGCAGCACTCACTCACAAGTCAACTCTCTGACAGTGTGAAACTCACTCAGTGCTGACCCTCTGACAGTGTGACACTCCCAAAGCACTGATCGTCTGACATTGCAGCACTCACTCAGAAGTTAACCCTCTGACAGTGTGACACTCCCTCAGTACTGACCCTCTGACAGTGCAGCACTCCCTCAGTACTGACACTCCGGCAGTGTGGCACTCCCTCTGTGATGACCCCCTGACAGTGTGACACACCCTCAGTCCTGACCCTCTGACATTGCAGCAATCCCTCGTCATGAACCGCTGACAGTGCAGTACTCCATCTGTACTGACCCTTTGGCAGTGTCGCACTCCCTCAGCACTGACCCACTGACAGTGTGACACTCCCTCAGTGCTGACCCTTTGATAGTGTGGCACTCCCTAAGTACTGACCCTCTGAAAATGCAGCACTCCCTCAGCACTGACCCCTCTGATAGTGTGACACTCCCTCAGTGCTGACCCTCTGACAGTGTGATATTCCCTCAGTACTGACCCTCTGACAGTGCAGCACTCCCTCAGTACTGACACCCCGGCAGTGTGGCACTCCCTATGTGATGACCCCCTGACAGTGTGACACACCCTCAGTCCTGACCCTCTGACATTGCAGCAATCCCTCGTTATGAACCGCTGACAGTGCAGTACTCCCTCTGTACTGACCCTTTGGCAGTGTCGCACTCCCTCAGCACTGACCCACTGACAGTGTGACACTCCCTCAGTGCTGACCCTTTGATAGTGTGGCACTCCCTAAGTACTGACCCTCTGAAATTGCAGCACTCCTTCAGCACTGACCCCTCTGACAGTGTGACACTCTCTCAGTACTGAACCTCTGACAGTGCGGCACACTCTCTGTACTGACTTCTTTGCAGTGTAGCACTCACTCAGCACTGACTGTTTGGAAGTGTAGCACTCCCTCAGTACTGACCTTCTGACAGTGTGACAGTCCCTCAGTACTGACCCCTCTGATAGTGCAGCACTCACTCAGTACTGAGCCCTCTGATAGTGCACACTCACTCTTTTCTGACCCTCTCACAGTTCAGCTCTCTCAGTAATTACCCTCTGACATTTCAGCGCTTCCTGCATCACCCTCTGACAATGCGCCACTCCCTCTATACTGACTCTCTGGCTTTGCAGGAATCCCTTCGTTCTGACCCTCTGACAGTGCAGCACTCCCACAGTACTGACCCTTTGGCAGTGTATCACTCCCTCAGCACTGAGCTTCTGACAGTGTAACACTCCCTCAGAACTGATGCTCTGACAGTGTGGCACTCCCTCAGTAATAACCCCTCTGACAATACAGCACTAGTTCAGTACTTACCCTTTGGTATTGCAGCACTCCCTCAATACTGACCCTCTGACAGTGCAGCACTCCCTCAGTACTGACCCTCCAACAGTGTGGTACTACCTCAGTACTGACCCTCTGACATTGCATCACTCCCTCACTGCTGACCCTCTGACAGTGCAGCAGTCCCTCAGTACTGACCCTCTGACTGTGTAGCACTCCCTCAGTACTGACCCTCTGACATTGCAGCACTCCCTCAGTACTGACACTTTGGGAGTGTAGCACTCCCTCAGCACGGACTCTTTGGCAGGGTAGACCTCACTCAGCTCTGAGATTCTGACAGTGTGGCACTACCTCGGTAATGATCCTCTGATAGTGTGGCACACACTCAGTACTGACCTTCTGACAGTGTGGCACTCCATCAGTACTGTCACTCTGACAATACAGTAATCCCTCAGTACTGACCCTCTGACATTGCAGCACCCCCGCAGTCATGATTGCTTTGACAGTGTGGCAATCACTCTACACTGAACCTCTGACAGTGCAGCACTACCTCAGTACTCACCCTTTGGGAGTGTTGCACTCCCTCAGCACGGATTATTTTGCTGTGTAGACCTCCCTCAGCTCTGAGACTCTTGACAGTGTGGCACCAGCTCGGTAATGATCCTATAACAGTGTGTTACTCCCTCAGTACTGACCACTCTGACAGAGACGCAGTCCCTCAGTACTGACACTCTGACAGTGCAGAACGCCCTCAGTATTGTCCCACTGAGAGTGTGGCTCTCCCTCAGTACTGCCCTTCTGACTGTGCAGCCCTCCCTCAGTACTGACCATCTGACAATGTGGCACTCCCTCTGAAAGGACACTATGGCAGTGCAGCGCTCCCATAGAAAGGACCCTCTCAGAATGTGTCACTCCCTCAGTACTGACGCCTCCGACAGTTCAGCATTCCCTCAGTACTGAGCCTTTGGCAGTGCAGCACAACCTCAGTACTGATCCTCTGACATTGCAGCACTCACTCAGAAGTTAACCCTTTGACAGTGTGACACTCCCTCAGTACTGACCCTCTGACAGTGTGACACTCCCTCAGTACTGATCCTATGACAGTACAGCACTCCCTCAGTGCTGACCCTCTGACAGTGTGACACTCCCTCAGTACTGACCTTCTGACCTTGCAGCAATCCCTCAGTACTGACGCCTCTGATAGTGCAGCTTTCCTTCACTACTGACCGCTCTGACAGTGTGACACTCCCTCAGTCAGGACCCCTCTGACAGAGCAACACTGTCTCAGTACTGACCCTATGACAATGTGGCACTCTCTCAGTACTGACCCTCTGACAGTGCAGCACTCCAACAGTACTGAACCTCTTACAGTGCAGCACTCCCTCAGTACTGACCCTCTGACAGTGCACACTCTCTCAGTTCTGACCCTCTCACAGTTCAGCTCTCTCTCAGTAATTACCCTCTGACATTTCAGAGCTTCCTGCGTCCCGACCCTCTGACAATGCTGCACTCCCTCGATACTGACTCTCTGGATTTGCAGGAATACCTCAGTACTGACACTCCGACATTGCAGCACTCCCTCAGTACTGACCCTCAAACAGTGCAGCACTCCCTCTGCACTGACTCTCTGTCAGTGCAGCACTCCCTCAGTATTGACCACCTGACAGTGCAGTACTCTCTCAGTACTGACCCTCTAACAGTGCAGCACTCCCTCAGTACTGACACTTTGGCAGTGCAGCACTCCCTCAGTACTGACCCTCTGGTAGTTTAACACTCCCTCAATACTGACACTCCGACATTGCAGCACTCCCTCTGTACTGACCCATCTGACAGTGTGGCACTCCCTCAGTACCGACACTGAGAGTGCAGCATTCCTTCAGTATTGACCCTCGAACAATGCAGCACTCCCTCAGTACTGATCCTCTGACATTGCAGCACTCACTCACAAGTCAACTCTCTGACAGTGTGAAACTCACTCAGTGCTGACCCTCT
Source organism: Chiloscyllium punctatum (assembly GCF_047496795.1). Lineage (NCBI taxonomy): Eukaryota > Metazoa > Chordata > Chondrichthyes > Orectolobiformes > Hemiscylliidae > Chiloscyllium > Chiloscyllium punctatum. Next base: position 86,393,893 of record NC_092754.1, read on the forward strand.
GACAGTGTGACACTCCCTCAGCACTGATCGTCTGACATTGCAGCACTCACTCAGAAGTTAACCCTCTGACAGTGTGACACTCCCTCAGTGCTGACCCTCTGACAGTGTGATACTCCCTCAGTACTGACCCTCTGACAGTGCAGCACTCCCTCAGTACTGACACCCCGGCAGTGTGGCACTCCCTCTGTGATGACCCCCTGACAGTGTGACACACCCTCAGTCCTGACCCTCTGAAATTGCAGCAATCCCTCGTTATGAACCGCTGACAGTGCATTACTCCCTCTGTACTGACCCTTTGGCAGTGTCGCACTCCCTCAGCACTGACCCACTGACAGTGTGACACTCCCTCAGTGCTGACCCTTTGATAGTGTGGCACTCCCTAAGTACTGACCCTCTGAAATTGCAGCACTCCTTCAGCACTGACCCCTCTGACAGTGTGACACTCTCTCAGTACTGAACCTCTGACAGTGCGGCACACTCTCTGTACTGACTTCTTTGCAGTGTAGCACTCACTCAGCACTGACTGTTTGGAAGTGTAGCACTCCCTCAGTACTGACCTTCTGACAGTGTGACAGTCCCTCAGTACTGACCCTCTGACAGTGCAGCACTCCCTCAGTACTGACACCCCGGCAGTGTGGCACTCCCTATGTGATTACCCCCTGACAGTGTGACACACCCTCAGTCCTGACCCTCTGACATTGCAGCAATCCCTCGTTATGAACCGCTGACAGTGCAGTACTCCCTCTGTACTGACCCTTTGGCAGTGTCGCACTCCCTCAGCACTGACCCACTGACAGTGTGACACTCCCTCAGTGCTGACCCTTTGATAGTGTGGCACTCCCTAAGTACTGACCCTCTGAAATTGCAGCACTCCTTCAGCACTGACCCCTCTGACAGTGTGACACTCTCTCAGTACTGAACCTCTGACAGTGCGGCACACTCTCTGTACTGACTTCTTTGCAGTGTAGCACTCACTCAGCACTGACTGTTTGGAAGTGTAGCACTCCCTCAGTACTGACCTTCTGACAGTGTGACACTCCCTCAGTACTGACCCCTCTGATAGTGCAGCACTCACTCAGTACTGAGCCCTCTGATAGTGCACACTCACTCTTATCTGACCCTCTCACAGTTCAGCTCTCTCAGTCATTACCCTCTGACATTTCAGGGCTTCCTGCATCACCCTCTGACAATGCGGCACTCCCTCTATACTGACTCTCTGGCTTTGCAGGAATCCCTTAGTACTGACCCTCTGACAGTGCAGCACTCCCACAGTACTGACCCTTTGGCAGTGTATCACTCCCTCAGCACTGAGCTTCTGACAGTGTAACACTCCCTCAGAACTGATGCTCTGACAGTGTGGCACTCCCTCAGTAATAACCCCTCTGACAATACAGCACTCGTTCAGTACTTACCCTTTGGTATTGCAGCACTCCCTCAATACTGACCCTCTGACAGTGCAGCACTCCCTCAGTACTGACCCTCCAACAGTGTGGTACTACCTCAGTACTGACCCTCTGACATTGCATCACTCCCTCACTGCTGACCCTCTTGACAGTGCAGCAGTCCCTCAGTACTGACCCTCTGACAGTGTAGCACTCCCTCAGTACTGACCCTCTGACATTGCAGCACTCCCTCAGTACTGACCCTTTGGGAGTGTAGCACTCCCTCAGCACGGACTCTTTGGCAGGGTAGACCTCACTCAGCTCTGAGATTCTGACAGTGTGGCACTACCTCGGTAATGATCCTCTGATAGTGTGGCACACCCTCAGTACTGACCTTCTGACAGTGTGGCACTCCATCAGTACTGTCACTCTGACAATACAGTACTCACTCAGTACTGACCCTCTGACATTGCAGCACCCCCGCAGTCATGATTGCTTTGACAGTGTGGCAATCACTCTACACTGACCCTCTGACTGTGCAGCACTACCTCAGTACCCACCCTTTGGGAGTGTTGCACTCTCTCAGCACGGATTCTTTTGCTGTGTAGACATCCCTCAGCTCTGAGACTCTTGACAGTGTGGCACTACCTCGGTAATGATCCTATAACAGTGTGTTACTCCCTCAGTACTGACCCCTCTTACAGAGCCGCAGTCTCTCAGTACTGACACTCTGACAGTGCAGAACGCCCTCAGTATTGTCCCACTGAGAGTGTGGCTCTCCCTCAGTACTGCCCTTCTGACTGTGCAGCCCTCCCTCAGTACTGACCATCTGACAATGTGGCACTCCCTCTGAAAGGACACTATGGCAGTGCAGCGCTCCCATAGAAAGGACCCTCTCAGAATGTGTCACTCCCTCAGCACTGAGCTTCTGACAGTGTCACACTCCCTCAGAACTGATGCTCTGACAGTGTGGCACTCCCTCAGTAATAACCCCTCTGACAATACAGCACTCGTTCAGTACTGACCCTTTGGTATTGCAGCACTCCCTCAATACTGACCCTCTGACAGTGCAGCACTCCCTCAGTACTGACCCTCCAACAGTGTGGTACTACCTCAGTACTGACCCTCTGACATTGCATCACTCCCTCACTGCTGACCCTCTGACAGTGCAGCAGTCCCTCAGTACTGACCCTCTGACAGTGTAGCACTCCCTCAGTACTGACCCTCTGACATTGCAGCACTCCCTCAGTACTGACCCTTTGGGAGTGTAGCACTCCCTCAGCACGGACTCTTTGGCAGGGTAGACCTCACTCAGCTCTGAGATTCTGACAGTGTGGCACTACCTCGGTAATGATCCTCTGATAGTGTGGCACACCCTCAGTACTGACCTTCTGACAGTATGGCACTCCATCAGTACTGTCACTCTGACAATACAGTACTCACTCAGTACTGACCCTCTGACATTGCAGCACCCCCGCAGTCATGATTGCTTTGACAGTGTGGCAATCACTCTACACTGACCCTCTGACTGTGCAGCACTACCTCAGTACTCACCCTTTGGGAGTGTTGCACACCCTCAGCACGGATTCTTTTGCTGTGTAGACATCCCTCAGCTCTGAGACTCTTGACAGTGTGGCACTACCTCGGTAATGATCCTATAACAGTGTGTTACTCCCTCAGTACTGACCCCTCTTACAGAGCCGCAGTCTCTCAGTACTGACACTCTGACAGTGCAGAACGCCCTCAGTATTGTCCCACTGAGAGTGTGGCTCTCCCTCAGTACTGCCCTTCTAACTGTGCAGCCCTCCCTCAGTACTGACCATCTGACAATGTGGCACTCCCTCTGAAAGGACACTATGGCAGTGCAGCGCTCCCATAGAAAGGACCCTCTCAGAATGTGTCACTCCCTCAGTACTGACGCCTCCGACAGTTCAGCATTCCCTCAGTACTGAGCCTTTGGCAGTGCAGCACTCCCTCAGTACTGATCATCTGACCTTGCAGCACTCGCTCAGAAGTTAACCCTCTGACAGTGTGACACTCCCTCATTACTGACCCTCTGACAGTGTGACACACCCTCAGTACTGATCCTCTGACATTGCAGCACTCGCTCAGAAGTTAACCCTCTGACAGTGTGACACTCCCTCATTACTGACCCTCTGACAGTGTGACACTCCCTCAATAATGACCCTCTGACAGTGTGGCACTCCCTCAGTACTGACACTCTGACAGTGCAGCACTCCCTCAGTACTGACCCTCTGACAGTGTGGCACTACCTCAGTACTGACCCCTCTGAATGTGCCGCACTCCCTCAGTACTGACACTCTGAAAGTTCAGCACTCCCTCAGCACTGACAGTCTGACAGTGTAGCACTCCCTCCGTCCTGACCCTCTGGCAGTGTGGCACTCCCGCAGTACTGACCCTCTGACATTGCAGCACACCCGCAGTCATGACTGCTTTGACAGTGTGGCAATCACTCTGCACTGACCCTCTGGCAGTGCAGAATTACCTCAGTTCTCACCCTTTGGGAGTGTAGCACTCCCTCAGCACGGATTCTTTTGCTGTGTAGACCTCCCTCAGCTCTGAGACTCTTGACAGTGTGGCACTACCTCGGTAATGATCCTATAACAGTGTGTAACTCCCTCAGTACTGACCCGTCTGACCGAGCCACAGTCCCTCAGTACTGACAATCTGACAGTGCAGAACGCCCTCAGTATTGTCACACTGAGAGTGTGGCTCTCCCTCAGTACTGCCCTTCTGACTGTGCAGCCCTCCCTTAGGACTGACCATCTGACAATGTGGCACTCTCTCTGTAAGGACACTATGAAAGTGCAGCACTCCCATCGAAAGGACCCTCTCAGAATGTGGCATCCCTCAGTACTGACCCGTCCGACAGTCCATCACTCCCACAGTAATGACCCTCTGACAGTGCAGCACTCCCTCTGTACTGACCCACTGACAATTCAGCACTCCTTTAGTGCTGACCCTCTGACAGTGCAGCACTCCCTCACTGTTGACCCTCTGACAGTGTGACAATCCTGCAGTTCTGATCATCTGACATTGCAGCACTCCCTCAGCACATACTATTTTGCAGTGTAGCACTCCCTCAGCACTCACTCTCTGACAGTGTGAGTCTCCCTCAGGACTGATCCTCCTACAGTGTGGCACTCCCTCAGTACTTACCCTCTGACAGTGCAGCACTCCCTCAGTACTGAACCTTTGGTAGTGCAGCACTCCCTCAGTGCTGACACTCTGGCAGTGTGACACTCCCTCAATACTGACACTCCGACATTGCAGCACTCCCTTTGTACTGACCCATCTGACAGTATGGCACTCCCTCAGGACTGACACTGAGAGTGCAGCATTCCTTCGGTACTGACACTCGAACAATGCAGCACTCCCTCAGTACTGATCCTCTGACATTGCAGCACTCACTCAGAAGTTAACCCTCTGACAGTGTGACACTCCCTGAGTGCTGACCCTCTGACAGTGTGACACTCCCTCAATACTGAACCTCTGACAGTGCAGCAGTCACTCAGTTTTGACACTCCGGCAGTGTGGCACTCCCTCTGTGCTGACCCCCTGACAGTTTGACACACCCTCAGTACTGACCATCTGACATTGCAGCAATCCCTCGTTAAGAATCGCTGACAGTGCAGTACTCCCTCGATACTGACCCTTTGGCAGTGTAGCACTCCCTCAGCACTGACCCACTGACAGTGTGACACTCCCTCAGTGCTGACCCTATGATAGTGTGACACTCCCTAAATACTGACCCTCTGACATTGCAGCACTCCCTCAGCACTGACACCTCTGACAGTGTGACACTCCCTCAGTGCTTACCCTCTGACAGTGTGACACTCCCTCAGAACTGATCCACTGACATTGCAGCACTCACTCAGAAGTTTACCCTGTGACAGTGTGACACTCCCTCAGTGCTGACCCTCTGACAGTGTGACACGCCCTCAATACTGACCCTCTGACAGTGCAGCAGACACTCAGTATTGACACTATGGCAGTGTGGCACTCCCTCTGTGCTGTCCCCCTGACAGTGTGACACACCCTCAGTACTGACCTTCTGACATTGCAGCAATTTTCGTCATGAACCGCTGACAGTGCAGTACTCCCTCTATGCTGACCCTTTGGCAGTGTAACACTCCATCAGCACTCTCCCACTGACAGTGTGACACTCCCTCAGTGCTGACCCTTTGATAGTGTGACACTCCCTAAGTACTGACCCTATCACATTGCAGCACTCCCTCAGCACTGACCCCTCTGACAGTGTGACACTCTCTCAGTACTGAACCGCTGACAGTGCAGCACTCTCTCTGTACTGACCCTTTTGCAGTGTAGCACTCACTCAGCACTGTTTGGAAGTGCAGCACTCCTTCAATACTGACCCTCTGACAGTGTCTCACTCCCTCAGTACTGACACTCTGACAGTGCAGCACTCCCTCAGTACTGACCCTCTGACAGTGTGGTACTACCTCAGTACTGACCCCTCTGAATGTGCCGCACTCCCTCAGTACTGACACTCTGACAGTGCAGCACTCCCTCAGTACTGACAGTCTGACAGTGTAGCACTCCCTCCGTCCTGACCCTCTGGCAGCGTGGCACTCCCGCAGTACTGACCCTCTGACATTGCAGCACCCCCGCAGTCATGACTGCTTTGACAGTGTGGCAATCACTCTGCACTGACCCTCTGACAGTGCAGCACTACCACAGTACTCGCCCTTTGGGAGTGTAGCACTCCCTCAGCACGGATTCTTTTGCTGTGTAGACCTCCCTCAGCTCTGAGACTCTTGACAGTGTGGCACCAGCTCGGTAATGATCCTATAACAGTGTGTAACTCCCTCAGTGCTGACCCCTGTGACCGATCCACAGTCCCTCAGTACTGACAATCTGTCAGTGCAGAACGCCCTCAGTATTGTCACACTGAGAGTGTGGCTCTCCCTCAGTACTGCCCTTCTGACTGTGCAGCCCTCCCTCAGGACTGACCATCTGACAATGTGGCACTCCCTCTGGAAGGACACTATGAACGTGCAGCACTCCCATAGAAAGGACCCTCTCAGAATGTGGCACTCCCTCAGTACTGACCCCTCCGACAGTCCAGCACTCCCTCAGTACTGACCCTGTGACAGTGTAGGACTCCCTCTGTACTGACCCTCTGACTTTGCAGCACTCTCTCAGTACTGACCCTCCGACCGTGCAGCACTCCCTCGGTAATGACCCTCCAACAGTGTGGCACTACATCAATGCTGACCCTCTGACATTTCAGCACTCCTTCAGTGCTGACCCTCTGACAGTGCAGCACTCCCTCACTGTTGACCCTCTGACAGTGTGACAATCCTGCAGTTCTGATCATCTGACATTGCAGCACTCCCTCAGCACTTACTATTTGGCAGTGTAACACTCCCTCAGCACTCACTCTCTGACAGTATGAGTCTCCCTCGGGACTGATCCTCCTACAGTGTGGCACTCCCTCAGTACTGACACTCTGACAGTGCAGCACTCCCTCAGTAATGAGCCTTTGGCAATGCGGCACTCCCTCAGTGCTGACCCTCTGGTAGTGTGACACTCCCTCAATACTGACACTCGTACATTGCAGCACTCCCTTTGTACTGACCCATCTGACAGTATGGCACTCCCTCAGGACTGACACTGAGAGTGCAGCATTCCCTCAGTACTGACCCTCGAACAATGCAGCACTCCCTCAGTACTGATCCTCTGACATTGCAGCACTCACTCAGAAGTTAACCCTCTGACAGTGTGACACTCCCTCAGTGCTGACCCTCTGACAGTGTGACACTCCCTCAATACTGACCCTCTCACAGTGCAGCAGTCACTCAGTATTGACACTACGGCAGTGTGGCACTCCCTCTGTGCTGACTCCCTGAAAGTGTGACACACCCTCAGTACTGACCTTCTGACATTGCAGCAATTTCCGTTATGAACCGCTGACAGTGCAGTCCTACCTCTATTCTGACCCTTTGGCAGTGTAACACTCCATCAGCACTGACCCACTGACAGTGTGACACTCCCTCAGTGCTGACCCTTTGATAGTGTGACACTCCCTAAGTACTGACCCTCTGACATTGCAGCACTCCCTCAGCACTGACCCCTCTGACAGTGTGACACACTCTCAGTACTGAACCGCTGACAGTGCAGCACTCTCTCTGTACTGACCCTTTTGCAGTGTAGCACTCACTCAGCACTTTTTGGAAGTGTAGCACTCCTTCAATACTGATTCTCTGACAGTGTGGCACTCCCTCAGTACTGACACTCTGACAGTGCAGCACTCCCTCAGTACTGACCCTCTGACAGTGTGGCACTACCTCAGTACTGACCCCTCTGAATGTGCCGCACTCCCTCAGTACTGACACTCTGACAGTGCAGCACTCCCTCAGCACTGACAGTCTGACAGTGTAGCACTCCCTCAGTACTGACCGTCTGGCAGTGTGGCACTCCCTCAGCACTGACTCTCTGACATTGCAGCACCCCCGCAGTCATGACTGCTTTGACAGTGTGGCAATCACTCTGCACTGACCCTCTGACAGTGCAGAACTACCTCAGTACTCACCCTTTGGGAGTGTAGCACTCCCTCAGCACGGATTCTTTTGCTGTGTAGACCTCCCTCAGCTCTGAGACTCTTGACAGTGTGGCACTACCTCGGCAATGATCCTATAACAGTGTGTAACTCCCTCAGTACTGACCCGTCTGACCGAGCCACAGTCCCTCAGTACTGACAATCTGACAGTGCAGAACGCCCTCAGTATTGTCACACTGAGAGTGTGGCTCTCCCTCAGTACTGCCCTTCTGACTGTGCAGCCCTCCCTTAGGACTGACCATCTGACAATGTGGCACTCCCTCTGTAAGGACACTATGAAAGTACAGCACTCCCATAGAAAGGACCCTCTCAGAATGTGGCACTCCCTCAGTACTGACCCCTCCGACAGTCCAGCACTCCCTCAGTGCTGCACCCTCTGACAGTGCAGCACTCCCTCACTGTTGACCCTCTGACAGTGTGACAATCCTGCAGTTCTGATCATCTGACATTGCAGCACTCCCTCAGCACATACTATTTGGCAGTGTAGCACTCCCTCAGCACTCACTCTCTGACAGTGTGAGTCTCCCTCAGGACTGATCCTCCTACAGTGTGGCACTCCCTCAGTACTGACCCTCTGACAGTGCAGCACTCCCTCAGTACTGAACCTTTGGCAGTGCAGCACTCCCTCAGTGCTGACGCTCTGGCAGTGTGACACTCCCTCAATTCTGACACTCCGACATTGCAGCACTCCCTCTGTACTGACCCATCTGACAGTATGGCACTCCCTCAGGACTGACACTGAGAGTGCAGCATTCCCTCAGTACTGACACTCGAACAATGCAGCACTCCCTCTGTCCTGATCCTCTGACATTGCAGCACTCACTCAGAAGTTAACCCTCTGACAGTGTGACACTCCCTCAGTGCTGACCCTCTGACAGTGTGACACTCCCTCAGTACTGATCCTCTGACATTGCAGCACTCACTCGGAAGTTAACCCTCTGACAGTGTGACACTCCCTCAGTGCTGACCCTCTGACAGTGTGACACTCCCTCAATACTTACCCTCTGACAGTGCAGCAGTCACACAGTATTGTCACTCCGGCATTGTGGCACTCCCTCTGTGCTGACCCCCTGACAGTGTGACACACCCTCAGTACTGACCCTCTGACATTGCAGCAATCCCTCGTTAAGAATCGCTGACAGTGCAGTACTCCCTCTATACTGACCCTTTGGCAGTGTAGCACTCCCTCAGCACTGACCCACTGACAGTGTGACACTCCCTCATGCTGACCCTCTGACTGTGTGACACTCCCTCAGTACTGATCCACTGACATTGCAGCACTCACTCAGATGTTTACCCTCTGACAGTGTGACACTCCCTCAGTGCTGACCCTCTGACAGTGTGACACGCCCTCAATACTGACCCTCTGACAGTGCAGCAGACACTCAGTATTGACACTATGGCAGTGTGGAACTACCTCTGTGCTGTCCCCCTGACAGTGTGACACACCCTCAGTACTGACCTTCTGACATTGCAGCAATTTTCGTTATGAACCGCTGACAGTGCAGTACTCCCTCTATGCTGACCCTTTGGCATTGTAACACTCCATCAGCACTGTCCCACTGACAGTGTGACACTCCCTCAGTGCTGACACTTTGATAGTGTGACACTCCCTAAGTACTGACCCTCTGACATTGCAGCACTCCCTCCGCACTGACCCCTCTGACAGTGTGACACTCTCTCAGTACTGAACCGCTGACAGTGCAGCACTCTCTCTGTACTGACCCTTTTGCAGTGTAGCACTCACTCAGCACTGTTTGGAAGTGCAGCACTCCTTCAATACTGACCCTCTGACAGTGTCTCACTCCCTCAGTACTGACACTCTGACAGTGCAGCACTCCCTCAGTACTGACCCTCTGACAGTGTGGCACTACCTCAGTACTGACCCCTCTGAATGTGCCGCACTCCCTCAGTACTGACACTCTGACAGTGCAGCACTCCCTCAGTACTGACAGTCTGACAGTGTAGCACTCCCTCCGTCCTGACCCTCTGGCAGTGTGGCACTCCCGCAGTACTGACCCTCTGACATTGCAGCACCCCCGCAGTCATGACTGCTTTGACAGTGTGGCAATCACTCTGCACTGACCCTCTGAAAGTGCAGCACTACCACAGTACTCGCCCTTTGGGAGTGTAGCACTCCCTCAGCACGGATTCTTTTGCTGTGTAGACCTCCCTCAGCTCTGAGACTCTTGACAGTGTGGCACCAGCTCGGTAATGATCCTATAACAGTGTGTAACTCCCTCAGTGCTGACCCCTGTGACCGATCCACAGTCCCTCAGTACTGACAATCTGTCAGTGCAGAACGCCCTCAGTATTGTCACACTGAGAGTGTGGCTCTCCCTCAGTACTGCCCTTCTGACTGTGCAGCCCTCCCTCAGGACTGACCATCTGACAATGTGGCACTCCCTCTGGAAGGACACTATGAAAGTGCAGCACTCCCATAGAAAGGACCCTCTCAGAATGTGGCACTCCCTCAGTACTGACCCCTCCGACAGTCCAGCACTCCCTCAGTACTGACCCTGTGACAGTGTACGACTCCCTCTGTACTGACCCTCTGACTTTGCAGCACTCTCTCAGTACTGACCCTCCGACCGTGCAGCACTCCCTCAGTACTGACCCTCTGACAGTGCAGCACTCCCTCAGTAATGACCCTCCAACAGTGTGGCACTACATCAATGCTGACCCTCTGACATTTCAGCACTCCTTCAGTGCTGACCCTCTGACAGTGCAGCACTCCCTCACTGTTGACCCTCTGACAGTGTGACAATCCTGCAGTTCTGATCATCTGACATTGCAGCACTCCCTCAGCACTTACTATTTGGCAGTGTAACACTCCCTCAGCACTCACTCTCTGACAGTATGAGTCTCCCTCGGGACTGATCCTCCTACAGTGTGGCACTCCCTCAGTACTGGCCCTCTGACAGTGCAGCACTCCCTCAGTACTGAGCCTTTGGCAATGCAGCACTCACTCAGTGCTGACCCTCTGGTAGTGTGACACTCCCTCAATACTGACACTCGTACATTGCAGCACTCCCTTTGTACTGACCCATCTGACAGTATGGCACTCCCTCAGGGCTGACACTGAGAGTGCAGCATTCCCTCAGTACTGACCCTCGAACAATGCAGCACTCCCTCAGTACTGATCCTCTGACATTGCAGCACTCACTCAGAAGTTAACCCTCTGACAGTGTGACACTCCCTCAGTGCTGACCCTCTGACAGTGTGACACTCCCTCAATACTGACCCTCTCACAGTGCAGCAGTCACTCAGTATTGACACTACGGCAGTGTGGCACTCCCTCTGTGCTGACTCCCTGAAAGTGTGACACACCCTCAGTACTGACCTTCTGACATTGCAGCAATTTTCGTTATGAACCGCTGACAGTGCAGTACTCCCTCTATTCTGACCCTTTGGCAGTGTAACACTCCATCAGCACTGACCCACTGACAGTGTGACACTCCCTCAGTACTGACCCTTTGATAGTGTGACACTCCCTAAGTACTGACCCTCTGACATTGCAGCACTCCCGCAGCACTGACCCCTCTGACAGTGTGACACACTCTCAGTACTGAACCGCTGACAGTGCAGCACTCTCTCTGTACTGACCCTTTTGCAGTGTAGCACTCACTCAGCACTTTTTGGAAGTGTAGCACTCCTTCAATACTGATTCTCTGACAGTGTGGCACTCCCTCAGTCCTGACACTTTGACAGTGCAACACTCCCTCAGTACTGACCCTCTGACAGTGTGGCACTACCTCAGTACTGACCCCTCTGAATGTGCCGCACTCCCTCAGTACTGACACTCTGACAGTGCGGCACTCCCTCAGCACTGACAGTCTGACATTGCAGCACCCCCGCAGTCATGACTGCTTTGACAGTGTGGCAATCACTCTGCACTGACCCTCTGACAGTGCAGAACTACCTCAGTACTCACCCTTTGGGAGTGTAGCACTCCCTCAGCACGGATTCTTTTGCTGTGTAGACCTCCCTCAGCTCTGAGACTCTTGACAGTGTGGCACTACCTCGGCAATGATCCTATAACAGTGTGTAACTCCCTCAGTACTGACCCGTCTGACCGAGCCACAGTCCCTCAGTACTGACAATCTGACAGTGCAGAACGCCCTCAGTATTGTCACACTGAGAGTGTGGCTCTCCCTCAGTACTGCCCTTCTGACTGTGCAGCCCTCCCTTAGGACTGACCATCTGACAATGTGGCACTCCCTCTGTAAGGACACTATGAAAGTACAGCACTCCCATAGAAAGGACCCTCTCAGAATGTGGCACTCCCTCAGTACTGACCCCTCCGACAGTCCAGCACTCCCTCAGTGCTGCACCCTCTGACAGTGCAGCACTCCCTCACTGTTGACCCTCTGACAGTGTGACAATCCTGCAGTTCTGATCATCTGACATTGCAGCACTCCCTCAGCACATACTATTTGGCAGTGTAGCACTCCCTCAGCACTCACTCTCTGACAGTGTGAGTCTCCCTCAGGACTGATCCTCCTACAGTGTGGCACTCCCTCAGTACTGACCCTCTGACAGTGCAGCACTCCCTCAGTACTGAACCTTTGGCAGTGCAGCACTCCCTCAGTGCTGACGCTCTGGCAGTGTGACACTCCCTCAATTCTGACACTCCGACATTGCAGCACTCCCTCTGTACTGACCCATCTGACAGTATGGCACTCCCTCAGGATTGACACTGAGAGTGCAGCATTCCCTCAGTACTGACACTCGAACAATGCAGCACTCCCTCAGTACTGATCCTCTGACATTGCAGCACTCACTCAGAAGTTAACCCTCTGACAGTGTGACACTCCCTCAGTGCTGACCCTCTGACAGTGTGACACTCCCTCAGTACTGATCCTCTGACATTGCAGCACTCACTCGGAAGTTAACCCTCTGACAGTGTGACACTCCCTCAGTGCTGACCCTCTGACAGTGTGACACTCCCTCAATACTTACCCTCTGACAGTGCAGCAGTCACTCAGTATTGTCACTCCGGCATTGTGGCACTCCCTCTATGCTGACACCCTGACAGTGTGACACACCCTCAGTACTGACCCTCTGACATTGCAGCAATCCCTCGTTAAGAATCGCTGACAGTGCAGTACTCCCTCTATACTGACCCTTTGGCAGTGTAGCACTCCCTCAGCACTGACCCACTGACAGTGTGACACTCCCTCAGTGCTGACACTCTGACTGCGTGACACTCCCTCAGTACTGATCCACTGACATTGCAGCACTCACTAAGAAGTTTACCCTCTGACAGTGTGACCCTCCCTCAGTGCTGACCCTCTGACAGTGTGACACGCCCTCAATACTGACCCTCTGACTGTGCAGCAGACACTCAGTATTGACACGATGGCAGTGTGGCACTCCCTCTGTGGTGACCCCCTGACATTGCAGCAATTTTCGTTATGAACCGCTGACAGTGCAGTACTCCCTCTATGCTGACCCTCGGCAGTGTAACACTCCATCAGCACTGTCCCACTGACATTGCAGCACTCCCTCAGCACTGACCTCTCTGACAGTGTGACACTCTCTCAGTACTGACCCTTTTGCAGTGTAGCACTCACTCAGCACTGTTTGGAAGTGCAGCACTCCTTCAATACTGACCCTCTGACAGTGTGGCACGACCTCAGTAGTGACCCCTCTGAATGTGCCGCACTCCCTCAGTACTGACACTCTGACAGTGTGACACTCTCTCAGTACTGAACCGCTGACAGTGCAGCACTCTCTCTGTACTGACCCTTTTGCAGTGAAGTACTCACTCAGGACTGTTTGGAAGTGGAACACTCCTTCAATACTGACCCTCTGACAGTGTGGCACTCCCTCAGTACTGACAGTCTGACAGTGTAGCACTCCCTCAGTCCTGACCCTCTGGCAGTGTGGCACTCCCTCAGTACTGACCCTCTGACAGTACAGCACTACCTCAGTACTCACCCTTTGGGAGTGTAGCACTCCCTCAGCACGGATTCTTTTGCTGTGTAGACCTCCCTCAGCTCTGAGACTCTTGACAGTGTGGCACTACCTCGGTAATGATACTATGACAGTGTGTTACTCCCTCAGTACTGACCCCTCTGACAGAGCCGCAGTCCCTCAGTACTGACACTCTGACAGTGCAGAACGCCCACAATATTGTCCCACTGAGAGTGTTGCTCTCCCTCATACTGACCCTCTGACTGCGCAGCCCTCCCTCAGTACTGACCATCTGACAATGTGGCACTCCCTCTGTAAGGACACTATGCAGTGCAGCGCTCCCATAGAAAGGACCCTCTCAGAATGTGGCACTCCCTCAGTACTGACCCCTCCGACAGTCCAGCACTCCCTCAGTACTGACCCTGTGAAAGTGCAGGACCCCCTCTGTACTGACCCTCTGACATTGCAGCACTCCCTCAGTACTGACCCTTTGACAGTGTGGCACTCCCTCGGTACTGACCCTCTGACAGTGCCGCACTCACTGAATACTGACACTCTCACAGTGCAACACTCCCTCATTACCGAACTTCTGACAGTGTGGTACTCCCCAGTACTGTCACTCTGACAGTGCAGCATTCCCTCAGGACTGACCCTCTGACTGTGCAGCACTCCCTCAGTACTCACCCTCTGACATTGCAGCACTCCCTCAATAATGTCCCTCTGACAGTGTGGCAATCCCTCAATATTGTTCCTCTGACAGTGTGTCACTCCCTCAGAACTGACCCTCTGACAGTGCAGCACTCCCTCAATACTGACCCTTTGGGAGTGTAGCACTCCCTCAGCACGGACTCTTTGGCAGGGTAGACCTCACTCAGCTCTGAGATTCTGACAGTGTGGCACTACCTCGGTAATGATCCTCTGATAGTCTGGCACACCTTCAGTACTGACCCCTCTGACAGTGCCGCGCACCCTCAGTACTAACCTTCTGACAGTGTGGCACTCCATCAGTACTGTCACTCTGACAGTGCAGTACTCCCTCAGTACTGACCCTCTGACAGTGCAGCACTCTCTCAGGACTGACCCTCTCACAGTTCAGCTCTCTCAGTAATTACCCTCTGACATTTCAGCGCTTCCTCCGTCCCTTCCCTCTGACCATGCTGCACTCCCTCAATACTGACTGTCCGACAGTGTGGTGATCCCTCAGGACTGATCCTCTGACATTTCAGCGCTTCCTCCATCCCGATCCTCTGACAATGCTGCACTCCCTCAATACTGACTCTCTGGCAATGCAGCTGGCCCTCAGTACTGACTGTCCAACAGTGCGGTGATCTGTCGTGACCGATTCATGACAGTGTGAACCTGACTCCGTACTGACGCTCTGATAGTGTAGCATTCCCTCAGTCTAGCATTCCTGACAGTGCAGCATCCACTCAGTACTGACCCTCTGACAGAGTGACACACCCCCAGTACTGACCATCTGACAGTACAGTACTCCCTCAGTACTGACCCTCTGACAGTGCAGTACTCCCTTAGTACTGACCCTCTGAAAGTGTGACACTCCCGCAGTACTGACCCTCTGATAGTGCAGCAGTCCCTCAGTCCAGCTTTCCTGACTGTGCAGCATCCACTCAGTACTGACCCACTGACTGTGTGACACACCCTCAGTACGGACCCTCTGACATTGCAGCAATCCCTCATTATGAACCGCGGACAGTGCAGTACTCCCTCTGTACTGACACTCTGGCAGTGTAGCACTCTCTCAGCACTGATCCGCTGACTGAGTGACATTCCCTCAGTACTGACCTTCTGACCTTTCAGCAATCCCTCAGAACTGACCCCTCTGATAGTGCAGCTCTCCCTCAGTACTGACCCCTCTGACAGTGTGACACTCCCTCAGTCATGACCCCTCTGACAGAGCAACACTATCTCAGCACTGACCCTATGGTAATGTGGCACTCTCTCAGGACTGACCCTCTGACAGTTCAGCTCTCTCTCAGTAATTACCCTCTGACATTTCAGAGCTTCCTGCGTCCCGACCCTCTGACAATGCTGCACTCCCTCTATACTGACTCTCTGGATTTGCAGGAATCCTCAGTACTGATCCTCTGGCAGTGCAGCACTCCCTCTGCACTGACTCTCTGACAGTGCAGCAATCCCTCAGTACTGACCCTCTGGCAGTGCAGCACTCCCTCTGCACTGACTCTCTGACAGTGCAGCACTCCCTCAGTACTGACCCTCTGGCAATGCAGCACTCCCTCTGCACTGACTCTCTGACAGTGCAGCACACCCTCAGTTCTAACCCTATGTCAGTGCAGCACTCCCTCAGTATTGACCAACTGAATGTGCAGTACTCCCTCAGTACTGACCCTTTGGCAGTGCAGCACTCCCTCAGTACTGACCCTCTGGTAGTGTAACACTCCCTCAATACTGACACTCCGACATTGCAGCACTCCCTTTGTACTGACCCATCTGACAGTGTGGCACTCCCTCAGTACCGACACTGAGAGTGCAGCATTCCCTCAGTACTGACCCTCGAACAATGCAGCACTCCCTCAGTACTGATCCCTTGACATTGCAGCACTCACTCAGACGGTAACCCTCTGACAGTGTGACACTCACTCAGTGCTGACCCTCTGACAGTGTGACACTCCCTCAGCACTGATCCTCTGACATTGCAGCACTCACTCAGAAGTTAACCCTCTGACAGTGTGACACTCCCTCAGTGCTGACCCTCTGACAGTGTGACGCTCCCTCAATAATGACCTTCTGTCCTTGCAGCAATCCCTCAGTACTGACCCCTCTGATAGTGCACACTCTCTCTTTTCTGACCCTCTCACAGTTCAACTCTCTCAGTCATTACCCTCTGACATTTCAGCGCTTCCTGCATCACCCTCTGACAATGCGCCACTCCCTCCATACTGACTTTCGGACTTTGCAGGAATCCCTCAGTACTGACCCTCTGACAGTGCAGCACTCCCTCAGTACTGACCCTCTGACAGTGTAGCACTCACGCAGCACTGACACTTGGGCAGTGCAGAACTCAGTCAGTACTGATCCTCGGACAGTGTGGCACTCCCTCAGTACTGACCCTTTGGCAGTGTAACACTCACTCTGCACTGACTGTTGGCAGTGTAGCACTCCCTCACGCTAACCCTCTGACAGTGTGGCACTCCCTCAGTACTGGCACTCTGACAGTGCAGAACTCCCTCAGCACTGACACTCTGACAGTGCAGCAATCCTTCAGTACTGGCCCTTTGGCAGTGCAGAACTCCCACGGTACTGACCATTTGGCAGTGGTGCTCTCCCTCAGTACTAACCCACTGACAGTGCAGCACTCCCTCAGTACTGACACTCTGACAGTGCAGCACACTCTCAGGACTGACCCTCTCACAGTTCAGCTCTCTCAGTAATTACCCTCTGACATTTCAGCGCTTCCTGCGTCCCGACCCTCTGACAATGCTGTTATCGCTCTATACTGACTCTCTGGATTTGCAGGAATCCCTCAGTAATGACATTCTGACAGTGCCGCACTCCCTCAGAACTGACCCTCTGACAGTGCAGCACTCCCTCAGTACGGACTCTCTGACAGTGCAGCACTTCCTCAGTACTGACCCTCTGTCTGTGTAGCACTCCCGCTGAACTGACACTCTGACAGTGCAGCACTCCCTCAGTACTGACCCTCTGACAGTGCAGCACTCCCTCAGTACTGACCCTTGACAGTGCAGCACACCCTCAGTACTGACTCTCTGACAGTGCCGAACTCCCTCAGTAGTGACCCTATGACAGTGCAGCACTCCCTCAGTACTGACACTCTGACTGAGTGGCACTCCATCAGAACTGATCGTCTGACAGTGTGGCACTACCTCAGTACTGACCCCTCTGACAGTGCTGCACCACTTCAATACTGACCCTCTGACAGTGTGGCACTCCCTCAGTACTGACACTCTGACAGTGCAGCACTCCCTCAGTACTGACCCTCTGACAGTGTGGCACTACCTCAGTACTGACCCCTCTGAATGTGCCGCACTCCCTCAGTACTGACACTCTGACAGTGCAGCACTCCCTCAGTACTGACAGTCTGACAGTGTAGCACTCCCTCAGTCCTGACCCTCTGGCAGTGTGGCACTCCCTCAGTACTGACCCTCTGACATTGCAGCATCCCCGCAGTCATGACTGCTTTGACAGTGTGGCAATCACTCTGCACTGACCCTCTGACAGTGCAGCACGACCTCAGTACTCACCCTTTGGGAGTGTAGCACTCCCTCAGCACGGATTCTTTTGCTGTGTAGACCTCCCTCAGCTCTGAGACTCTTGACAGTGTGGCACTACCTCGGTAATGATCCTATGACAGTGTGTTACTCCCTCAGTACTGACCCCTCTGACAGAGCCGCAGTCCCTCAGTACTGACACTCTGACAGTGCAGAACGCCCTCAGTATTGTCACACTGAGAGTGTGGCTCTCCCTCAGTACTGACCCTCTGACTGTGCAGCCCTCCCTCAGTACTGACCATCTGACAATGTGGCACTCCCTCTGGAAGGACACCATTACAGTGCAGCGCTCCCATAGAAAGGACCCTCTCAGAATGTGGCACTCCCTCAGTACTGACCCCTCCGACAGTCCAGCACTCCCTCAGTACTGACCCTGTGACAATGCAGGACTCCCTCTGTACTGACCCTCTGACATTGCAGCACTCTCTCAGATGTGACCCTCCGACCGTGCAGCACTCCCTCACTATTGACCCTCTGACAGTGTGACAATCCTGCAGTTCTGATCATCTGACATTGCTTCACTCCCTCAGAACTTACTATCTGGCAGTGTAGCACTCCCTCAGCACTCACTCTCTGACAGTGTGAGTCTCCCTCATGACTGATCGTCCTACAGTGTGACACTCCGTCAATACTGACACTCCGACATTGCAGGACTCCCTCAGTCCTGACCCTCTCGCAGTGTGGCACTCCCTCAGTACTGACCCTCTGACATTGCAGCACTCACTCAGAAGTTAACCGTCTGACAGTGTGACACTCCCTCAGTGCTGACCCTCTGACGTTGCAGCACCCCCTCAGTGCTGACCCTCTGACAGTGCAGCACTCTCTCAGTATTAACCCACTGACAGTGCAGCACTCCCGCAATGCTGACCCTCTGACAGTGGAGCACTCCCTCACTATTGACCCTTTGTTATTGCAGCACTCCCCCAATGCTGACCATCTGACAGTGCAGCACTCCCTCACTATTGACCCTCTGACAGTGCAGCACTCGCTCAGTACTGACCCTTTGGCAGTGTATCAGTCCCTCAGCACTGAGCCTCTGACAGTGTAACACTACCTTTGTACTGACCCTCTGACAGTGTGGCACTACCTCAATGCTGACCCTCTGAAATTTCAGCACTCCTTCAGTGCTGACCCTCTGACAGTGCAGCACTCCCTCACGATTGACCCTCTGACAGTGTGGTACTCCCCCAGTACTGTCACTCTGACAGTGCAGCATTCCCTCAGGACTGACCCTCTGACTGTGCAGCAATCCCTCGTTATGAACCGCTGACAGTGCAGTACTCCCTCTATACTGACCCTTTGGCAGTGTATCACTCCCTCAGCACTGACCCACTGACAGTGTGAAACTCCCTCAGTGCTGACCCTTTGATAGTGTGACACTCCCTAAGTACTGACCCTCTGACATTGCAGCACTCCCTCAGCACTGACCCCTCTGACAGTGTGACACTCTCTCAGTACTGAACCGCTGACAGTGCAGCACTCTCTCTGTACTGACCCTTTTGCAGTGTCGCACTCACTCAGCACTGTTTGGAAGTGTAGCACTCCCTCAGGACTGACACTGAGAGTGCAGCATTCCCTCTGATAGTGCACACTCTCTCTTTTCTGACCATCTCAGAGTTCAGCTCTCTCAGTCATTACCCTCTGACATTTCCGCGCTTCCTGCATCACCCTCTGACAATGCGGCACTCCCTCTATACTGACTTTCGGCCTTTGCAGGAATCCCTCAGTACTGACCCTCTGTCAGTGCAGCACTCCCTCAGTACTGACCCTCTGACAGTGTAGCACTCACTGAGCACTGACACTTGGGCAGTGCAGAACTCAGTCAGTACTGATCCTCGGACAGTGTGGCACTCCCTCAGTACTGACCCTTTGGCAGTGTAACATTCACTCAGCACTGACTGTTGGCAGTGTAGCACTCCCTCACGCTAACCCTCTGACAGTGTGGCACTCCCTCAGTACTGACACTTGGGCAGTGCAGAACTCAGTCAGTACTGATCCTCGGACAGTGTGGCACTCCCTCAGTACTGACCATTTGCAGTGTGACATTCACTCAGCACTGATTGTTTGGCAGTGTAGCACTCCCTCACGCTAACCCTCTAACTGTGTGGCACTCCCTCAGTACTGACACTCTGACAGTGCAGCACTCCCTCAGTACTGACACTCTGACAGTGCAGCAATCCTTCAGTACTGACCCTTTGGCAGTGCAGAACTCCCGCGGTACTTACCATTTGGCAGTGGTGCACTCCCTCAGTACTAACCCACTGACAGTCCAGCACTCCCTCAGTACTGACGGTCTGACAGTGCAGCACACTCTCAGGACTGACCCTCTCACAGTTCAGTTCCCTCAGTAATTACCCTTTGACAATTCAGCGCTTCCTCCGTCCTGACCCTCTGACAATGCTGATCTCCCTATATACTGATTCTCTGGATTTGCAGGAATCTCTCAGTACTGACACTCTGACAGTGCCGCACTCCCTCAGTACTGACCCTCTGACAGTGCAGCACTCCCTCAGTACTGACTCTCTGACAGTGCCGCACTTCCTCAGTACGGACTCTCTGACAGTGCAGCAATCCCTCAGTACTGACCGTCCAACAGTGCAGCACTCCCTCAGTACTGACTCTCTGACAGTGCCGCACTCCCTCAGTAGTGACCCTCTGACAGTGCAGCACTCCCTCAGTACTGACACTCTGACTGAGAGGCACTCCATCAGAACTGATCGTCTGACAGTGTAGCATTACCTCAGTATTGACCCCTCTGACAGTGCAGCACCCCTTCAAGACTGACCCTCTGACAGTGTGGCACTCCCTCAGTACTGACCCTCTGACTGTGCAGCCCTCCCTCAGTACTGACCATCTGACAATGTGGCACTCCCTCTGTATGGACACTATGACAGTGCAGCGCTCCCATAGAAAGGACCCTCTAAGAATGTGGCACTCCCTCAGTACTGACCCCTCCGACAGTCCAGCACTCCCTCAGTACTGATCTTGTGACAGTGCAGGACTCCATCTGTACTGACCCTCTGACATTGCAGCACTCTCTCAGTACTACCCTTCGACCGTGCAGCACTCCCTCAGTACTGACACTCTCACAGTACAACAATCCCTCATTACCGACCTTCTGACAGTGTGGCACTCCCCCAGTACTGTCACTCTGACAGTGCTGCATTCCCTCAGGACTGACCCTCTGACTATGCAGCACTCCCTCAGTACTCACCCTCTGACATTGCAGCATTCCCTCAATAATGAACCCTCTGACAGTGTGGCACTCCCTCAATATTGTCCCTCTGACAGTGTGTCACTCCCTCAGAACTGACCCTCTGACAGTGCAGCACTCCCTCAGTACTGACCCTTTGCGAGTGTAGCACTCCCTCAGCACGGACTCTTTGGCAGGGTAGACCTCACTCAGCTCTGACATTTTGACAGTGTGGCACTACCTCGGTAATGATCCTCTGACGGTGTGGCACACCCTCAGTACTGACCCCTCTGACAGTGCAGCACTCCCTCAGTACTGACCCTCTGACTGTACAGCACTCCCACAGTACTGACCCTCTGACATTGCAGCACTCCCTCAGTACTGACCATTTGGGAGTGTAGCACTCCCTCAGCACGGACTCTTTGGCAGGGTAGACCTCACTCAGCTCTGAGATTCTGACAGTGCAGTACTCCCTCACTACTGACCCTCTGACAGTGCAGCACTCTCTCAGGACTGACCCTCTCACAGTTCAGCTCTCTCAGTAATTACCCTCTGACATTTCAGTGCTTCTTCCGTCCCGTTCCTCTGACAATGCTGCACTCCCTCTGTACTGACTCTCTGGCTTTGCAGGAATCCCTCAGTACTGACACTCTGACTGTGCAGCACTGCCACAGTACTGAACCTCTGGCAGAGCAGCACTCCCTCAGGACTGACCCTCTTTATTTCTTGGGAAATTTGGAGACATAGGGTTTGCTGATTCTGAGGAATCATGAGAGACACACGAAGCAAGCCCCATCTGAAACTCTGCAATAGACTATTCAGAGGTCCACAGTCACAGAGGTGCACAGCATGGAACCAGTCCCTCCTGTCCAACTCGTCCATACCAACCAGATATTCTCATCTCATTTTATTCCATTTGCTAGCACTTGGCTGATATCCCTCTAAACTCTTCCTATTCACATACTCATCCTGATACCTTTTAAATGTCGCAATTATCCCAGCCCCCATCACTTCCTCTGGCAGCTACCTGCATGCCCTTGAATAAGTGCTCAAACATTCATACTGTCGATACAAACTCTCATAAACACCAACCTACAAAAGGCTATCATTGTCATTTTCAACCGACCCTTAGCTTCTTCATTACGCTGATTTGAACAGAGGTAAAGAAACAGAGTTAGTCACCATCCACCGTGACTCTGTAATGAAGCTTTTCTTCAAATGTGGCTTGTATGCAATTCCCACACCCTCTAATAGTTGCCTGGAAGGTGGGGGGTGGGGTGTCCTCTCCTGCTGCAGTCCTTGGGTGTCCCACAGTGATGTTAGGGAGGGAACTCCAGGAGTTTGACCTGAACCATGTAAAGAGCTCTCTTACTGGAGTGCCTTTTTAAAGTTGGGAAGTTATTATAGACCAGAAGGACCCGAGAGCTGCTGTCTTGTCAGGGAGAGAGGCTGGTGGGTCACACACCTCAGGTGAGGGGCGAGGTTGAGAAGCTGGGGCCTGAGGGTGTGCTGCAGTGTCAAAGGAGCAGTGCTGAGGGAGAGCTGCACTGTCAGAGGGTCAGGACTGAGAGAGCACTGCACTGTCAGAGGGTCAGTACTGAGGGTTTGCAGCACCGTCAGGGGCCAAGGGGCTGTTGCAGTGTCAGAGGGTCAGTTCTGAGGGAGTACTGAATGATCAGAGGACGCGCCGCATTGTCTTAAAGTCAGTATGAAGGTCAGCCACACTGTGGGAGGGTCAGTATTCGTGCAATACCTCACTGTCAGAGGGTCAGTACAGAGGGAGTGCTGCAGTGTCATAGGAACAGTACTGACGGAGAGTCGCACTGATAGAGGGCCAATACCAAGGCTAATACCAATACCAATACAGAGGGTCAGTACAGAGGGAGTGCTGCAGTGTCATAGGAACAGTACTGACGGAGAGTCGCACTGACAGAGGGCCAATACCAAGGCCAATACCAATACCAATACAGAGGGTCAGTCCTGAGGGAGTGCTGCACTGTCAGAGGGTCTTTACTGTGGGAGAGCTGCATTGTCAGAGGGTCTGTACTGAGGGAGTGCTGCACTGTCAGAGGGTCAGTACTGAGGGAGTGCTGCACTGTCAGAGGGTCAGTACTGAGGGAACGCTGCACTGTCAGAGGGTCAGTACTGATGGAGTGCCAGACTGTCAGAGGGTCAGTACGGAGGGTGTGCTGCACTGTTGAAATGTTAATACAAAGAGAGTGCTGCAGAGTCAGAGGGTCAGTATTGAGGGAATGCTGTGGCATTAGCGGCTCATTTCTGAGGGAGTGCTGCAGTATGAAAGGATCAGTGCTGAGGGAGTGCTGCACTGTCGGAGATCGCTGCACTATCAAGGGCGCAGGACCAAGGGAGTGCTGCACTGCCACATTGTCAGCATGGAGGGAGAGCTGCACCGTCAGAGGGTCAGTACTGTCTCTCTCTCTCTCTCTCTGTCCCCCTCTCTCTGTCCCCCTCTCTCTGTAGTCCTCTCTCTCCCCCTCGCTCTCCCCCACTCTGTACACCTCTCTCTGTCCCCCTCTCTCTGAGCCCCTCTCGCTGATCCCCTCTATCTCCCCCGCGCTCTGTCCCCCTCTCTCTGTCCCCCTCTCTTTGTCGCCCTCTCTCTTTCCCCCTCTCTCTCTGTCCCCATCTCTCTCTGACTCTCTCTCTCTGACCCGCTCTCTGTCCCCCTCTCTCTTTCGCCCTCTCTCTTCTCCCACTCTCTGTCCCCCCTCTCTGTCCCTCTCTCTCTGTCCCACTCTCTCTCTGCCCCCTCGCTCTTTGTTCCCCCCTCTCTCTGTGCCTCTCTCTCTGCCCCTCTCTCTGTTGCCTTCTCTCTGCCCACTCTCTGTCCCTCTCTCTCTGCCCCCTCTCTCTCTACCACTCTGTATCCCTCTCTCTGTCCCCCACCTTCTGTGCTATCTCCGTCTGACCCCACTTTATCTCCCGCCTCTTTGACCCCGTCTACCTCCCCCATTTCCGTCCCCCTCTCTCTGACCCTCTGTATTTCCCTCACTCTCTGTGTCCCTCTCTCTGTCGCCCTCTCTCTGTCGCCCTCTCTCTGTCTCCCCCTCTCTCTGTCCCCATCTCTGTCCCCCCTCTCTGTTCCACTCTCTCTCTTCCCCCTCTCTCTCTGTCCCCCCTCTCTGTCTTCGCCCTCACTTTCCCCCTCTCTCTCTGTCCCCCTCTCTCTCTGTCCCCCCTCTCTGTCCCCCTCTCTATCAGACACCCTCTCTCTCTGTCCCCCTTCCCTCTCTCTGCCCCCTCTCTGTCCCCCGTTCTCTGACTCCCACTCTCTGGCGCACTCTCTTTCCCCCACTCTGTACCGCTCTCTCTGTCCCCCCCTCTGTCCCCCTCTCTCTCTGTCCCCCTCTCTCTCTGTGCATCTCTCTCTCTGTCCCCCCACTCTGTCCCCCTCTCTCTGTCCCCCTCTCTCTCTATCCCCCTCTCTCTCTGACCCACTCTTTTTCTGTCCACCTCTCTCTGTTACCCTCTCTCTGCCCCTTCTCTGTCACCTCTCTCTGTGACCCCGTCTCTCTGTCCCACTCTCTCTGTTCCCCTCTCTCTCTGACCCCCTCTCTCTCCTCCACTCTGTACCCCTCTCTCTGTCCCCCCCACACTGTCCCCCTCTCTCTCTGTCCCCCTCTCTCTCTGACACCCTCTCTATCTCTGACACCCTCTCTCTCTGTCCTCCTCTCTCTGTCCCCCTCCCTCTGTCTCCCTCTCTCTGTTACCCTCTTTCTGCCCCCTCTCTGTCCCCTCTCTCTCTGTCCCCGTCTCTCTGTCCCCCTGTCTCTGTCCTCCTCACTCTGTCCCCGTGCTGTCTCTGTCCCCATTTCTTACTGTCCCCCCTCTGTCCCTCCTCTCTCTGTCCTCTCCCTCTCAGTCCCTCCCGCCCCCCCTCTGTCCCCCACTCTCTCCATCCCCCCACTCACTGTCCCCCTCTCTTTGTCCCCCTCTCTCTGACCCCCTCTCTCTGACACCCTCTCTGTCAGCTCTCTCGGTGACCCGTCTCTCTGTCCAACTCTCTCTGTTCCCTCTCTCTCTCTCTCTGTCCTCCACTCTCTGTCCCCACTCCCTCTGACCCCGCCTCTCTGTCCCCGTCTCCCTCTCCCCCTCTTTATGACCCCCTCTATCTCCCCCACTCTCTGTGCCCCTCCCTCTGTCCCCACTCTCCTTGTCCCCCTCTCTCTGTCCCCCCTCTCTCTGTCCCCCACTCTCTGTC
Organism: Chiloscyllium punctatum; assembly: GCF_047496795.1. Lineage (NCBI taxonomy): Eukaryota > Metazoa > Chordata > Chondrichthyes > Orectolobiformes > Hemiscylliidae > Chiloscyllium > Chiloscyllium punctatum. Next base: position 86,419,481 of record NC_092754.1, read on the forward strand.
CCCCCCTCCCTCTGACCCCCTCTATCTCCCATTCTCTCTCAGTCCCCCTCTCTCTGACCCCCGCTCTCGGATCCCCTCTATCTTCCCCGCGCTCTGTCCGCCTCTCTCTGTCTCCCTCTCTCTGTCCCCCTCTCTTTGTCCCCCTCTCTCTGTCCCCCACTCTCTGTCCCCCCTCTCTGTCCCCCCCCCCTCTGTCCCCCTCTCCGTGAACCCCTCTCTCTCCCCTACTCTGTACCCCTCTCTCTGTCCCCCACTCTCTGTTCACCCTCTCTCTGACCCCTTCTATATCCCCCTGTCTCTGATCCCCTCTCTCTGACACTGTCGATCTACCCCCAATCTCTGTCCCGTCTCTCACTGTCCCCCTTTCTCTGTTCCACCCTCTCTGACCCCCTCTATCTCCCCGTCTCCGTCCCGCCACGCTCTCTGTGCCCCCTCTCTCTGTCCCCCCTCTCTCTGTTCCCCCTCTCTCTGTCAAACCTCTTTGTCCCCCCGACTGTTCCCCCTCTGTCTGTCCCCCCTCCGTCCCTGTCTCTGTCCTCTCCTCTCACTCGTTCCCTCACTCGCTGCTCCCCCCCTCTGTCCCCCCTCTCTCTGACCCACTATCTCTGTCCCCCCTTGCTCTGCCTCCCCATCTCCCCGGTCTCTGTCCCCCTCTCTCTGTCGCTCTCTCTCTGACACCCTCTATCTCCCTCACTCTCTGTGAACCACTCTCTGTCGTCCTCCTTCTGCCCCCTCTCCCTCCCAAGCGCCTCTCTCTTCCCCCTCTCTCTGTCCCGCTCTCACTGCCCCCATCTCTCTCTGCCCCACTCTCTCTGTCACCCTCTCTCTGTTGCGTTCTCTATGCCCCTCTCTCTCTCTGCCCCCCTCACTCTGTCCCCCTCTCTCTCTGACCCCCTCTATCTCCCCCCACTCTGTGCACCTCTCTCTGTCCCTCTCCCTCTGACCACCTCTATCTCACCCTCTCTCTTTCCCCCTCTCGCTGTCCCCCTCTCTCTCCCACCAGCTTCTCTCTATCCCCCCTCTTTTACCCCCTCTCTCTCTGTCCCCCTCGCTCTCTGTCCCGCTCTCTCTGTTTTCCTCTCTCCCACCCGCCTCTCTCTGATCCCCTCTCTCTTCCACCCGCCTCTCTCTCTGTCCCCCTCTCTCTGTCCCCCTCTCTCTGCCCCCCTCTCTCTGTCCCCTCTCTCTCCGCCGCTCTCTGCACACCTCTCTGTCGCTCTCTCTCTGCCCCCTCTCTCTCTGCCCCACTCTATCTCCCCCTCTTTCTGTCCCCCCTCTCTGACCCTCTCCATCTCCCCCACTCTCTGTCCACTCTCTCTCTGTCCCCCTCTCTTTGTCACCCCTCTCTCTACCCCCTCACTCAGTTCCCCTCTCTCTGTCGCCTCTCTCTCTGTCCCCCTCTCTCTCCGCCCCCTCTCTGTGTCCCACTCTCTCTCTGTCCCCCATCTCTCTGTCCCCTCTATCGGACCCCCCTCTATCTTCCCCACTCTCTGTGCTCCTCTCTGTGTCCTCCTCTCTCTGACCTCCTCTACCTCCCATTCTTTCTGTCCCCCTCTCTCTCTGATCTCCTCTATCTTCCCCATTCTCTGTGCCCCTCTCTCTGTCCCCCTCCTTCTGACCCACTTTATCTCTCCCTCTCTCTGTCCCCCTCTCTCTCCCACCTGCCTCTATCTATCCCTTCTCTTTCCCACACACCTCTTTCTCTGTCCCACTCTCTCTGTCCCCCCCTCTCTGTCCCCCTCTCTCTGTCCCATCTCTCACTCCCCCGCTCACTGCCCCCTCTCTGTCGCCATCTCTCTGCCCCCCCCTCACTGCCCCCCTTCTCTCTCTGTCCCCTTCTCTCTCTGACCCCCTCTGTCTTCCCCACTCTCAGTGCCCCTCTCTCTGTCCCTCTCCCTCTGACGCCCTCTATCTCCCCCTCTCTTTGCCCCCCTCTCTCTCTGTCCCCCTCTCTCTGACCCCCTCTCTCTCCCCCCCACTCTGTACCCCTCTCTCTTTCCCCCTCTCTCTCTGTCCCGATCTTTCTGTTCCCCCTCTCTTTGTCCCCCTCTCTCTCTTACCCGCCTCTCTCTGATACCCTCTCTCTCCCACCCGCCTCTCTCTCTGCACCCCTCTCTCTGTCCCCCTCTCTCTGTGCGCCCTCTCTCTGTCCCCCTCTCTCTGGCCCCCCTCACTCTGTCCCCTCTTTCTCTCCCCCGCTCTCTGAACAGCTCTCTGTCGCCCTCTTTTTTACCCCATCTCTGCACCCCTCTATCTCCCCCTCTTTCTGTCCCCCCTCTCTGACCCTCTTTATCTCCCCACTCTCTGTGCCCATCTCTCTTTGAACCCCTCTACCTCCCATTCTTTCTGTCCCCCTCTCTCTGACCCCCTCTATCTCCCCCATTCTCTCTGCCCCTCTCTCTATCCCCCTCTCTCTCTGTCCAGATCTCTCTGTTCCCCCTCTCTCTGGCCCCCTATCTCTCTTACCCGCCTCTCTTTGATACCCTCTCTCTCCCACCCGCCTCTCTCGCTGCCCCCCTCTCTCTGTCCCCCTCTCTCTGTGCGCCCTCTCTCTGTCACCCTCTCTCTGTCACCATCTCTCTTCCCCCCGCTCTCTCTGCCCCCACCTCTCTGTCCCCCCTTCTCTCTGACCCCCTCTATCTCCCCCTCTCTCTGCCCCCCTCTCTCTCTCTCCCCCTCTCTCTGTCCCCCTCTCTCTGCCCCATCTCTCTCTGCCCCTCTGTCTGTTGCCCTCTCACTGCCCCCCCTCTCTCTCTCTGCCCCCCTCTCTCTGTCACCCTCTCTCTGTCGCCTTCTCCATGCCCATCTCTCTCTCTGCCCCTATCTCTGTTCCCCCCCTCTCTCTGACCCCCTCTATCTACCCCCACTCTCTGTGCCTCTCTCTCTGTCCCTCTCCCTCTGATCCCCTCTATCTCACCGTCCCTCTGTCCCCCTCTCTCTCCAACCCGCTTCTCTCTATCCCCCCCTCTCTCTGTCCCCCTTGCTCTCTGTCCCACTCTCTCTGTTCCCCCTCTCTCTGTCTCCCTCTCTCTCCCATCCGCCTCTCCCCTCTCTCTGCCCCCCTCTCTGTTCCCCCTCTTTCTGACCCCCTATATCTCCTCCACTCTCTGTCCTCTCTCTCTCTGACCCCCTCTATCTCCTCCACTCTCTGTCTCCTCTCTGTCTGTCCCCCTCTCTCTGTCACCCCCTCTCTGCCGCCTCACTCTGCCCCTCTCTCTGTCCTCCTCTATCTCTGTCCCCCTCTCTCTCTGTCCCCCCTCTCTCTGTGCCCCTTTCTCTGTCCCCCTCTCTCTGACGCCCTCTATCTCCCCCAATATCTGTCCTTCTCTCTCTGTCCTCCTCTCTCTGACCCCCTCTACCTCCCATTCTTTCTGACCGCCTCTCTCTGACCCACTCTATCTCCCCACTCTCTGTCCCCCTCTCTCTGACACCCTCTATCTCCCCCACTCTCTCTGCCCCACTCTCCTTCGCCCTCTCTCTGCCCCCATTTCTCTGCCGCACTCTCTCTGTACCCCTCCATCTCTGTCCCCCTCTCTCTGACCCCCTCTATCTCCCCACTCTCTGTGCCCCTCTCTCTGTCCCCCTTTACCTCCCATTCTTTCTGTACCCCTCTCTCTGACCCCGTCTATCTGCCCCATTCTCTGTGCCCCTGACTTTGTCCCCTCCCTCTGACCCCCTCTACCTGTCTCTCCCCCACCTCTCTCTCTGTCCCACTATCTCTGTCCCCCCCTCTCTGTCCCCCCTCTCTGACCCCTCTCTCTCTCTCTCCCACTCTCTGCCCCCCTCACTGCCCCCCTTCTCTCTCTGTCCCCCTCTCTCTCTCTGACCCCCTCTATCTCCCCCATCTTTCTCCCCCTCTCTCTGTCCCCTCTCTTTCTTCCCCGCTCTCTGCCCCCCTCTCTGTCGCTCTCTCTCTGCCCCCTCTCTCTCTGGCCACTGTCCCCCCCTCTCTCTCTCCCCCACTCTCTCCATCCCCCCAATCTCTGCCCCCTTCTCTCTGACCACCTCTCTGATCCCCTCTCTGTCCCCCACTCTGTACCCCACTCTCTGATCCTCTTTCTGTCCGCCACGATGTACCCCTCTCTCTGTCCTCCACTCTCTGTTCCTCTCTCTCTGTCCCTCTCTATTTCACCCTCTCTCTGTCCTTCTCTCTCTGACCCCCTCTCGTCTGTCCCCCTTTGTTGCCCTCTCTCTGCCCCTGTCTCTCTGCCCTCCTCTCTCTCTGACCCCCTCTCTCCATGTCCCCCTCTCTCTGTCCACCTCTCTCTCTGACCCCCTCTATCTACCCCCACTCTCTGTGCTCCTCTCTCTGTCCCTCCCCCTCTGATCCCCTCTATCTCACCCTCTCTCTGTCCCCCTCTCGCTGTCCCCCTCTCTCTCCCACCCGCTTCTCTCTATCCCCCCTCTCTCTCTGTCCCCCTTGCTCTCTGTCCCGCTCTCTCTTTTCCCCCTCTCTCTGCCCCCCTCTCTGTTTCACCTCTCTCCGACCCCCTCTATCTCCTCCACTCTCTGTCTCCTCTCTGTCTGTCCCCCTCTCTCTGTCACCCCTCTCTCTATCCCCTCACTCTGCCCCCTCTCTCTGTCCCCCCTCTCTCTCTGTCCCCCCTCTCTCTCTGTCCCCTCTCTCTCTGTGCCCGTTTCTCTGTTCCCCACTCTCTGACAACCTCTATCTCCCCCACTATCTGTCCTCCTCTCTCTGTCCCCCTCTACCTCCCATTCTTTCTGTCCCCCTCTCTCTGACACCCTCTATCTCCCCACTCTCCGTACCCCTCTCTCTGATCCTCACTCTCTGTCCCCCTCTCTCTGTCCCCTCTATCTCCCCCACTCTCTGTCCCCCTCTCTCTGACACCCTCTATCTCCCCCACTCTCTCTGCCCCACTCTATTTTGCACTCTGTCTGACCCCCTCTCTCTCTGCCCCCCTCTCTCTATCACCCTCTCTCTCTGTCACCATCTCTCTGTCCCGCTCTCTGTCTCTGTCCCCCTCTCTCTCTGACACCCCCATCACCCGCACTCTCTGTCCCCCTTTCTCTGCCCCCTCTCTCTGACCCCCTCTCCCTCCCACCCGCCTCTCTCTGTACCTCCTCACTGTCCCCATCTCTCTCAGTCCCCTCTCTCTCTGACCCCTCTCTCTGCCCCCTCTCTGTTCCCCCTCTCTCCAACCCCCTCTATCTCCTCCACTCTCTGTCCTCTCTCTCTCTATCCCCCTCTCTCTGTCACCCCTCTCTCTGCCCCTCTCACTCTGCCACCTCTCTCTCTCTCTCTCCCCCACTCTCTGCCCCCCTCTCTCTCTGTTACCCTCTCTCTGTCGCCATCTCACTGCCCCCTTCTCTCTCTGTCCCACCCTCTCTCTGACCCCCTCTATCTCCCCCACTCTCTGTCCCCCTCTCTCTTCCACCCGCCTCTCTCTATCCCCCCTCTTTGTCCCCCTCTCTCTCTCTGTCCCGCTCTGTCTGTTTCCCCTTTCTCTGACGCCCTCTCTCTCCCACCCGACTCTCTCTCTCTGTCCCCCTCTCTCTGTTCCTCCGTCCCCCTCTCTTTGTCCCCCTTTCTCTGTCCCCGCTCTCTCTTCCCTGCTCTCTGCCGCTCTCTCTCTGCCCCCTCTCTCACTGGCCTCTGTCCCCCTCTCTCTCTCTCTCCCCCACTCTCTCCACCTCCCCACTCTCTGCCCCCTTCTCTCTGACCACCTCTCTGATCACCTCTCTGTCCCCCACTCTGTACCCCACTCTCTGATCCCCTCTCTGTCCCCCACGCTGTACCCCTCTCTCTGTCCCCTACTCTCTGTCCCCTTCTGTCTGTCCGTCTCTATATCCCCCTCTCTCTGTCCCCCTCTCTCTGACCCCTTCTCGCTCTGTCCCCCTCTGTCGCCGTCTCTCTGTCCCCCTCTCTCTCTGCCCTCCTTTCTCTCTATCCCCCTCTCTCCATGACCCCCTCTCTCTGTCCCCCACTCTCTGTCCCCCTCTCTCTGTCCGTCTCTATATCCCCCTCTCTCTGTCCCCCTCTCTCTGTCCCCATCTCTCTCTGCTCCCCTCTCTCTGTCCCCCTCTCTTTCTGCCCCCCTCTCTCTCTCACTCCCCCTCTCTCTGTCCCCCCCTCTGTCGCCCTCTCTTGACTCCCTCTCTCTCTGCCCCTCTCTCTCTGACTCCCCCTCTCTCTTTCCCCTCTCTCTCTGTCCCCTCTCTCTCTGTCCCCCTCACTCTGTCCCCCTCTCTCTGCCCCCTCTCTCTCTCTCGCCCTCTCTCTGACCCCCCCTCTCTCTGCCCCCTCTCTCTCTGTCCCCATCTCTCTGTCCTCCTCTCTCTGTCACCCCCTCTCTGCCCCCCTCTCTTTCTGCCCCCACTCTCTCTCTGTCCCTCTCTCTCTGCCCCCCTCTCTCTCTCTGTCCCTCTCTCTCTGTCCACCTCTCTCTGTTCCCCCTCTCTCTCTGTCCCCCTCTCTCTCTGTCGCCCTCTCTCTCCCCCACCTCTTTGTCCCCCTCTCTATGTCCCATCTCTCTCTGTCCCCCTCTCTCTCTGTCCCCCCTCTCTCTAACCCCCTCTATCTCCCCCTCTCTCTGTCACCCTCTCTCTGTCGCCATCTCTCTGCCCCCTCTCTCTGTCCCCCTCTCTCTCTGACTCCCTCTCTCTCTCCCCTCTCTCTTTGTCCCCTCTCTCTCTGACCCTTCACTCATTATGTCCTCCCCTATTTCTCTCTCTCCCTCGCTCCCTCCCTGATGCTTCGCTCTCTCTCCATCTTCTCTCACTCTCGATCCCCCGACCTTGGTCTTTCTCTCCCCACTGCCATCCGTTTCTCTCTGACTGAATATCTCTCCCTCCTGTGCCGCACTTCCTCTCTCTCTGACACACTCTGTCTCCCTGGTCCTTCCCTCTCCCTCTGACCCAGAGACAGGGGGTTGGTGGTGAGGCTGCGTGTGGGTGGGGGGGTGGGGGTGGAGGTGAAATGATCGAGAGATGTGGGAAGTAGTAGGTGGGGAAAATGGGGTAGAGACGGAATTGCGGGAGGGAGACAGAGACGGCAGGGGAGAGAGAGAGAGTGAGGGTGAGGGGGAGAGAGAAGAATGGAGGCAGGTGGACAAGCTCATGTTGGGGGTGTGAGAGAGAGAGGTGAAGAGTGAGGCAGAAAGAATAGTGGAGGCAGGTGGAGAAACCGGGGTTGGGGGGGATGTATGAGAGGGTACGAGATAGAGTGAAAGGGAGAGGTGGTGAGAAAGAGGGAGTGTGCAGAAAGAGATAGAGAGGGAGAGAATTGAGGAGGAAAAGTGGGGGAGAGGTAATGGGGAGGCCAGGTTGGAGTGGGTGGGACAGAGGGAGTTAAACCCAGCTCCTGAGCTCAGTGGTCGGTCCCCTTCCCTTCCCTGAGGACCAGGACTTGGGGCTGAGTCTGTCTCTCTCCAGCTCAGTTTCTCCAACACAAAGACACACAACAACTTCGGTCACTCTGGTGCTCGGCATGCTTTAATCAACATTTTTATTGGTTACAAATGGAAGTGATGGATACAGTCATTGGAATGGTGCCTTTTCTCACTGGCCCCTGAGTTGTGAGAAACATTGAAATGTTTCCCTGTAACCCCCCTGGGGGATAAGGATGGACAAACCAGCACTACCCTAAGTCTGTTACCATAGCGACAGGCGACTCCATCGCTGAAACACTGAACTGAAATGAGAAAATCCCGGATGGTGTGATTAATGAGGGAATTTGATTGATGGATGGATTTGGGTGAAGGGATATTTCAGCACATTCTTCAGCTGCTGCCTGAACTTAGCCTGGGTCACGGCATAAATCACGGTGTTTGTGCAGCAACTGAGGAGCTGCAGCATGAAGCCCAATTCCTGCACCACGGGATGGAGATACACAGACCGATACCACATCCACCACATCCGTCTCCATATAGAATACAGCATTAACATTGACCATAACAGGATAAAATTGGCCGAGATCCCCAACAGTAAAATGGTGGATTTTTCTCGGTTTCTCATTTCAGTGTCAGACTGAGCGTCCCCATTGGTGTGAGCGCGGAGTCTCCTGCGGGCTCTGCTGGTCACTAAAATGTGTCTGACGGTGAGAACATTGAGCAGCAGAATTAGGAAAAATGGGACACACGGGGTTAGACTGTAGTGGAGGAGCTCGATTGTGATGCAGACAATGGATAATCGAAAAGCGCGTGTTACATCACAAAACCAGGGATTGTTCCCCAGCCGATAGCGAGCCGTGAGCATAAAATACCAGGGAATGTTTTTTAAACAGCTCAGCACAGTCACTGCTCCCAGAACCACAGCCGCCGTTTTCTCACTGCAATATTTACTTTTCAGCTTCTGGCAACAAATGGCCACAAACCGATCAAAGGTGAAAGTGACGGTGAACCAGACAGAGCAGTCAGTGGCTGCATAAAGCAGGACGGCGTGGATATTACACACGGGGACAGAGTCCTTCAGGAAAAAAAACTGTTCCCCATAAACGATGGGAATGTGTCTCAGGATCAGGTCGAGGATAATGACCAGGAGATCCGCCGCTGCCATGGCCCCCAGGTAACGTCTGACACATGGAGACAATCCACAATCTTTATAAAGCAGGACGTAGATGGTCACGACGTTAGCTGTGAGGAAGGAAAACAAACCCATTATCCATCAGCCTGGAGGCAAAGGGACCCGTTTGATTGGGGAACCAGTGAGATTTTCAAATGTGTCCCTGTATTCAGGGATTTATTAAAATAATTGGAGATGGAATAACAAATGGGAAGGTTGGATTTACTGACAAAAATGTAACATAAACCACAAGAAACCCTCCCTCCCCAAACACACAGAGACACATTCATAAAGACAGATGGTTTCTAGAACATTCCCACACACTCGATCACTCGAGAACAGACACAGGTCACTGCTTCCCAGTTCCTAATGCGGAAGGTGGAAATGTTGCTGTCCTGAAGGATTCTCTCCCAGTTTCCTGAAGACAAACGGAGTTTGGGAATTTCAGTATTTTGGTCTAAATTCTGGTCGATCCTGTGTCGGGAAGTAATGTAAATGCAGGGAAAACGTATTCACCCCTTTAACTGCCTGAGGGGCCTTCGGAACAGTGTCTCCTTCTCCCTGGAACGGGATCTCTTCCCTCGGGATCTTATCGTTTGTTCAATTCACTGACGTCCGGCCGTTCACAAACAATGTCAGGGACAGAACGTGCCAGGGAATGTCAGTTATAGAATGCCAGGGACAGAACGTTCCGGGGAATGTCAGTTATAGAATGTCAGGGACAGAATGTTCCGGGGAATGTCAGTTATAGAATGTCAGGGACAGAATGTTCCGGGGAATGTCAGTTATAAAATGTCAGGGACAGAACGTTCCGGGGAATGTCAGTTATAGAATGTCAGGGACAGAACGTTCCAGGGAATGTCATTTATAGAATGTCAGGGACAGAACGTTCTGGGGAATGTCAGTTATAGAATGTCAGGGACAGAACGTTCCGGGGAATGTCAGTTATAGAATGTCGGGGACAGAATGTTCCGGGGAACTCCTTGACCTGCCCATCACCTTCCCCCCCTACCCACCCCACCAACATGATATCCTGTGCCTGGACACACTGTAACATTAATGGGGTGAGTGACGGAGGATCCAATCACAGGAATGGGAACTAAAGGCATTGCCAGATCAGCTGAAAGGGTGAGATATACCACATTCTCAATCCACCTCACAGAACCTGCCCAGACACCAGAAACCCAGAGGAGATATCTGTTCACCGTGGAACACTGTACAGACCAGGCCAGTGTCCTTCTCAGTCCAACCCAGCAATCTGTCCAGATTCATCCATTACACTGGTCAATACAATCCAGCAATCTGTCCAGAGGGGAACAATGCACAGACCACAGCAGTGCATTGATCTGTAAACCCGGACGAGATATCTGTCCAGCACCGGAGATGTGTAGACCACTGCAGTGCATTAATATATAAACCCGGACTAGATATCTGTCCAGCACCGAGAGCTGTGCAGACCACAGCAGTGCATTGATCTATAAACCCGGACTAGATATCTGTCCAGCACGAGGAGCTGTGCAGACCACAGCAGTGCAGTATCTATAAACCTCAACCAGAATGACTGACCAGCACAGCGAACTGTGCAGTGATCACCCGTGAATTAATTTGCAAACCTGGAGCAGTTACCCTCTAAGTGAGAAGGACTGTGTACCCCACCCTACTGCATTGATCTGTAAACCAGGAGCTGTTACCCTCCCAGCATGTAGGACTGTGTACCCCACCCCAGTGCATTGCTCTTTAACACTGCGTTAGATCACTGCCCAGTGTGGGGAAACTTGCAGCCCGCGCTGGAAGTGACAGGATGTGCAGCTCCATATCTGCATTGTGCCCTGACAAGGGTGTGCTGCGGGTGTGAACATCACTGCCAGAGAGAGATGGCGGGGGAATCAGTTTAAATATCACCACATGGGACGGGTTTGGGAAGTAGACAGAGAGGGGGAGACTGAGAGACAGTGTCATGGAAGGATGTGTTCCCAGGTTTCAGAACGCTGAAATATAGACACTTCGATAACATCCTGTAACATGAGCCTGTCTTCCCAGGAAAGATGGGGAAAAGGGATATTGGTGTGAGGTCAGATGATGGAGAGTTTTGGATGAGCATTTGTTCTACAGCTTTGTAATGGAGTCCTTCATGGCTGGAGGTACACACAATCACCCAGATGCCCTTGGATATTCTGTGATCCCTGACACTGGTGCCCAATGGGCACATGATTAATCTTTCTCAGGTTGTAGCGGCCCTGCACAGTTTACCCTGAGCATGGCAGATAAGGGACAATTACACCACGGTTTGTCAACCGGGGCACTGAGGTCCTGGTGGATGGGCTAGTACAGAGCGGGACCATTCTCTTCCCAGAGGAGGCCAAACCGCCAGACCCATCGCGCATGGTCTGAGTTCACCACACAGCTCAGTGCAGTATCTGGGGTCTGAAGAAATATCCAGCAATACAGGACAAGCATCAATAACCTTCCCCACGCTGTCAGGATAAGGGTCACCGTATTCTCTCTGCTCCCTCACAATCACTGTACATCTGTTATAGCACCGACCCCTGAACAAGGCTCATGGTTCACCACTCTCACTGTCGCATGCTGCACCTTCTCTCTCTATCTCTGTCTCCGTCTCTCTCTCTCTCTCTCTCCCTCTCTCTTCCCCCCTCCCTCCACTTCACCCCCACACTAATAACACTGCATGGATGCAACACTGTGGACTGACTCCCTCTGGACACCTCACCATGACCCCCTCCCCACTTACACTAACACTAACAGAAGGAGAGAGAGTGCAATAGGCCATTCCTTCTCAGGCAGATTACATTTTCTCCCTCTCTAAGTTGAATCACACAGTAATGTCATCCTCTCCCAAACTGGAACATGTGAGGTCTCCTTGTACATTATCCAAACTATGTCTCCATCACATTCCCTGTTCCATGTAGGTGCATCATTGCTGCTGTCATACACAGAGCAATACCCTTCGCAGAAAATGGTCTTGGTCAACTTGAAGATATATTTATATGTCCCTGCTTCATTAAAAAATAAAAATGTTTAATTTATTCAGAATACCTGTGTTAAACTGAATGCAATTTTTAAAGAAATATAGAAATTGCTGGAAAAGTCGGCAAGTCTCTCAGTACCCAGATGCTGGATAGTTGTACCATCCTCCACCACTTCATCTGGCAGCTCATTCCATACGCACACCACCCTCTGTGTGAAATGTTGCCCTTTAGGCCTCCTCAAAACCTTTCCCCTCTCACTTTCCACCAATGCCCTCTAGTTTTGGATGCCCCTAATCTGGGGAAAAAACCCTGACTGCTCACCCTATCCATGACCATTCTGATTTTATAAACCTTTACTGCTGCGAAATGTAACTCCAATCAACACGGATGGATGTACTTTCACTCATTCTGGACCTAAATTCTGAAATGCAATATTGATACCGCTTCCTTCTCCATCAAGTCACAATTTTAAATCCATTTTAATCAGTTTGTTCAGATGTATCCTGAGACACTTCTGTGGGCTTTACACCTGGACCTTTGTGCCCGGAGGTAGGGACGAGCATCACTCAGCAATACCCATAAAGCTGTAACATTATTCTCCTGTGTGTTTGTTCATCAGACTGTCCTTACATGCTGGGACATACCTCTGCAACAGGCAGGACTTGAATCCAGGCGTTCTAGTCCAGAACTAGGAACACTACCACACAAGTACGGGAATTGGATTCAAATCCAGAGCTCTGGCTCAGAGACAGGGACAATACCCACTACACTACCATATCCAGATTTTGGGTCATATTTTAGTGCCCACGTTTAGCTCAGTGTGGATTTATTATAATCAGGTTACCATTACTGAACCACACAAAACACTTTGTATTGTTCAGCAAACGCAAGATATTTGTCTCAACTGTAGGATATTGAGTGTACCTGCTGTGCCATCAAAATTAACTATAAAAATCTTTAATTGCTATGATCTGTAGTCTACAATATTAGGGAAAGAAATCCTGCAGACACACTCTGTACAATGAAGGGTCTCAAATAGACATTTATTACTGAACACCAGAGACAAAGGAAGAGCTTAATTTCTTAGCCCAAAACACCTATCACACTTACCCAAAGGGAAATATTGATTATATAATTGCAATACTCAAACAGTTTGCCATTCATCTTTCCATTATAGTTTGAGTAACATTTTTCTGGATCATAAACGTGTTGTTTTAGCAGATTAAAGAAACTAGCATGACTTGTTCCTAAAACTGACCATGACCCAGTCTGAGACCAATATCATCGGCCATGTCACCAACCTGGTTACATTTAACATTTGTCGTGAGTAGTGAAGGAGTGGGACTAGAAAAGGAAACAGTGACCCAAAAAGTCGGGGAACTATAGACGGGTGAGCCTGATGTCAGTGGTGGGTAAGTTGTTGGAGGGGATTCTGAGGGACACGATTTACATACATTTGGGAAGGCAAGGGCTGATTGGGGTAGACAACGTGTCTTTCTGTATGAGAAATCATGTCTCATTAATTTGGTTGAGTTTTTTGAAGAGATCACAAAGAAGATTGATGAAGGCAGTTTGGTGGACATTGTCTATATGGACTACAGCAAGGTGTTCATTTAAAGAACAAAGACCAAAGAAAATTTGCAGCCCAGGAACAGGCCCTTCGCCCTCCAAGCCTGAGCCGATCCAAATGTACTGTCTAAATCTGTCGGTCAATTCCTAAGCATCTGTCTTCCTCTGCTCCCCACCTACTCATGCATCTGTCCAGACGCATCTTAAATGAATCTACCGTGCCTGCCTCCACCACCTCTGCGAGCAACGTGTTCCAAATGCCCACCACCCTCTGTGTGAAGTACTTACCGCGTGTATCCCCCTTAAACTTTCCACCTCTCACTTTGAAAGCACGACCTCTCGTTATTGAATCCTTCAACCTGGGAAAAAGCTGGTCTCTATCCACCCTAGCTATATCCTTCATGATTTTGAAAACGTTAATCAGGTCCCCCCCACCAATCTCCTTTTATCTAGTGAAAATAAACCTAACCTACTCAGCCTGCCTTCATAGCTAGTATTTCATTCTGATTGATAGACAGATTAGTAAGTTTCAGTCACATAAGATACAGAGGAAGCTAGTCACAAATGGCGTGAAGGAAGAGGGATATTTTTCAGCCTGGAGGCTTGTGAGCAGCAGTGTGCTGCAAGAATCAGTACTAAGTTCACTGCATATCATCATTTATGTAAAGGATTTAGATGTGAATATTGGGGCAACAGTTAGTAAGTATACAGATGACATCAGAAAGGTGGTGTAGTAGATTATCTCAGAGTACAACAAGACCGCATTTAGATAGGACAAAGAGGCAAGGAGTGACAGATGAAGTTTAATTTAGATAAATATGAATCGTTGCATTTTGGGAAGGCAAATCAGGGCAGACATTATATACTTCATGGTCAGGTCCTAGGGCATGTTGTGAAACAAAGGGGCAAAGGGCTGCAGGTTCATTGTTCCTTGAACGTGGAGTCGCAGGTAGACAGTGTAGTGCAGAACTCATTTGGCACATTTGCCTTAATCAGTCAGAGCATTGAGTATAGGAGTTGTGGTGGTATGTTGCATCTGTAGAGTATGTTGGTGAGGCCGCTTTAAGAATACTGTGTACAACTCGCTTTTCTGCAGAAATGACTTACACGGATGTTCCAGGACTGGAGGTTTGAGCTATAGGGAGAGGCTGCTTAGGTTGAGGTGTCTCCCCCTGGAGTGTCAGAGGCTGAAGGGTGACATTATAGAGGTTTACAAAACCATCAGGGGCATGGATATTCTGAACAGCCACGTTCTGCTCCCAAGGATAGGGGAGTGCAGTACAAGAGGGCAGAGGTCGAAGGTGAGAGGGTGAATGATTTAGAAGGGACCTGAAGATAAATGTTTCACACAGAGAGTGGTGTGTACAGGAAGTGCTGTCAGAGGAAGTGCTGAAGGCGGTTTCAATCACACATTTAAAAAGTATCTGAAAGAAGAGGGATATTGGCCAAATGCTGGCAAATGGGACCAGATCGGATTTGATAGCTGATCGGAGTGAACAGATTGGACTAACGGGTCTGCTTTCGTTCTGCATGACTCTCCGATTCTAGAAGAGGGATGATGAAATTCTGTAAAGTCCTTTCAAGTCGTACTTCTCTTCTCTGGAAGTTTATCGTGCCTCTATGTTCACATTGATTGAAAGCTGCATTAGTTAAATATTTGACAAAGAAGTGAGTAATGGATAATGGGATACAGACAGGAAAGTGGGGCTGAGACCCCAACCTGATCAGCCAGTATCTTACTGCCTGGTGGAGAAAGCTCAAAGTATCTAATGACCCACTCCTGTTCCTCACTCCCATGTTCCTGTGTTCCATTCAGCCCCTCAAACCTGCTAGACAGGAACAGTTGGAGGCCACTTGCTCCTATAACCTGGTGCACAGAAACAGAGGAGACCATTCAGTCCCTCAAGACTGTCACACCCGCTTTGAGGTGATTTGGGAAATGTAATTGGAAAATCCAGGCTGGGTATGAAAGAGGCCCCTCATCTCTCTTTAGAAAGCTTCCCCTACCTGCAGCTTGAGCTCCATTTGTTGGTCATGTTGTAGACCCAGATTCACTGAGCAAACAGCCCACATACCTCACCCAGAGATGGCTCACAAAATCATCTAATCTCCCTGACTGCAATATGCAATACCAGAACATTCATAAAAATAACACCCACTAACTTTCCACTAACAGAAGGGGAGAACATCAGAAACAGGGGCATGTCTTTCTCTCCCCAAACCTGCCTTGCCCTTCACTAAGATCATGGCTGATCTGCTTCTGGCCTCAAATCCTCTTTCATACCCAATTCTTCATAGCCCTCACCTCTCTGACACGTCAATATCCATCTACCTCCTCTTCAAATACTTTCAGTCATCCAGCTCGCCGAACACTCTTGAGAAGTGAAATCCTGACATTCAATACCACCTGTTTGAAGATAGCACGTGCTTCTCCGATATCATGGTTTATTGATGTGAACAAAAGAGGTTGAGGCAAGGTTCCCGGTAAAAATGACCGACCCTGATATCAAGACAATGGTTGACTTCTGTTGACATCACGGAGCTGAACCGAATGGGAATCAGAGTAAACTCTGCAGTGTTTGGAGTCAAACATGGCACAAAGGAAGATGTTCATCATCTCAGTCCTGGGTCACCTCTGTGGGAGATCCTCAGTGTAGCTTCCTCTTCACAAACATCATTAGCTGCTTCATGAATGTCTCCCTACCCTCACCCGCCCCACCATAAGATCAGAAGTGGGGATGGTCACTGAAGATTCAACAATGTTCAGAACGTTTTGTCCCCCGTCAGCTCCTGAACTGGTCTGTGTCCATGTGCAGCAAGATCCAGGCTCCATTCAGGCTTGTGCTATTAAAGTATCAGTAACAATCATGTAACAGCACTGCCTGACACTGCACATTGCCACAGTAAAAAAAGAGTTCATTCATCACATAACGCTGGTTTCACGGGAATATGAGGAAGCCATTCAGCCCATTGACATTATTGGAGAAGAACAGGGATAGCCCATTCAGTGCCTCCAGCTTATTACTCAGGAAGAGAAGGAGTCTAGTGTGATGGACCACACCAGAGCCCCTCGAAAATATTTGAAGGCAACATCCTAGAGCTTTATGTTTTCTTATTTTAAAGGAAATGTAGTGTCTGTTCCAGATGCAATGTGACTGGTCAGACTCCTCGGTGTGAAGCAAAATACCATCTATTTCACCATGAAAGAAGAAATAACACCACAGAAAGAGGAATTTAGAATAACGTAATTCTATTGGACAGCATAACAGAATAAGAGATCTAGGAACTATTACTAATGAACTGTTCCAATATAGGGAAATCCCATAAACACAGCCCTTGGCAAAAAGAAATATTCAGACACAGAATGTCACAAACATTTCTCCAATCCAGGAATTAAAAACAGCATCAAGAGAAAATTCAGAGAGAGTAGCAGCCAGGAGGCATTCACTGAAGCTTCCAACTCTGTGGAGACTCCAATAGTTTCTGATGTTACTGAGAAACCAAAATCCAGAGATCCTAACCTGTGAGAGCTGGCCACACCCATTCAGGCTGCGTTAAAATAAACCCAAGGCCTCCCTAGCTGTTACTCAAGTGGTCTTAACTAACCAGCTTGGTAACGATCGTTCAATCTCTCTTAAAAGAAACCAGGGCAAAATAACCTCTTAAAGCTGCAGCACCATCACACTTGTCACTACATCGACCTGTCAAACAGAAACCAGGGATAACCCAGTCAGGCCTTTGGCCCTGCCCAATTGGACAAGGAAGAAGCCAGTCAGTCCCTTGAGTCACTTATACAGGAACAGCAGGAGGCCATTCCCACCTCAATGCACTTACACGGGGGCAGAATGAGGGAATTGATGCTGATTCCTGATGAATGGCTTATGCCCAATACGTCGATTCTCCTGCTTCAAGGATGCTGTCTCACCCGCTGTGCTTTTCCAGCAATCGACTCTCTACTCTTATCTCCAGCATCGGCAGTCTTAAGTGTTTCCTGAATGATGCTCTAACATGATGAACAAGTGGGGCAGAGGCTGCACAAACAGACTGTTCCACGTTGTTCCTCGTGGCTCCGTTGCTCATGATACACATGTGGGACTTTAACATGGTTTTCTAGTGGTGAGCAGGGAAGCCATATGTCTTGTGCGAAGTCTCAAGAAAGCATCTTTCTCTCTGAGAAGACAGACTGGTGTTCTCTATGTAGAGTGGAAGCTAATGGGAATGGCTACCTGTTTTAGATGGAAGGGATTGTGAGCAACCTGATATTCAGCACAGGGTTCACACGCCGACTGCACAGTAACATGGGGAGAGTTAATTTAGGCATATAAACTATCAGGAAGGTCACGTTAGACTAATGTATCGATGCTCTAAGTTCAAATAATGCTGATCATGTTCATGTTGACCTTGTCTAGTGCATGTCCTGTGCAGTGTATCCTGTGTGCCTTACTCTGTCTAAGTCTATTTCCACCCTATGATCTGTCTGGCCATGCTTACTATGATTTTCCTCCACTGCTCATAAATAAAGTGTTTCCCTGTACTGAGGTACACGTGACAATAAATCAAATCAATCAATCCTGGGTAAAGTATGGAACTTCTCTCCCTGTCATTGTCTCTTTTGGAAATAAGTG
Source organism: Chiloscyllium punctatum (assembly GCF_047496795.1). NCBI lineage: Eukaryota > Metazoa > Chordata > Chondrichthyes > Orectolobiformes > Hemiscylliidae > Chiloscyllium > Chiloscyllium punctatum. The sequence continues at coordinate 86,437,182 of NC_092754.1, forward strand.
ATCGCTGCCACTCCTCGTGTTTCAGCATTATAATTTCTTCGTCTCTCACATCTCTACAGATAAAACACTCAGCTTATTCTCTCTATCCCCATGTTACCATCACCCGTGTCTGTGGTAAGGAGATCATTCCTTACCAAGGAGATCAAATCTGTAGAGACTGCCCCAAATGCTCTCTCAGCAAGGCTCGATAACCGCCGGAAGATGGCTTTACTTATGTACTCGGATCATCTTTCAATGAAGCACAGCATACCATTGACTTCACCCATTACTTACAAAGGGTTTGATTCAGACCGGTCAGTATAAAATTGTGAGTGGGAGATCATGCTTGCCAAATTTCTTAGAGTCTTTTGGTGAAGTGACCAAGAAGGTTAATGAGGGCAGAGCGGTAAAAGTAGTCTCTATGGATTTCAGTAAGGCCTTTGATAAGTTTCCACACGGCAGGCTGCTCAGGAAGGTTCAATCACGCAGAATACTGGGGGAACTGGCCAATTGGATTCACAGTTGGGTTGATGGTAGGAAGCCTGTTAGACTGGAGGTTGGGTCCATAGCTTTTTGTTAACTATGATTTGGATGAGAATATACGAGGCATGATTAATAAGTTTGCAGATGACACTAAGATAAATGGCAGCATGATCAGTGAGGACGTTTATCAGAAATTGCAGCAGGATCTTAATCAGGTGGGGAAGTGGGCTGAGAAATGGCAAATGGAATTTAATATGGAAGTGTGAGGTCTTGCAGTTTGGAATCTCAAATCAATGTAGGAGTTTCACAGTGAAGGGGCGGGCCTTTAGGGGTGTAGGGGGCAGCGAGACCTTAGAATTAAGGTGCACGGTTCCCTGAGAGTGGAGTCACAGGTGGGCAGGGCAGTGAAGAAGGCTTTTGACACACTGGCCTTCGTCAGGCAGAATATTGAGTATAGAAGTTGGGAATTTATGTTGCAGTTACACACGACTTTGGTAAGGCCGCACTTGGAGGATTGTGTTCAGTTTTGTCAACTTATTATAGGGAGGATATAATGTAATTAGAAAGAGTGCAGAAGAAATTTACAAGGACATTGCCAGGACCCAATGGTCCGAGTTATAGGGAGAGGTTGGACAAGCTTTGACCTTTTCTTTAGAGTGTAGGAGACTGAGGGAGTCCTAATAGAGCGGTATAAGATCATGAGGGATATGGATAGGGTGAATGCTCTCAGTCTTTTCCAAAGTTTAGTGAATCAACGACGAGAGGGGATCAGTTTAAGGTTAAAGGGGAAGGAATAAAAGGGAACCTGAGGGACCACTTATTTACATAAATGGCTGGTACGTGGATGAGCTGCCAGAAGATGTGGCTGAGGGGGATGTATTAACAATGTTTCAAAAGCATTTGGATAAATATGTGGATAGGAAAGGATTAGAAGGATATGGGACAACTGCAGGGAAATGGGGTTAGTGTGAATGGACATTTACAAGGTGGAGTCGAACCTCTTTGCTAATTAAAACCAAACACCCAGAAAAGCTCGCCTCACCTCGTAATCTGTTAACATATGAGTGACACAGATCTCCTACATTCCACTATTTAAACAAAAATTATCAAGTTAGTTTCTTAACTTTAATAGTGAACACTAAACAAAAACTATTCGCAAATACAAGCCCCTCTTTTCTTACCTACTTACTATCTGACTCCAACTCTGTAAAAGATATGCTGTTCCAACAACCCACATATTAAACGTTACAATCTCAAGACCACACAGTCTCTATCTCCCCCGCTGTGTTCACTCTTTCAGCTGCTGATCTCACTGGGTCATGTTTTTTTTTATTGCAAGTAGGTTTACATGAACATGTGTCTTTGATAGAGAGTGTTTGAGATGGTCAGTTAGCACTCCTGCTCTGCAGCAGTTACTCTGCTGTTGGATGGCAGTGACTCTCCCTCTATTTTCAAAATGCTGGTTTTATTTACTTCCCATGATCCAATAATTCTCATAATTTGATTGATTTCCAGGGGTACGAACAATGATATTCAAATTCCATTGGCTTCGGATATTCTGAGTATTATTTAAAGTCTTTGATTGCATTTGAATTGCTGTCAAAACAGCAACCAAAACTCAGGCTTCCATTTCCCAGCTAATTGTTACATTTGGAACAGTCTGACCTTTAGCTGGCATCTGTGGCTGTACTTTCGATTCAGCAAAACCCGTCCTATGTTAAAGTGAACAGACATTGATGAGCTTCCAGGCAGTAACATACTCCGGGCTATCTGTTATTCTGTATACTAACCTCCTTGAACCCCTCGATTAGATTCCAGGCCGTAACTCACTCTGTGCTATCTGTTATTCTGTATATAACCCACGCTGAACACCTCGATTCGATTCCAGGCTGTAACTCACTCCGGGGTATCTGTTATTCTGCAGATAAACCACCCTGAACCCCTCAATTAGATTCCAGGCTGTAAATCACTCCGGGGTGTCTGCTGTTCTGTATATAAACCACCCTGAACCCCACGATTAGATTCCAGGCTGTAACTCACTTCGGGCTATCTGTTATTCTGTATATAATCCACCCTGAACACCTCTATTCGATTCCAGGCTGTAACTCACTGCTTGCTATCTGTTATTCTGTATATAACCCACCCTGAACCCCTCGATTCGATTCGAGGCTGTAACTCACTCCGGGCTATCAGTTATTCTATATATAAACCACCATGAACCCCGCGATTAGATTCCAGGCAGTAATTTCCTGTCAGGGTTGAAAGGGAAGGCTGGTAGTTATTGGGAATTCTGGCTGACTAAAGAAATTGAGGGTTTGGTTCAGAAAAAGAAGGAAATATCTGTCAGGTATAGACAGGATAGATCGAGTGAATCCTTAGAAGAGTATAAAGGAAGTTGGAGTATACTTAAGAGGGAAATCAGGAAAACCAAACGCGGACATGAGATTGCTTTGGCAAATAGAATTAAGGAGAATCCAAAGTGCTTTTACAAATATATTAAGGACAAAGGGTAATTAGGGAGAGAGTAGGGCCCCTCAAAGATCAGTAAGGCGGCCTTTGTGTGGAGCCACAGAAAATGGGGGAGATTTTAAATGAATATTTTGCATCAGTATTTACTGTGGAAAAGTATATGGAAGATATAAAATGTAGGGAAATAGATGGTGACACCTTGCAAAATGTCGATATTACAGAGGAGGAAGTGCTGGATGTCGTGAAATGGTTAAAGGTGGATAAATCCCCAGGAGCTGATCAGGTGGACCCGAGAACTCTGTGGGAAGTTAGCGAAGTGATTGCTGGGCCTCTTTCTGAGATATTTGTATCATCGATAGTCACAGGTGAGATGCTGGAAGACTAGAATTTGGCAAACTTGGTGCCACTGTTTAAGAAGGGCGGTAAAGACAAGCCAGGGAACTATAGACCGGTGAGCCTGACCTCGGCGGTTGGCAAGTTTTTGGAGGGAATCCTGAGGGACAGGATGCACATGAAGTTGGAAAGGCAAGGACTGATTCGGTATAGCCAACATGGCTTTGTGCGTGGGAAATCATGTCTCACAAACTTGATTGAGTGTTTTGAAGAAGTAACAAAGAAGATTGATGATGTCAGTGCAGCAGATGTGATCCATATGAATTTCAGGAAGGCGTTCGACAAGGTTCCCCATGGGACACTGATTAGCAAGGTTAGATCTCATGGAATACAGGGAGAAGTAGCCATTTCGATACAGAACTGACTCAAAGGTAGAAGACAGAGGGTGGTGGTGGAGGATCGTTTTTTAGACTGGAGGCCTGTGACCAGTGGAGTGCCACAAGGATCAGTTTTGGGCCCTCTACTTTTTGTCATATATATAAATGATTTGGATGCAAGCATAAGAGGTACAGTTAGTAAGTTTGGTGATGACACCAAAATTGCAGGTGTAGTGGACAGCGAAGAGGGTTTCCACAGATTACAACAGGATCTGGACCAGATGGGCCAATGGGCTGAGAAGTGACAGATTGAGTTTAATTCAGATAAATGTGAGGTACTGCATTTTGGGAAAGCAAATCTTAGTAGGACTTCTACATTTAATGGTCAGGTCCTAGGGTGTGTTGCTGCACAAAGAGACCTTGAAGCGCAGGTTCATAGTTCCTTGAGAGTGGAGTCGTGGGTAGATAGGATCGTGAAGAAGGCGTTTGGTATGCTTTCCTTTATTGGTCAGAGTATCGAGTACAGGAGTTGGGAGGTCATGTTGTGGCTATACAGGACATTGGTTAGGTCACTCTTGGAATATTGCATGCAATTCTGGTCTCCCTACTATCGGAAAGATGTTGTGAAACTTGAAAGGGTTCAGAAAAGATTTACAAGAATGTTGCCAGGGTTGGAGGATTTGAGCTACAGGGAGAGGCTGAACAGTCTGGGACTGTTTTCCCGGGAGTGTCGGACGCTGAGGGGTGACCTTATCGAGGTTTACCCTGGGATAAGGGAGTCCAGAACTAGAGGGCATAGGTTTAGTTTGAGAGGGGAATGATATGATAGAGACCTAAGGGACAACTTTTTCACGCAGAACGTGGGATGTGTATAGCGTGAGCTGCCAGAGGAAGTGGTGGAGGCTGGTACAATTGCAACTTTTAAGAGGAATTTGGAAGATTATGTGAATAGGAAGGGTTTGGAGGGATATGGGCTGGGTGCTGGCAGGTGGAACTAGATTGGGTTAGGATATCTGGTCGGCATTGACAGGTTGGACCGAAGGGTCTGTTTCCATGCTGTACATCTCGATGATTCTGTAACTCTATAACTCACTCCGGGCTCCCTATTATTCTGCATATAAACCACACTGAAACCCTCGATTAGATTCCAGTCTGTAACACACTCTGGGGTATCTGTTATTGTACACAAAATCATCCCGAATCCCCTTGATAAAATTCCAATCTGTAACTGACTTCCAATTTTAAGGGACTCTGTACATTAGCCACCTCAATCCTTTGATTAGATTCCAGTCTGTATCACACTTCTGGGTATCTGTTAGTTTATATATTAACCATCCAATCCAAACCCTGTTAAAATTGCCCATGGTATTCAGGGATGTGTAGGTGAGGTGCATTAATCAGGTGTATATGTGGAGAAAGGGGTCTGGATGGGTTATTCTTCTGTGGGTCAGTGTGGTCTTGTTGGGCTGAAGGGCTTGTTTCCCCACGGTCAGGATTATATGAATCACCCGGAACCCTCTCGATTAGATTCCAACATGTAACTCACTTCCATGTACATGTGACTGGCATGTTTCAAAAACACCCCAAAACCTTCAATACTATTCCATTTCGAGAAACACGAGGCGCTGCATTTTGGGAAAGCAAATTGGAGCAGGATTTATACAATTAATGATCAGGTCCGAGGGAGAGTTGCTGAACAAAGAGACTTTGAACTGCAGGTTCGTAGCTCCGTGAGAGTAGAGTGGCAGGTGGATAAGATAATGAAGGCAGCATTTGGTATGCTTTCCTTTATTGGTCAGTGTTTTGAGTATAGGCATTGAGAGGTCATGTTGTGGCTGGACTGGACATGGGTTAGGCCACTGTTGGAATATGGCGTGCAATTCTGGTCTCCTTCCTATTGGAAGGATGTTGTGAAACTTGGAAGGGTTCAGAAAAGATTCACAAGGAGGTTGCCAGGGTTAGAGGATTTGAGCTACAGGGAGAGGCTGAATAGGCTGGGGCTGTTTTCCCTGGAGCATCAGAGGCTGAGAGATGACCTTATTGAGTTTTATAAAATCATGACGGGCATGGATAGGATAACTAGACAAAGCCTTTTCCTTGGGGTGGGGAGTCCAGAACTAGAGGGCATAGGTTTAGTTTGAGAGGTAATATGAAAGAGACCTAAGGGGCAACTTGTTCACTCAGAGGGTGGTACATGAATGGAATGAACTGTCAGAGGAAATGGTGGAAGCTGGTACAATTGCATCATTTAAAATGCAGTTCGATGGGTATATGAATGGGAAGATTTGGAGGGAGATGGGCCAAGTGTTTGAAAAAGAGTCTAGAGTCTAGAGTAGGTTAGGATATCTGGTCGGCATAGATGTGTTGGACCAAAGGGTCTGTTTCCATGCTGTACATCTCTATGACTGTATGACTCCGCGATTTTGTGACTCACTACTTATTATCTGTTATTCTGTATGTAAACCACCTCAAACCTCTCGATTAGATTCCACTCTGTCTCTCACTCCTGGGTATCTCTTATGCTGTATGTAAACCCTAAACCCCTCTATTAGATTCCAGTCTGGAACTCACTCCTGGGGATCCGTTATTGGATCTATGAAGTGATTCTTGTTGGATGTTAGACCGAAGACAAGATAAACTAAATGGTCAAATGTTACATTGGGAGCAGGAACACAGAAAGCTACTGGTTCATTTCTGTCCTGTTACATATCTCAAAGTTTCAGATTGGGGCTGAATTTCTGTCACAATGGGGAAAGTCTCAAAAGCTGTTTACTGCCCTGCATGAATGCATCATCATAACATGAATTATCTTGCAAGATAGGAAATGGGTCAGCTCCTGGAAGGTGTCTGTATCCCTGTGTGTGTAATTCTATGTGTCTGTGATTCTGTGTGCATGTTCAATGTTTTATATATTTTCAAACTGTACTAATGTTGCCAGTCTCTCTTGCTTTTCCTTATTTATAAACTCAATGTCATCGTTTTGCTGATATGAAATGGTGGCTGTGGACAAATCTAAAATGTCTGCCTGACTGATTTGTGTCAAGAATACTTTCAGCAAGGGAGAGGGGGCAATGTGTCAAAAGCCATTTCCATTCATTGATGCCAGCAGAGATAGGAAATGGAGACAGCTCTTTGAAGGTGGTTAAAATGTAAATCCCAGAACCTGTTTACAGTGAATGTGGAGAGACAATGTGACATTCCAGTAAGGTCTGCCTTACTTTCCAAGCTCCAAATATATGAGAATAACATAATATACAAAATCTGATAGAGCTCAGCCACTGAATTGTAGATTTGCAGCGTTGGATCAGAATTTTGCCTGGCCAGGCCTCATCCCAAATTGAAGGGATTCTCAAATCCCACACTGACCTTCTGTGGGTTCAAATTGTGTGTTGTCTACAAAAAAAGAAAATAATGCACCTGCAATTGAACAAAGCTCTTTCTGGAACTTTGTGCATCTGTTGGTTGAAGTATCTTTCAACAGGATTGAAGATAAATGAGACAGTGAGAGAAAGGTAGCACTGTAAACAGAATGGCAGTGCAGTATAAAAGGTATATTAATAATTTCAGTGAAAGGGGAAAACAGAGGAGGATAGTCCTCAAACAAGGAAAGTTGGGAGTCAGTAAAGTTGTGTAGTTTGTGACTGCATTATGTTTATGTGAGTCAAGATTTGAAACCACTTGGCCAATAGTACACTTTGTGACTCACTCGCAGTTACAAGTTATTTCACATAACAAGGTTAACATATCCCTCGATTAGATTCCAGGCTGTAACTCACTCCGGGCTATCTGTTATCCTGTATCGAAAACTCCCTGGACCCCTCGATAAGATTCCAGGCTGTAACTAACTCCAGGGTATCTATTATTCTGTACATAAACCATCTTAAATCCCCCGATTAGTTTCCAATCTGCAACACACTCCAGGCTATCTGTTATTCTGTAAATAAACCACCCTGAACCCCTCGATTAGGTTCCAACCTGTAACACATTCCAAGCTATCTGTTATTCTGTATATAAACCACCCTGAACCCTGCAATTAGATTCCAGGCTTTAACTTAATGCGGGCTATCAGTTATTCCTATATAAACCACCCTGAACCCCTTGATTAGATTCCAGATTGTAACTCACTCCGGGGTATCTGGTATTCTGGATATTAACCACCTGAACCCCCCGATTAGATTCCAGTCTTTAACTCACTCCGGGCTATCTGTTATTCTGTATATTAACCACCCTGAACCCATTGATTTGATTTCACTTCCTGACATGTTAAGCTCATATTCCCAACACAATCTAATCTCAATAATGATCAATGTATCACTGGTCCTCCTATCTGCTGGCACTACCATCATGTTAACTTACTAATGGTTACGTACATGATTACCTGTAGCAGTGAGACGCAGGTATACAGAGTGGTGCCGAACACATTTGGCATATTTGCCTTAATCAGTCAGAACATTGAATCTAGGAGTTGTGGTGGTATGGTGCATCTGTACAGGATGTTGGTGAGGCCACTTCAAGAATACTGTGTACAACTCGGTTTTCTGCAGAAATGTCTTAGAAGTATGTTCCAGGACTGGAGGCTTGAGCTATAGGGAGAGGCTGATTACGTTGAGGTGTTTCCCCCTGGAGTGTCAGACGTTGAGAGGCAGCATTATAGAGGTTTATAAAATCATCAGGGGCATGGATATTCTGTACAACCATGTTCTGCTCCCAAAGATAGTGGAGTCTTGAAAAAGAGGGCATAGGTTGAAGGGGAGAGGGCGAATGATTTAGAAGGGACTTGAAGGTAAATATTTCACACAGAGAGTGGTGTGTGTACAGAAAGTGCAGTCAGAGGAAGTGGTGAAGACGGGTACAATCACAGGAGGAATATTGGCCAAATGCTGGCAAATGGGACTGGATCAGATTTGAGATCTGATCGGAGTGAACAGATTGGACTCATGGGTCTGTTTCCATTCTGCATGACTCTCCGATTCTATAAGAGGGATGACGAATAATTCTGAAAGGACCTTTCAAGTCGGAATTCTCTTCAATGGAAGGTTATCGTGTCTCTATGGTCACATTGATTGAAAGCTGCGTTAGTTAAATATTTGACAAAGAAGTGCACAATGGGACGCAGACAGGAAAGTGGTGCTGAGACCACAACCTGATCAGCTACAATTTTCGTGCCTGGTGGAGAAGGCTCAAAGTATCTAATGACCCACTCCTGCTCCTCAGTCCCATGTTCTCGTGTTCCATTTAGCCCCTCAAACCTGCGAGACAGGAGCAGTTGGAGGTTACGTACTCCTATAACCTGTTGCACAGAAACACAGGAGACTATTCAGCCCCTCTGTACTGTCCCACACGGTTTGAAGTGAATTGGGAAATGTAATTGGAAAACCCATCTGGATGCAAAAGAGGCCCCTCATCTCTCTTCACACAGCTTCCCTTCTCTGCAACTTGTGCTTCATTTGTTGGTCATATTGTACACCCAGATTCAGTGTGAATACAGCCCCTATACCTCACTCAGGGATGGCTCACAAAATCCTCTGGTCTCCCTGTCTGCAACATTCAATAAGAGAACATTCATGAAAATAACACCCACTAACTTTCCAATAACAGAATGGGAGAACATCAGAAACACTGGCATGTTGTTCACCCCCAAAGCCTGCCTTGCCCTTCTTTAAAATGATGACTGATCTACTCTTCGTCTCAAATCCTCTTTCATACCCAATTCTTCATAGCCCTCAACTCTCTCACAGGTTAATGTCCATCTACCTCCTCTTCAAATACATTCAGTCATCTAGCTTCCCGAACACCCTTGAGGAGAGAAATCCTGATATTCAATACCACCTGTTTGAAGAAAACACAGCTCCTATATCATGGCCTATTGATGTGAACAAAAGATGTTGTCACAAGCGTTCAGATAAAAATGACTGGCCCCGATATCAAGGCAGTGGTTGCCTTCTGTTGACATCAAGGAGCTGAACAAAACTGGACTTAATAGGAATCAGAGTTTGGGGTCAAACATGGCTCAAAGGAAGACGGTCATCATCTCAGTCCTGGGATACCTCTGTGGGAGATCCTCAGGGTAGCTTCCTCTTTACAAACGTCTTCAGCTGCTTCATCAATGTCACCCCACCCCCACCCTCCTCACCATAAAATCAGAAGTAGGGATGGTCGCTGAAGATTCCACAATGTTCTGAACATTTTATCCCCCGTCAGCTCCTGAACTGGTCTTTGTCCGTGTGTAGCAGGATTCAGATTCCCTTGAGACTTGTGCTGTTAAAGTGTCCGTAACATTCATGTAACAGCACTGGCGGGAACTGCACATTGCCACAGTAAAACAAGAGTTCATTCGACACCTCACGCTGGTTTCACAGGAATATGAGGAAGTCATTCAGCCCATTGACACTATTGGAGAAGAACAGGGACAGCCTATTCTGTACCTCCAGCCTAGTATTCAGGAAGAGAAGGAGTCGAGTGTGATGGGCCACACCAGAGTCCCCCGAAAATATTTGAAGGCGGTAGCGTCGATTCTAATGTTTTCTTACTTTAAAGGAAATGTTAAGTGTCTGTTCCAGATGCAATGTGACTTGTCAAACTACTCGGTGTGAAGAAAAACACTATCTATTTAAACACGAAAGAGAAAATGAAACCAAAGAAAGAGGAATTTAGAATAACGTAATTTTATTGGACAAGTTAACAGAATAATAGATCTAGGAATATTACTAATGAACTGTTCCAATATAGGAAAATCCCATAAACACATCCCCTGGCAAAAAGAAATACTCAGACACAGTTTGTCGCAAATATTTCTCCAATCCAAGAATTAAAAACAGTATCAAGAGAAATTTCAGAGAGAGTAGCAGCCAGGAAACATCCACTGAAGCTTCCAACTCTGTGGAGACCCCAATAGTTTCTGATGTTACTGAGAAACCAAAACCCAGAGATCCTAATCTGTGAGAGCTGGCTACAAACATTCAGGCTGCATTAAAATAAACCGAAGGCCTCCCTAGCTATTATTCAAGTGATCTTAACTAGCCAGCTTGGTAACGATCGTTCAATCTCTCTCATAAAAGAAGCCCGGACAAAATAACCTCTTAAAGCTGCAGTATTGTCATACTAGTCAGTACAATGAGCTGTCAAACAGGAACCAGGGGTAACCTGTCAGGCCCTTGGTCCTGTCCAATTGGACGAGGAAGAACCCAGTCAGTCCCTTGAGTCACTTACACAGGAACAGCAGGACGCCATTCCCACCTCAATGCACTTACACGGGGGCAGAGTGAGGTAATTTTTGCTGATTCCTGATGACTGTCTTATGCCCGAAATGTCGATTCTCCTGGTCGTCGGATGCTGCCTGACCCGCTGTGCTTTTCCAGCAATTGATGCTCTACTCTGATCTCCAGCATCGGCAGTCTTAAGTGTCTCCTAAATGTTGCTCTAACATGATGACCAAGTGGAGCAGAGGCTGCACAGACAGACTGCTCCACGTTGTTCCTCCTGGCTCCGTTGCTTATGATACACACGTGGGACTTTAACGTGGTTTTCTAGTGTTGAGGAGGGAAGCCAATGTCTTGTGTGAAGTCTCAAGAAGGCACCTTCCATCTCCGAGAATCCAGCCTGGTGTTTTCTATGTAGGATTGAAGCTGTGGGAATGGCTTCCTGTTTCAGACGAAAGGTATTGTGGCTGCTGTTGGGGATTGTGAGCAACCTGATGTTCAGTACAGGGTTCACACGCCGACTGCACAATAACATGGGGAGAGTTAATTTAGGCAAATAAACTATTAGGTAAGCTACGTTAGACTGATGAATGGACTCTCTAATTTCAAATAATGCTAATCGTGTTCATGTTGATTGTGTCTAGTGCACGTCCTGTTCAGTGTTACCAGTGTGCATTACTCTGTCCAAGTCTATTTCCACCCATATGATCTGTCTGGCCATGCTTACTATGATCTTCCTCCACTGCTCATAAATAAAGTGTTTCCCTGTACTGAGGTACACGTGACAATAAATCAAACCAATCAATCCTGGGTAAAGTATGGAATTCCTCTCCCTGTCAATGTCTCTTTTGGAAATAAGTAATCGTTGCCACTCCTCGAGTTTCAGCGTCACCATTTCTTCGTCTCTCACAGCTCTACAGATTAAACACTCAGCTTATTCACGCTATCCCCATGTTACCATCACCCGTGTCTGTGGTAAGGAGATCATTCCTTACAAAGGAGATCAAATCTGTTGAGAGTGCCCCAAATGCTCTCTCAGCAAGGCTCGACAACAGCCGGAAGATGGCTTTACTTATGTACTCGAATCATCTTACAATGAAGGACAGCATACCATTGACTGCACCCATTACTTACACAGGGTTTGATTCGGAGCAGTCAGCATAGACTTGTGAGTGGGAGATCATGCTTCCCAAATTTCTTAGAATCCTTTGATGAAGTTACCAGGACGTTTGATGAGGGCAGAGTGATAGACGTGGTCTCTATGGATTTCAGTAAGGCCTTTGATTAGGATCCACACGGCAGGCTGCTCTGGAAGGTTCCATCACGTGGAATGCGGATGGGAGCTGGCCAATTGGATACACGGTTGGCTTTATGGTAGGAAGCAGAGGGTTGAGTGGAAGGATGTTTATCAGACCGGAGGCTTGGTCCATTGCTGTCTGTTATCTATGATTTGGTTGAGAATGTACAAGGCATGATTAGTAAGTTTGCAGATGACACTAAAGTAATTGGGAGCATGATCAGTGAGGATGTTTATCAAACATTGCAGCAGGAACTGAATCAGGTGGAAAATGAGCCGACAAATGGTAAATGGAATTTAATATAGAAGCGTGAGGTCTTGCATTTTGGAAACTCAAATCAACGTAGGAGTTTCATGGTGAATGGGAGGGTCTTAAGGGATGCAGTTGGCAGAGGGACCTTGGTGGTCAGGTGCACGGTTCTCTAAGAGTGGACTCACAGGTAGACAGGGCAGTGAAGAAGGCTTTTGGTACATTGGCCTTCATCAGGCAGGATATTGAGTGTCGAAGTTGGGACCTTATGTTGCAGTTACACAGGACTTTGGTAAGGCCGCACTTGGAGTATTGTATTCAGTTTTGTCACCTTGTTATAGGAAGGATGTTATTAAATTAGAAAGAATGCAGAAGAAATTTACAAAGACGTTGCCAGGACCCAATGGTCTGAGTTATAAGGAGAGGTTGGATAAGCTAGGACGTTTTCTTTAGCGTGTAAGAGACTGAGGGAGTCCTTATAGAGCTATATAAAATCACGAGGGGTACGGGTAGGGTTAATGCTCTCAGTCTTTTTCCAAGTGTAGAGAATCGAGGATTAGATGGGATCATTTTAAGGTTAAAGGGGAAGGAATGAAATGGAACCAGAGGGGCCACTCCTTTACACAAAGGGCTGATACGTGGATGAGCTGCCAGCAGATGTGGTTGAGGGGGGTACATAAACAACATTTCAAAAACATTTGGATAAATATGTGGATAGGAAAGGCCTGGAAGGATATGGGCCAACTGCAGGGAAATTGGGTTAGCGTGAATGGACATTTACAAGGTGGACTCGAACCCCTCTGTTAATTCAACCCAAACACCCAGAAAAGCTCGCCTCACCTTGGAATCTGTTAAAATATGAGCGACAGAGATCTCCTACATTCCACTATTTAAACAAAAATTAGCAAGTTAGTTTCTTAACTTGAAGAATGAACACTAAACAACAACTATTCGCAAATATAAGCCCCTCTTTTCTTAGCTACTTACTATCTGACTCCAACTCTGTAAAAATATGCTGTTCCAAAAACCCACATATGAAACATTAAAATCTCAAGACCATACAGTCTCTATCTTCCCCGCTGTGTTCACTCTTTCAGCTGCTGATCTCACTGGGTCATTTTTTTTATTGCAAGTAGGTTTACATGAACATGTGTCTTTGATAGAGAGTGTTTGAGATGGCCAGTTAGCACTCCTGCTCTACAGCAGTTGCTCGGCTGTTGGATGGCAGTAGCTCTCCCTCCAGTGTTCAAAATGCTGGATTTATATACTCGCCATGATATAATAATTCTCATAATTTGATTGCTGTCCAGGTGTCCAAACAAAAATATTGAAATTCTGTTGGTTTCTGGTATCCTGAGCGTTATTTAAACTCTTTGGTTGCATTTGATGGCTGTCAATACAGCAACCAAAACTCAGGTATCCATTTCTCAGCTAATGGTGACATGTGGAACAGTGTGACCTTTAGGTGGCATCTGTGACTTTAATTTCCATTCAACAAAACCCGATCTGTCTTAAAGTGCCCATACATGCTTTTGGCTTCATAACATCTTCCTGCTTCAGAAAATAAAATGAACCAGCAGAATGAAAAGATGGCTACATTTCTTTTCCTCTAATTCTTCATCCTAATTATATGAAATAATAAAGTATTAATCTCAGTTATATCATTCATATTAATTCTGCACACCAATACAACACTGGAATAAGTCTAATCTTATCTACACTGCTTTCCTTTAAATCCGCGAAAACCCATCTGCTATCACATTGTAGGAGCCACAGCCTGTACATTTTGTGAGTTTAAAGTCGGTAAGGTAAGACTCCAATTGTGGGCGGCACGGTGGCACAGTGGTTAGCACTGCTGCCTCACAGCGCCAGAGACCCGGTTTCAATTCCCGCCTCAGGCGACTGACTGTGTGGAGTTTGCACGTTCTCCCCGTGTCTGCGTGGGTTTTCTCCGGGTGCTCCGGTTTCCTCCCACAGTCCAAAGATGTGCAGGTCAAGTGAATTGGCCATGCTAAATTGCCCGTAGTGTTAGGTAAGGGGTAGATGTAGATGTAGGGGTATGGGTGGGTTACGCTTCGGCGGGGCGGTGTGGACTTGTTGGGCCGAAGGGCCTGTTTCCGTACTGTAAGTAATCTAATCTAATTAAATAGTCTCATATTCTGGTCTTTAAATATTTTAAAAAATGCGAGAGATTTATCGTTGTCCACAACCATCTCCGACAATTTGTTTGTCATATAAACATTAAAATATTGTCAGGCCAGTGTGAAACTTCATCATTCTTTTTCAATAATGGAGATTTTGTATTTTTTTCTGGTGGATATTGAGTTTTTTCAACAAGTAGCCAATTAGCCATTCAATTCCATCATCCTCTTTCTGTGTCAATACATCTCTGACCCCTATATCCCGAGCATCAAACACAATTTTCAAACGTTTCAAAATATTTGCTGTAGCTAAAACTGATGTGGTGATTAATCCTGCTTTAACATTCTCAAATGCCTCCTGGCATTGTTCTGTCCACCACAATTCAGTTTCCTTCTTTAATAAATCCATCAGTGGTGCCAATACGCTGCTGAAGTTTGCAACAAACTTCCGATAGAATCCACTCAGTTCCAAAACTCGAAGCACCTCTATCTTCGAGGATGGTCGTGGAAATTCCTCAAAGCCCTTCATCTTTGTGTTCCATGGGGTCAACCTTCCATGTCCAATGTAATGTCCCAAGAACGTCACCTCTGCCTTCGTGAAATCAGTTTTTTTTAAGGTTATTACCAAGTTTGCTTCTTGTAATCCTTCAACATGCTCTGTCAACTGTAAAATGTGAGCTTTCAATCACTCGCTAAAGATCACTACATCATACAGATAAACTGCACAATTTGTTGATATGGCCACAACTCTGTTTCTGAGTCTTAAATGTGTCTGGAGCATTATTCATCCATATGAAATACTCGATAAAGTTTTTTGTCATCTCTGGTATCTTTCCTGGGTAATTTAACTGACTCCACATTTTTTTTACTTGAAAGGAGCCACTAAACCTGGCTTTGAAGGGATTTCCTACCACTTGTAGCAATACTAATATGTCATCCCCACGGGAAATATTCAAAGTTTCAGTGTTTTTATCTGCCACCTGCTTCACTCTATGCTGTGCTCTTCAGATACTGTTTAGCAAACTCACCTACTCCGTCTACTCTCTCCTTCACCTCATACACATAATCCAGGTGTGAGATTTCCGACTTTGGTCCTGTCAATTTATATTTAATTAATTTCAAAGGAGCTCTCACTTCAGGTACGAATATTATCTCAAAGGAACTAAAGTGAGTAGATTTATTTGCGAGATCTCTAATGGCAAAAAATTTAATGGGGCACCTTTATCCCAGTCATTTGGCCAACCCTGACAGTACACTTTTAACATAGTCTTCAGCATCTGATGCTAACTTTCCAAGGCTCTCTGAGGTTTAGGATGGGACGCATTTGATTTGAAGTGCTGTCTGCCAAAGCCATCCATGACTTCCTTAAACAGCTGAGGGGTAAAATGAGACCCTTGGCCTGACTGAATCTCTCTGGGCAGCCCACAGCGAGTCAAGAAAGCGAACAACTCTTCCACCTCCCTTTTTGCCTTAACACTCCAATAATTGAATTGCCTCTGGAAATCTGGTAGACACATCCAATATGGTCAGCAAGTAATGGTTTCCACTTTTACTTTAGAAAGGGGAGCGACACAATTAATCATAACCCACGTGCAATGTTTCATCGAATGCAGGAATTGGCAAGAAAGGTGCTGGTTTTATTACTGCCTGTTACCTACCTACCATTTCGTATGTATGTCACATACAACAAAAGTTAACAGCGTCCTTGTGCATTCCAGGCCAGTGGAAATGCCTCTGTACCTTAGCCTGAGTCTTCTGTTCACCTAAGTGACCGCCTTCAGTTAGTTTATGAGCTACCCGTAACACTGTACATTACTGCTAACACAATCTGGTGCACTTCGGCCCATTTCACTTCTGCACTAACCTATCGGGGTCTCCATTTTAACTTTAGGATTCTATCTTTAAGTTAATAACGTTCAACAATATATTCTGATTCCTTTTCTGTGTGTGTGCATGTGTATGTGTGTGTGAATGTGCGTGTATATATATCTGTTGTAAGTCCATTAGCCTTTCTGGACTAAACCCCTCTGCCTGATCCTCTGCCTGTTCAGGTTTATCCTGCACCGTTACATCAAACAGGGGGTCAGTTCACTGAGCATCAACCCATTTGTCTTTTTCGTTCGTTTTTCCTTCCTGCTGTAACTTATGACAGTGGAATCTTGTTACTACACAGTCTGGAACGATTCCTGGGTAATTTTCTTTGAACTCACCAATTCCCTCGTCTTCCTTTGGCTTCTCCACCACAAGGGGTGCCTCTCCCACCTCGCCTCCTGCTAAATCGTTCCCAAGAACAAACTGTATTCCTGGAAGTGACACTCTGTTACTCACTGTCACTGTTACTTCCCCAATGTTGATTTGGCACTGCATCCTGATGTTACACATGGGAATGCTTAATTTCTGTCCCCATTCCACAAATTAACACGCTCTTGATTAACATGCCAGAAAGTGTGAAAAAATCTTTCATCTCTTACTATTAGAGGGTGAGAGAAAGTGAGGGCTGCAGATGCTGGAGATTAGAGTTGAAAAGTGTGGGGGGCTGGAAAAGCACAGCACGTCATCAGCATTAGAGGGGCAGGTGCGTTGCCGTTTCAGGCATAAATCCTTCATCAGGAAAGTGGGAGGTAAGGAAGGGGGAAGGAGGTTGAGAAATAAATGGGAGGGTGGGGGTGGAGCTGGGTGGAAGGGAGCTTGGAAGGCGATAGGTAGATGCAAGTAGGGTGTGATGGTGGTAGGTCGGAGAGGAGGGTGACAGGACACCTATCGGTGATAGGACAGTTGGAAACCTCAAACTTTAGAGCATCAACGTTGACTTCACCAAATTCCAAATCTCTCCTTCACCAACCTCTCCCAGATCCAAACGTTCAATCTAGCACTGCCCTCTTGGACTGTCCTAACTCGATATCTTTGTTTCCACCTATCGACTCCACCCTACCCTCCGATATATCACTATCACTCCCACTTCCATCTTCTTATTGCCTTCCCAGTGACCGTTCCACCAGATCAGCAACGACCATCGTATTTATCTTTCAGTCCCCTTGTCCCCCCACCATGTTCCTGACAATGGGTTTCTGCCTGATGTTCGATTGTTCTGCTGTTCGGATGCTGCGTGATCTGTTGTGCTTTTCCGACGCCTCACTTTTCAACTATTAGAGACTGAGCAGATCCCATCTCTCACAAAATTATAACTTCTTGTCCTTCTCCCCCGTTCTTTCTTAGTAACCTTTATCTACAGAGGTGAATTCTTTAGAGAGATGAGGCACTACCTCCATACCCAGCCCTTGCCGAGGCTGTGCAATTTCCTGCAGCTCCTCAGCTCCACTTGGGGTCTCCTTTACCAGTTTCACTAATGCCACTGGGCTTAGCCTCTTCTACCACATCTTTCCCCAAAGTGTCTTCCTTTAACGCCAAGCGCGGTGTGTCCCAGCTTACTGCAGTGAAAACAACTTTTTCCCTATGCCCTTCTTAAACCACCAACACTGTAATTTTATGTGTTCCACTCCCTTATAGTGAGAGCACCTGAGGCCTTTCACCACCTTTCAACCCCCTTGGGCTTCTTTCTTCACCTGTGGTAAACTATTGTGAGCTACTGTTCGCTTTGTAATGTGTGATTGTCCCTTCTCCCAATTTCTATCCCTCACAGGATGAAATTCCTGCCAGAAGGTAAATTTCATCACATGCCCCAATGCATATTTACCTGCCATTTCTGCCGTGCTTCTCACTTCTTGAACTTTCTATTCATTCACATTAATTCTTACTATCTCTGGAAGTATGTCTTGTAACATCTCCAGCGGATTAATCTCCCTTCAAGCCTCACAGGTCTTATCCATTTTTAAAGCCAGCACCCATCTATCAAAATGACTGTGGTTAATTCTTTCAAACTCAATATAAGTCTGACCTGGTTCCGTCTCTATTTTTCTGAAATTCTGTCTATATGCTTCTAGTACCAATTCATAACCTATCAAAATAGTCAATTTAACATCTTGATAATCTCTTGATCCCTCATCTGACATCGCTGCACATACGTCACCAGCTGTGCCCACCAGCTTAGTCTGAACTAGCATTACCCACAAGTTCACTGGACACGTCGTCTGCCTAGCCATTGTTTCAAATGAAACAAAAAAAGGTTTTGACAATTTTCTCAACAAAATATGGCAAGTTACTAACCTAGTTGTATACATCCCTACGTTCTCCCTTCATCTCCATCCTGTTAATTTAACTTTCTTGTCTAATTCCCAACTTCTGAATTTCAAGTCACCTCTCTCTTTCTTTTTCCTCTCTTTCTCTTTCGTCTCTCTCTGTTTCCGTCCCTTTATTTATCATCGAACTCCAGTTGCCACATTTGCAATTTAAGTTTTTTATAACGCTACTGCAGTTGCCTATTTCTCTGATATATCAAAGTGCTTAACCAACTCCATTACAGTTTCAGCTTTTCTTTTCTCCCTGGTTAAACCCAATTCCAACCTATTTGCTAATGTTAAAAATGTCCTCCTTCTGTCTTTCTAAACTTCCTTGGAAAATTTGGGAACCTCTTTAGTAATGTTAAAAGCCATTTCCGTCACTTTTCATTTAACCAATCACAAGTAACAAAATTAAGCGAATTTTCCCACTGGTTTTATTTGAAGATCAAACTCACTAATTGCAATGAGTTGGAATTTTCTGGGACCTGTTGTATCTCAAATCTGTTCAAGTTTGTCCAAGTGCCACACGGCAAGGCCCTAAACTGTTATGACATCAATGTCGAACCCCTCTGTTAATTAAAACCACACACCCAGAAAAGCTCACCTCACATCATAATCTGTCAAAACATGAGCGACAGTGAACTCCTAAATTCCACTAGTAAACAAAAAATAACAATTTATATGTAAGCAAGTTAGCTCACTGAGCTTGAAGGTATGTTTTCAGAAGTTTCATCACCATGACGAGGTGATGAAACTTCGCATTTTTCATATGTGCACAACACATTGTAAATGAACGACAGAGACATAGTTAATGAAAAATTATGCACATGATGTATAAAATTGATTAAACATTAAAACATGATTTGATCCTCTCAACGTTCCGTCCTTTCCTGGGATTCCCATGTCTAATCTCTCATTCTTAACAGGATGTGTGCTTACATGAACTGTACAAAAGACCACAGCACACAGGCATTGCCAAAACATTGGGGGATGTTCATCTACTTCTTTCGATAATGTGGTTGCCTCATTTTCCACATCCCCATATCTATATCCTGTCTCTTGTTCTCCCTTTGTATCTAGTTAAGAAATCCACCAATTATTCTTCGTGTCCCATATCCCAAAACTCCTTCTTTCAGTTTATATCTAACGCTCTCTTCAAGATGTAATGTGGTTATAATTAAGCAATGTAACTACAAAGACAGGCGGGCGTAGCTGGCCAGAGTTAAATGGAAGGGGAGCTGAGCAGGAAAGACCACGGTGCAGCAATGGGAGGAGGTTCTGGGGATAATTCGGAAGATAATACCAGAAATGCAACTCCAAGAAGATGAAACATACTCATGGGAGAAGCCATGAGTGATAAGGCATCAAACCAAAAGAGAAAACATACAATGTGGTGAAGATGATTGGGAATCCAGAGAATTCATTGGGTCTGAAACTACATAACGCTGGCATCACTGACACTACAGAGTTCTTAATCATGGTCAGGGAGAGAAACAGAGGAAACACATTGACTTTAAACACAGAAGATGGCATTTCTCAAGGAAAAAGATTCAGGTGAATTAAACATTTGAATTCAGTTCAGTTAAATGCTTTTGCGGAATGTGTCAGATTGGAAGCAAGACCCGGGGAGACAGACCCTCAGCAGAGTGAAAGTTTGAAAATGGAAGTATTTCCACATCAGAAACCAGGTTAGGTCACTAAGTGCAGGACTGATGGTTGAATGGGTCTCAGTGAGAATTGGGGAACAGACAGCAGAATTGCATTACGGATATTGCAGCTCGAAACTGCGTATTCATGTAGTGCTGTAGACCACAGCAGCAGGAGAAGCAGACATGCATTCAACCACAACCTGAAACTTTTTGCCAGGATAACACCTCAGTCCGTCTTTGCCATCAACACCATCTATGGCTCAGTCACGTGTGTGGGTGAACATGTCAGAGTCAGAATCACATGAACTTTAACCTGATACTAACTCATTAAAGCTACCGGACTTGACCAACAGATCCGATCGAAGAACTGCAGTCCTGTCACATTCAGTCATAAATGATGATGGACGATTAAACAAATGACAGGAGGAGAGGGCTCCACAAACATTCCCACCCTAAATAATGGAACAGACCTGCACATCAGTGGAAAAGAGAAGGATGTTTTATCTGCACCATCTTCTGCCAGAAGTGGTGAGTCGATGATACACCTCACCCTCATCATGATGCTCACAAAATCACAGATTCCTCCAAATACCCTTCACATCATTGCATTATCGAACTCACTGTGTGAGTTCTTATAGAAAGCCTTCTGATAATCTCAAATATGCCAATTCTACTGGATCCCCATTATCTCTGCTATAAAAATCAACTTCAAACAATTCCAAAGTTTGTAAAGTATGATTTCCCTTTCAGAAATGCATACTGAATCTCTCCAATGTTGCTGCTAATGTGTAAGTATCCAATATCACATCCTATATAATAGATTCCAACAGTTTCCCGACAAATGTCAAGTTAATTGGTCAGCAGTTCTCCACACTATTCCTTCTTCCCTTTGTAGATGCTTGGATCCCTACCATTCATCTATAGTGCTTGGATCACGTTTACTAATGTACATTTATCTACATCAGCTTCTGGACTCTGCAGAATGTACCAGAAAATAGAACGCAGTCATCGACAATGCAATCAATACTTCTATTTGTGATTTATTCCTGAAGATTTTGGTATGAAGTACATCTGGGGACTGTCAAGCTTAGCAATGCTCAATCCAGCTGCATGTTCAATATTGCCTTGTTACTGATATGAATTGCCTTTATGTCTTTACTTCCACAAGTCCTATACAATCACTTTGTATTTCTGGGTGATTTTCTGGATCTTACTCCATTAAGACAGATGGAAAGTAACTGGGCATTTGCTTTGCCATTTCCCTGTTATCCACCATAAACCCATCTCTCCCAATTGCAAATTTCCACACTTGACAATGTTTTTTATTTCTTTTGAAATATCGATCTTAGATGTTTGCAGTCTTTGTGTTCCTGTTTGTTTCCATGCATGTCCGCTTTTTGACTTCCTGATCATTTCATGGCCCTCCTTTTCTGGATTGCAATTTTCTGAGAATTCTTAGGATTCCACAATGAGTGGAATTCTTCTGAAGTCACTTCCTGTGATTAATATATTCTTTAATTTGTTATGTTAATCATCATTAAGTCACTTACTCACTCTTTGGTGTTTTCACCTGAAATAAGTAGACATATCTTTCAGACTATGCAGTATTTCTGAAAATCTCCTGGTCCTGACCCGATATATTCAGGAACACTGCAGGAGGACAGATAAGTAATAGTGGGGGCCCTGGTTGGTAGCCAAAGGGTGAGGTCCCGGAGGACTGGAGCATAGCGAAGCTGTTCCCTTATTCAAGAAGAGCTACAAAAAAACCTGGGACCTATAGACCAGCAAACCTGATATCTCGAGTAGACAAGTTTCTTGAGAAGATTCTGAGCGAGACGATATACATGCACTGGGAAAGGTAGGGTGTGATTATGAGCAGTCAGCATGGCTTTGTGCTGGGGGATCATGGCTCAATAATTTGTTAGAGTGCTTTGGTGAAATGACAAGTAACTTTGACAAGGGCATGGTGGTATATGTGGTGTATATGGATTTCAGTGAGGCCTTCAGTAAGGTTCGACATAGTAGGCTGCTCTGGAAGTTTAGATCATATGGAATTGAGGGGGAGCTGGCAAATAAGATCATAGATTTGCTTCATTATAGGAAAACATAGAGTAACAGTGGAAATATGCTTGTTGGGCTGAAGGCCTGTGATGAGTGGAATGCCTCAGGGGTCGGTTCTCGGTTCTGGGACTATTATTGCTTGTTTTATGCCTTTATATTGTTTTTATATTTACATATTACACACATCTATGATTTAGACGAGAATGTACAGGCATGAATTATAAGTTTCAAGGTGACACTAAAATAGGCGGTATCATGGACAGTGAGGAAGATTATCAGAAATTTCAGAAATTACAGCAGTGCCTTAATCAGGTGAGAAAGTGGGCCGAGAAATGGCAAATGGAGTTTAATACAGATAATGTAAGTTCTTGCATTTTAGAAAGTCAAATCAAGGTAGGAGTTTCATGGTGAATGGTAGGGCCTTAAGGAGTGTATTGAGACAACGAGACTTTGGAATTCAGGTTCAAGGTTCTCTGAAATTGGAGTCACAGGTAGATAGGGTAGTGAAAAAGGCATTTGGCAAACTGGGCTTCATCAGTCAGAGTAATGAGTATCGAAATTAGGGAGTTATGTTGCAGTTATACAGGATGGTGGTGAGGCAATACTGGTAGTTTTAAGTGAAGTATTGTTCACTTTGCTACGGGAAGGATGTTATTATACTGGAAATAGTGCAGAAGAA